>NC_135371.1:96586153-96894807 GCF_049243985.1 Paroedura picta
ATGAGTTACAGAAGTCCAGCCTGGAGATGACTGTTGCATGTATCACTGTGGCAAAGTGATCCTTGCTTGATGCAGACGGTAGAATGCCAGCTAGGCTACTTACATCAGTCTAATGACTCTGGGGGGAGGAGTTGGGGCAACTGTCCATCAAGAGACACAGCTGGTTGTCATCAGCATACTCATGACAACTCAGCCCAAGACTCCATACCAGCTGGACCAGAGGGCGGACAAAGATGTTAAACAAAGTGGGGGAGAGTACCATGCCCTGCGGAAACTTGGAGGTGAGTTGGTAACAATGCATCACTCCTCCCTCACCTCCACCCTCTGTATTTAGTTCTGGAGAAAGGAGTGCAGCTACTGAAGGGCTGTCCTCCGAATCCTGGCCCCAGCAAGGTGATGGGCCAGCAGCTTGTGGTCGACAATGTCAAATGCTGATGACAGATTGAGCATCACGAGCAAGGCTGACCTGCCTTGATCCAGCTGGTGACAGAGATCATCTGTCAGAGCGACCAATACCGTCTCCACCCCATGGCCAGGCCAGAAGCCCAACTGGAATGGATCAAGGGCTTCTGGTCTGGCCATGGAGTGAAGATGGTGTTGGTTCAGTGCATATTCCAGTGTCGCTTTAGCTGTATGTTTAGGGTCATTGTCCTGCTGGAATGTGAACTTTTGTCGCAGTCTCAAATCTCTGGCAGACTGAAACAGGTTTTCTTCAAGAATTGCCCTGTATTTAGTGCCATCCATCTTTCCTTCAATCCTGACCAATGAAAAACATCTCCACAGCATAATGCTGCCAGCACCATGCTTCACTGTGGAAATAGTGTTCTTGGGATGATGAGAACTGTTAGGTTTGTGCCACACATGGCATTTCCCATGCTGGCCAAAACGTTCAATTTTTGTTTCATCTGACCAGAGAACCTCCTTCCATGTATTTGGGGGGGTTTACCACATGTAGAAAGACAAACTCCGAACGTGCCTTCTAATTCTTTTCTTTAAGCAGTGCTTGTTTCTGGCTACCCTCCCATAAAGCTCCACTCTGTGGAGTATATGACTTATACTGGCTCTATGGACAGACACTCCCATCACAGTGGATCTTTGCAGCTTCTCAGAGTTATCCTTGATGTCTTTGTCGCATCTCTGATTAATGCCCTCCTTGGCTGGTCTGTGAGTTTTGGATTTATAATGGATTTAATGGTACTCAGTAGAATATTAAAAATTTGGGATATTATTTTGTAACATATCCCTGATCTATCCTTCTCCACTACTTTGTCTCTGACCTATTTGGGGTGCTTCTTGGTCTTCATGTTGCTTGCTTAGTGGTGCTGCAGTCAGGGGTGTTTCAGAACAGATCTATTAATACAGACAACCAATGCTACCCCCCCAAAAAAAACAAACAAACAAACAAACCCAATTTAGTTCCAGGTTGTAATGCAGCAAAACAGGACAAACACTAAGAGGGGTGAATATTTTTGCAAGCCACTGTATAATCTAGAAAATTCTGAAAGGCAATGGAGGTAGTAGAATGGGATAACCTTGCTTCTCTCCCCTTTTCCATCACAGTGGAAATATATGATGTGTAGTTTGATGACAGATATTCTGAATGGCTTGTTTTAAAGGGTAATGTCAGCTTTCACATCCTTGATTTCATTAATGCTGGCTTTTAGTTCCCTTGTGTCCTTCAACAAGGAATTGCTGCTTTTCTTGGTGTCATTCTATATGCTGAGTTTCCCCCTATCTTTGGGCACCATTTCCTGTGTTTCTCTCTTTCTTTGCTGATCACCAAGATATCCTCAATGCAAACAAGATATCCTCAATGACAGGGGTGTCATTTAATTAAGGCTACTACCCTGTATTGAGTCTGCCAAGAAAATGCTAGAGGGTGTCACCCCAAGGGTCAGACATGACTCGGTGCAGCACTGCACCCTGAAATCTGGTCTTTGAGTTTCAGTTATGTAGGCAGGCCTTCATCCTATAATTCAGCGACTACACTGCATGCCTCAGCAAAAGGGCTCTTACAGGCCCATTATGCATGGCCGCCGAAACGGCGATTTCGAGGCACATGGAAAACGCGGAGGGGGAAGACACGAAGCACAGTGGTTATGCACGGGATGGGGCGCGACGGCGGCAAAACCCAGAGTAACCGATTATGCACGCGGCGATCCCAGCGCCGCTTCTGGTTGTGCCCCGTTCACCCGGAAGCTGCGCTTTCTTCCACGTTTTGCTTCCGCGGCTTTTTCGGCAGCATGCACCGAAGCTGCGGCTGGTTGCAGCCGGCACTGTGCATTATCGGTGATTTTAGTTGCCGCCATTCCACCCCGTGCATAATGGGTCACAGTGATCTGCCCCAGAAAGGCCTAGGAAGTCATCAATCTCCCTCAGCTGTTCCTCTTCAGGTTGATGTAAAAGTCTTCCTTCCACCTCCATAAGCATGCTTTCATACTCACTGTTAGCCATCATGTTCCTGAGCACCACTCTCCTTCACAAGCCTGATTTCCTCAGTTGTTTCTTGTGTTTCCTCTATAGGTCTATAGAATTGTTCCCTTGGAGAATAAAATTCTTATACTTCAAACCCTACTGGGTGACTCAACAAGACTGTTTACGCACTGGAGGTTTCATTCCAGCCTGCAGGCTAGAGTTTTAGTTGTGGCAGGTTGTCCCACCTCTTCCTGCACCCACACAGGGGAGCATTTGGCTCGGTGTGCCTCATCTGCCCCTGATTTGTGCTCCTGCATGGGAGCTGGGGCAGTGAAGTTCTCAGTGCATAAACGGTCCAAGTGTTACACTCCAAGCAGGCTGAAAGGAAGTCCAATAGACATTGACTTTTATTTCTTAAAAATACACGCAACACAAACCACTGTGTGTCTCTGTCTCTAGTGTGTCTGAGAGGAATGTGGCTAGCGTCCAGGGAGGGAAGCCAGCTGATTGCTGGCTGCATCCTGATTGGCCCTATTCCAATTCAGACAGCCGGACGCGTTCCACCCCCCAGGCTGTTTCACAGATATATAGAAGAACCATGGATAAAGATATTATGCTTTCAGTGTCATTGCTGGGAGCTTGATAGTTGGTGTTTTTCCTCTCCCAGCCTTGAGGCTTCAGTTCTCTCTACCAGGTAGCAGCACAAGAAGGGAGCAAGTTCTCTCCTTCACCCTGCTGCAACATCCTTGGTGCCACAGATCCTGGAGAATGGTAAAATGCATTTTTTCCTAGGGCTATTAGTTGCCTTTAGAAGTGTAGGATCATTGTCCATGGGGTCACGATGGGTCAGACGCAACTTCGCACCTAACAACAAATAATAGAGATTGTGAAGTTTTGGAGAATTATATGGGGTCACTGGTGCCTGTAATGCTGCTGTAGCCGTGTTTAGGACATGAGGGGGACAGGTAGTTAGTCTCTCTCACTAGTGCACTAGCTACCAGATAAGTAAATGAATCGTTAAGGAGGATTCAAGTGAATAGCCATGTTGGTGAAGTAGCACAACAAAATCAGAGTCTAATGGCACCTTGAAGACCAACAAAGATTTATTCAAGGCATGAGCTTTCGAGTGCAAGCTCACTTCCTCAGACAAAATGGAACAAGGATCATGAGGGTACAGATATATACAAAAGGTCAATTAGTGGCAAATCAGTAAACTGTGTCTTAGTATTCAAATTATGCCATATTATTATGCCATATGATAATTCATTGCTAAAACAGCTAATCAGTCTTTTTGAGTTCAGTTGTAGTTCACAAAAACATTGGAGAAATAAAACTCTGACTTGGATTACAGTGTGAGAAAGACTTTCAACCTTAATGTTCATCTTTGCTTGGAGACAAGGTTCACATTCTCCTGAAGTTCAATATCTGAATGTCTAACTATTGCTTCAGTTACATTTTTTGCTGTGCGATAATGAGGGCCATACCACACGACTCAAATGTAGCAGAAGTCTTACCTTTGGTAAACACTATTAAATCGACATTCCACATGATGTTGTACACAATCTGAACACTCCTAACTACACACTCCTGCAACACTCCCACAAAAATTGCTTTGCTGTAGCGCTTTTCGGGAAATTGGGAAAAGTGGATTTCCCCTAAAAAAAACGCTACACTTCTGAGCACAAGCTGCAACACATCAGCGAAAGACATGTGTGTTCTCAATGTATTGGTAGAAAGAATGTCCCTCCCCCGCTCTCAGCCCCGAACTTCCGGAGAAGCGATCACCATTTTTTCCCCCTTAGAACGGCGAAAGCAACGAACCAGCGAGGCTTCTCAGAGGCTCCAGCTAAAGTCCCATCCACAGAAGTGATTAACACAGTAAAACACAGCTCCCTACTGCAAGTGTCCTTAAAGTTCCTAAGCACAATACAGCCCCCTGTTCAACACGTTCCGTAATTTCGGCTACAAATCGCACCCATGGGGGGGGATTTTTTTTTTTTTACTTGAGGAGCATGTAAACGATTAAGCACCAGCTCCTACACCAGCAAAAAAGGTCTTTCTGAAATAATGATTGAACAAATATTTGTTGCAACTGGTGTGTGTGTGTTTAAAAAAAAAACAGTTCTTAAAGGGAAAGGGGCTTTTCGGGAGCACAAACACAACAGTCCATTGGCTGTTCTGTTTGATTGACTGCCAGGGGCGGGAAGAAGCACAGAAAAATATCGCTTCCTTTGTTGCGATTCCAGTGGGACCGGAAACATGTGGGGAATGAATACAATGCTACTGGGACTTCAATATTCCACTAGAATTAAAGGTATGCGGAATGACGAAATTTCGAAATTAAATATAGCGTTTCTGCATACTGAAAACATTCAGCAAAATTGGTCCTTGTGCAGAAAGCCCCTGAGGGTCCCAAACTTGATATCCAGCAAGGAGGCCAATATGCCTCCTTCTCTGAACCACTGTAGTGCTTTCCAGAGGCAGGATCTGTTGGCTTCTTGTTTTCTGCTCTTAGATGCCAACACTGGACATGGCCAGGGGAAGGTATTACAGCTTCTAGTTCAGCAGTTATCAGAGACAAAAGTGGGCCAATAAGGACTCAACTGGCTCAGCAGAACTGGAAATTTTGTGTTGGCTGCCCCATCAAAAGAGTTGATGATTACATTTCTCTGACTTCCTGTATCTGTTTTCCTGCTTTGTTCTTGCTTCACTCCCCTATTATCATCCTTGAAACTACCTTATATTGTGAAAATACTTTAAACTTTTTGTGGGTTCTGCTATTTAAAATGAATTCTCATGACCCCTTGCTTTTTCTTTGTGGTCATGCAGGCACTGCCCTCCCACAATTGAGGCATGCTGAGATCAGTAGGAAATTATGGCTTGCAAATGGATTGAACATGCATGCAATCCCCAGCTGTTATACAGATAGTTTCTTCTGTCTTTGTATATGCATGAAACTCTTTCAATTTATGTATGTGATGATGATGTACTTCATTAACCAGCAACCTGTAGGCCATGCATGGAACCATGGTCCATCAAGTCCAGTATTATCTAATTAGACTGGCAGCAGCTGTCCAGGCCAGGGGTAGTCAAACTGCCGCCCTCCAGATGCCCATGGACTACAATTCCCAGAAGCAGGGGCTCCTGGGAATTGTAGTCCATGGACATCTGGAGGGCCGCATTTTGACTACTCCTAGTCCAGGCTCTCAGGCAAAGGTCTCTCATATCACCTACTCCTTGGTTCTTTTAACTGGAGTTGCCCAGGATTGAACCTAGGACATTCTGCATGCTATATTTATTTTTATTATGTTATTAAATGTATATACTGCCCTTCTCTGTGGCCAGGCTTGGATCCGTTTATAACATGTTAAAATCAGTTTAAAATACAGTTAAAACAATAATATACCAAATTCTCCAATATATCCACTATTCTCCTTATATTTAGTACCACTGAATGCTGCTTATGGATCTGCTTTGAGGAGATGGAACTTGGAATAAAGCCAGATTTCTAGTCTTGTTTGAACAAAGCATTCGTGCTTAAAAAAAAACCATTAGACTGTCGCTTGCTGCTTTTTTGTTGTTGTTGCAAGACCAGGATTTTATTTCGCTGAATGGTGCAGTATTAGTCATGTGTCCTTTGTCATCCAAATCTGTTGATGAATCAACTTACAGTGTTCCTTTTCTTGCTTTCAGTTTGACAAGCAATCATTTAATGCTATGAAACTGCTTCCTGGGTGTGCATAAAATGAACCATCTTTTGTCCAAAGAACAACGTGTTTTATGGGTTATAGCAAAGGACAGTTTGGAAATCCAGGTAGACACTAATAGTGTTTTCATAAAACAAGATTAAATCAAATTCCTCAGTATTTTTTCTGCTGCAGTTAGATGTTATTGTTCAATTAAAAAAAAAACTGGAACATCTCTGTAAGACATTTTCCTTTTGTTCACCTAGCCTTATGAGTGTTTCTTGAGTGTTTCTTGAGCCACTGGCACCTTCTGATTTCTGTTATATTTTTAGCATATCCTCATACACAAATATCTTTGCAGGAATGATGATTTTACCAATGGTGTTGACTCCCATAGGGGACTTGTGCATGACAGCAATTGCCACATCAATTATTCCAAGGTGTTGCAGCTGTGAGTTTTCTTGTGGTTAAGGCTACCTGTGTACAACTGGGAGGGAATAGCACCATCTAAAAGAACCAGTTTCCACCTGTATTGTATCAATTTTGCTGTTATCGCTGGCAAAGGAGTATGCGCCTGAGAATGAGAGAGAACACATTCCATTGCCACCACTAATTAGTGTTGTCATTATATCTATTGTAGGTACACTGGAGAAATGCCTTGTATTGATCTTGGAATGATCTTGTCATGAGTAATGTTCAAATACTTCCTATAAAATATTGTGGGGCATGGTCCTGGTGTTTTGAAAATAAGGTACTTCACTGGGGTTAACTGGCACAGATAAATGTTCCAGTGTTAAAACATACAGGCTTGCAGACTAATAAAACTTTACCCCAGTGTGAACATTCATGAACTGGAGCTCACTTCTTCAAATGCAGTCACTGGTCAGATTTGTCTGTTCAAATTCAAATGATTAAATTATGCCAGAATTTTAGTGTTTCATGTACAGCAGACTCATATAGTGACCCTTCTGGAATTATTGTCTTAATGTTTCTTCTCTCTGGCATCATGCTAGACATCTGCCAAGTGTGCCATTCAGGTGAAATGGGGAACTGAATCCTTCAAAGACAGAGATCTTGTGGCTCGGTAGGAGAGGGACCTGGTGAGGAAGTGTGACTGCCCCATTGGGATTAGAGTTGTGTGCTTAGGGCTCTGAAGTAGCTATTTGAGCCCAAAGCAGCCAGCGGCATGGGGAGGAGGGGTGGCGCCAGTGGCAGCATGCAACCTGGCACTCGTCCGCAGGCGCAGAACTCTGTGCCTGCGTGTGCACACAACCCTAATTGGGATGTTGTGCAGCTACTAGTAGCACACTCCATCAGGAACCTTTGACACCCTTTGTGGAGGAACAGATCACAAGGGTAACATAGCTAGCATTCTTCCACTTGTACCAAGCTACACTACTAGCGACCTACCTCGAACCCAGAATACCTAGCCACAATGATCTAGGCGACAGTTGTTTTTAGGCTGGATTTTTACAACTTGGTTTACACAAGCCTACCCTTATTCCTGACTTGGAAGTTACAACTGGTACAGAACGCAGCAGGCAGGGTCCTCATGGGAACACCCTGGAGGGCACACATGCTCAAACAGCTGCACTGACTACCAGTTGAATACCAGAATCAGGCTTAAGGATCTGGTAATCACCTTCAAGGCCACATGCGGTCTGAGCCCTGAGGAGCCACCTCTCTGCCTACACCCTCCAGAAAGCTCTTATCTCCACAAATACCAACAAACTGGTGATCCCTGGCCCCAGAGAAGCATGGCTGGCCTCAACCACAGCCAGGGCCTTCTTGTTCCTGGCTCCCACTTGGTAGAATGAGCTCTCAGATGAGATTAGAGCCCTGCCAGAGCTAAAACAATTCTGCAGGGCCTTCAAAATGGAGCTCTTCTACCAAAGTTTTGGTCAGGGCCAATGAAAACAAAACTAGAGACCCAGGGACCCCTCACACCACTGAACTGTGCTCAGTGGAACCTGAAAACATTCCCAAAGACTGAAAACCATTGTTATTGCAGTTAATTGTTACGCAGTTGTAGGATCTGTAAAGTTAAGATGGCCTTTAATGTCCAAAAAAGTTATATTATGTTGTAACCCACCATGAGTCATTTTTGAGAAGTGGCAGGATAGAAATTCAGTCATAAATAAATAAGTTATATATATGTTATAGGTTCATAAATGCTTGTGTATTGTATCAAAAAGCTATATTGTACCTCAAATATTCATTGTAAACTGCCCTGAACTGCAAGGGAGGGCAGTATATAAATATAATAAAACTAGTAAAAAAGCCCATTGTATGAAGAAGACAATGGGCGCTAGCAGGTGGGGACCAGAGCGAGCGGCAGGCGAGGGACAGAGCGAGGGACAGGCTACCTGAAAGAGGAGGCGGGCGGCGGCTCCTCGGTGTCTCGTAGTTTTTGCCGAGGAGCACCAGGTGTGGTGCGCTGGGCTGCGGCGGCTCCTCTGCATTTTTTTGTTCTTCTGCGGCTTTCCCGGCGGCTCCATTGTGTTCTGGGGCCATGAGGGCAGGGAGCCGCCAGCAGCAGCGCTGTGCGCGGCTGCCGGGGCTCCCAGGGCGCCGGCTTGAAGCGGCGACAGGCTCCTCCAGGGGTTTTTGTTTTCTGCTGCCTCTCGTGGGCGCGCCGGCTTGGAGCTGCGAAAGGCTCCTACAGGGTTAATTTTTTTCTGCTGCTTGGAGTTGCGAAAGGCTCCTACAGGGTTTCTTTTTTCTGCTAGTTCTCGTGGGCGCGCCGGCTTGGAGCTGCGAAAGGCTCCTACAGGGTTAATTTTTTTCTGCTGCTTGGAGTTGCGAAAGGCTCCTACAGGGTTTCTTTTTTCTGCTAGTTCTCGTGGGCGGGCCGGCTTGGAGCTGCGAAAGGCTCCTACAGGGTTAATTTTTTTCTGCTGCTTGGAGCTGGGAAAGGCTCCTACAGGGTTTTTTTTTTTCTGCTAGCTGTCGTGGGCGTGCCGGCTTGGAGCTGGGAAAGGCTCCTACAGGGTTTTTTTTTCTGCTGCTTGGAGCTGCGAAAGGCTCCTAAAGGTTTTTTTTTCTGCTGCTTGGAGCTGCGAAAGGCTCCTACAGGGTTTTTTTTTTCTGCTGCTTGGAGCTGCGAAAGGCTCCTACAGGGTTTTTTTTTTCTGCTAGCTCTCGTGGGCGGTTAATTTTTTTCTGCTGCTTGGAGCTGGGAAAGGCTCCTACAGGGTTTTTTTTTTCTGCTAGCTCTCGTGGGCGTGCCGGCTTGGAGCTGGGAAAGGCTCCTACAGGGTTTTTTTTTCTGCTGCTTGGAGCTGCGAAAGGCTCCTAAAGGTTTTTTTTTCTGCTGCTTGGAGCTGCGAAAGGCTCCTACAGGGTTTTTTTTTTCTGCTGCTTGGAGCTGCGAAAGGCTCCTACAGGGTTTTTTTTTTCTGCTAGCTCTCGTGGGCGTGCCGGCTTGGAGCTCCTACAGGGTTAATTTGTTTCTGCTGCTTGGAGCTGGGAAAGGCTCCTACAGGGTTTTTTTTTTTCCTGCTAGCTCTTGTGGGCGGTTAATTTTTTTCTGCTGCTTGGAGCTGGGAAAGGCTCCTACAGGGTTTTTTTTTTCTGCTAGCTCTCGTGGGCGTGCCGGCTTGGAGCTCCTACAGGGTTTATTTGTTTCTGCTGCTTGGAGCTGGGAAAGGCTCCTACAGGGGTTTTTTTTTTCTGCTAGCTCTCGTGGGCGTGCCGGCTTGGAGCTCCTACAGGGTTAATTTGTTTCTGCTGCTTGGAGCTGGGAAAGGCTCCTACAGGGTTTTTTTTTTCTGCTAGCTCTCGTGGGCGTGCCGGCTTGGAGCTCCTACAGGGTTAATTTTTTTCTGCTGCTTGGAGCTGGGAAAGGCTCCTACAGGGTGTTTTTTTTTCTGCTAGCTCTCGTGGGCGTGCCGGCTTGGAGCTGCGAAAGGCTCCTACAGGGTTTTTTTTTCCTGCTGCTTGGAGCTGGGAAAGGCACCTACAGGGGTTTTTTTTCTGCTGCTTGGAGCTGGGAAAGGCACCTACGGTTTTTTTTTCTGCTGCTTGGAGCTGGGAAAGGCACCTACAGGGTTTTTTTTTTCTGCTGCTTGGAGCTGGGAAAGGCACCTACAGGGTTTTTTTTTCTGCTGCTTGGAGCTGGGAAAAGCACCTACAGGGTTTTTTTTTCCTGCTGCTTGGAGCTGGGAAAGGCACCTACAGGGTTTTTTTTCCTGCTGCTTGGAGCTGGGAAAGGCACCTACAGGGTTTTTTTTTCTGCTGCTTGGAGCTGGGAAAGGCACCTACAGGGTTTTTTTTTCTGCTGCTTGGAGCTGGGAAAGGCACCTACAGGGTTTTTTTTTCTGCTGCTTGGAGCTGGGAAAGGCACCTACAGGGGTTTTTTTTCTGCTGCTTGGAGCTGGGAAAGGCACCTACAGGGTTTTTTTTTCCTGCTGCTTGGAGCTGGGAAAGGCACCTACAGGGTTTTTTTTCCTGCTGCTTGGAGCTGGGAAAGGCTCCTACAGGGTTTTTTTTTTCCTGCTGCTTGGAGCTGGGAAAGGCACCTACAGGGTTTTTTTTTCTGCTGCTTGGAGCTGCGAAAGGCTCCTACAGGGTTTTTTTTCCTGCTGCTTGGAGCTGCGAAAGGCTCCTACAGGGTTAATTTTTTTCTGCTGCCTCTCGTGGGCGTGCCGGCTTGGAGCTCCTACAGGGTTTTTTTTTCTGCTGCTTGGAGCTGCGAAAGGCTCCTACAGGGTTAATTTTTTTCTGCTGCCTCTCGTCGGCGCGCCGGTTTGGAGCTCCTACAGGGGTTTTTTTTCCTGCTGCCTCTCGTCGGCGCGCCGGCTTGGAGCTGCGAAAGGCTCCTACAGGGTTAATTTTTTTCTGCTGCCTCTCGGCGCGCTAGCGGCGAAATGCTCCTCCGAGGGTGTTTTTTTTTTCTTTGCAGCTTCTCGGCAGCTGGAGTCTTGTGTTGTGTTTGCGGCCGGGGCTTCCTTGGGGGCCGGCCTGACGCGGCGAGAGACGCTTCGCGCCTCTCACCGCGTCAGGCCGGGATCAACTGCGAGCCGCGCTGAGCGCGGCTTGCAGTTGCTGGGGCTGGGAATCGGAGGGACCAATCGGCAGGCGCGAAGCGCCTGCCGTTTGGTCCCTCCGGTTGTCTGTCATGAGGAAGGGTCCAATCCGGACCCTTCCTCATCCCGGACACATCCCGCCCCAGAACCCCTTACTGTTTTATTTAGTCCGTGGCGCCCGCGGCGCCACGGGCGGTGTACAGATAAATAAATGTCCAGTAGGAAAAGTGCTCTTCTGCAAAGCTGTTGGAAAACAGAAGAGAATCACATAAAGGCATTCTGAGTGGAACATTTGTTTTGCTTGTATAACATTGCCCTTCTTCAGATACAATCAGTAGCTGCTGATTGTATCAGTAACCAAGCCTTCAGCCCAACCACTAGTGCTGGCAGCATGACTGGTGGTGGATAGGAAACAACAGGACACACTCAAAGTTGTGAATTGGCTTGAAGAAGAAGAAGAAAAGTTGTTTTCTTATATGCTGCTTTTCTCTACCTGAAGGAGTCTCAAAGCGGCTTCCCTCTCCTCTCCCCACAATAGATACCCTGTGAGGTCAGAACAGCTTTATTTATTTATTTGTTTATTCATTCGTTCATTCATTCATTTATTTATTTATTTATTTATCATACTTCTATATCGCCCTCCCCGGAGGCTCAGGGCGGTTTACATTATAACAGAGAGCCATACATAAAACAGTGCTGTGGCGAGCCCAGCTGGTTGCATTTGGGTAAGCGCAGAATCAAACCGGGCTCCCCAGTTTAGAAGTCTGCGCTCCTAACCACTACACCAAGCTGAGAAATTGGGAGAGTTGGCCAGAATGGTGAAGCTTATAAGTCTAATAAACAATTGCTCTACAGATGAATTCCAGGAACTCTGGAGCTATTATATTGACTATCTAGGTAGTTCAATAAAGAAATGTAGTAGAACAGTGGTTCCCAACCTTCCTAATGCTGCAACCCTTTAATACAGTTCCTCATGTTGTGGTGACCCCCAACCATAAAATTATGCAAGTGTTCTTTCACAGAAATTAAACTGAAACTGATTAATGGCACGAAGATCCATTTTTAATGATTGTGTATAAAGTGTTTTTTTTTCAGTTCTGCCTCTTGTCCCAGCATGATGATTTTGCTCTTTTCTGCTGCTCCAGACAGACAAATGCTCTATCTTGGTAGAAATGCCCTGCAAGGCATTTGTGTGGATGAAATGGAAGAGTGATGTTGGCCACTTTGGGACCCTCTTGGAAAGAAGGGCTAGGTATGAACCGAGTAATGAAAACCAAGGATTTGGAAGAACAAAAATTGAGTCGAGTGGTACCTTGAAGTCCAACAAAGATTTATTGAAGGCTTGAGCTTTCGTGTGCAGGCACCCTCGCACGTGTATGTGTGTGTCTTATGCCTTTATTCATTTATGGCATTTTCAGTACATTTAAGTTTCCCCAGCAGGGTCAAACAGCGGTACCCTGGGCTTCTTTTAGGTCAAGAAAAAGGGTCATGTTGCAGTCCCAATCTGAACTGATAATTATGTGAAAAATAATTAGGGAAATGGAACTGTCCAATTTGGCTCAGGGTATATATAGAATTTCAAGGATGGAAGAGTAACATGGAAATAGTGGGATGAGTGTGTCCTTGAGCTCGTTGTACAGCGCATCATATTTAAATGGTTGGTCTCTGCATCTCAGATTAGTTTAGTTGTGAGGATAAGAAGTATAGTCATGTAGGCCAGCCTGCATTTCCTGGAACGTGGTAAATTGATAAAGCTATTATATGTAACTTAAGTTTTGATTTGGGTCCCATCAGTTTTAAACTAGATGAAAGTACCTCCCACAGCAGCTTGGATCCGTTCAGAAAGGATACTGGTGTTATTTACTGCATGATTGGGATTGACTCCACCAAAGTTCCACAGAACCCCGAACGCTTCAGGGATTGGGCTGTAGTACAGGGTGATACTGCCGTGTCTAGGGAATGCCATTACTGGGAAGTCACAGTCAAACGATCGCAGCAGTTTCGCATCGGAGTGGCTGATCTGGATATCTCCTGGGATGGTTGCATCGGCGTGGATGATCGCTCCTGGGTCTTTGCCTATGCTCACCACCATTGGAGTGCCATGTTTGTCCCAGCTTTTGTGGCATTTGGTGTGCTCTGGCTTTTTTGTGCTTTTTCTTATGGACTCTATCCAGCCATAGCACTAATAGGGTGCCTTGGTAGCTGCAGGGGAATGGAAAAATTGCTTGGAAATGCTAAGTGATGGGGCAGACAATGAGGAATAAATCATATGGAGTAATAGTGGTATGTGGCAGAGGTAATGCTGGGTGGCAGAGATGGTTTCAGGTACATTTTTGCTTTAGCCTTGATTTTGTGTTTAGTTGCAAAGAATCTTTGACATGGTTTCGTTACAATGGATACAGCAGCCTTTCTCAGTCTTTTGAGTGTAGGAAACCCTGAAATATTTTTCAGGCTTCGAGGATCCCTGGAATTGGGCTGGAAGAATTATCAAACCCATTAAGGCAGGACATATAGGATAGGCTGGAGAACTCTAACAGAGCCCCAGGGCTCCAGGGAGCACTGGTTGGAAATCCTTGGGTTAGTGATTTAGCCTATTTCACTTTTATGATACTTCTTCAGCCTTTAGTACAGGGATTTGAAGGAAGTGGGAGAACAATGCAAAATCTCATCCTTATGCTTAAGCCTGTCAGTTAAAAGAAAACAAAAGCGACTCCATGAGAATTTCCTTCTCTGAACTGAGTACAGGAAACACTCCCTGGAAAGTTTCATTGTCTTGTTTTGATATGTGTGAGTGGGTGAGAGAGAGAGAGAGAGAGACAGAGAGACACAGAGAGAGACAGAGACAGAGAGGAATCTCCCAAGTAACTCTTATTTGTTTCTATTGTTGCCAACCTACTTTTGGGATATTTTGAGATTCTGGCTTTATCTCTTTCCTAACAAGCAATTCGGTATAAATTAACACAAAAAGTCAAAGACACACCAACTCTCTTTTTCAAAGATTAATGAAACAAGGTTAGTATGCATATGATATACAGAAAGAGAGCATAAGCAGTTAATTTCATTTAATTATCTTCACTGTCTCACTGAAATATCTTCTTATATGATAAAACAATACAAATACCAGAAAATTACTGATAAAAATAATATTAAGGCAAAATAATAATAAAACAAGATATGTTATTTCTTACTATTAGAAATGCCCATTTTCACCATCTTCTTCATTTTCTTCTGCATTACAAAATAACTAGTGTCTAGTCTAGTACATACAGGGCACTTGAATTAACAATCATGATCTCTAAAATTAGCAACGACAAGAAAACCATTTTAAAATCATGCTTTGCTGATCAAAAGCCAACAAGCATAGCACAATGTGAACTCTGTAGACTGAAATAGTGGGTGAACTGAAAGGTTTTTGCTTGGTGCTTAAAATTAGATGTACCAGGCTATGCACCAGGTACTGCTAAGGGAAGGAGTTTCGGAACTGTGGTGATGCCATAAAGAAAAAGTCCTATTTTTAGTAGCTGCCCACTTTGTCTCCATGGTGAGACATGTTCCTGGAGACATTCTGGAGATGTTCCTAATTGACAAGCAGAAAAAAATGAAGTGCTGCAGTAAACACGGTGAATATTTTGAATATGATTATTGTTACTTGCAATAGAATATTGAGTAACAATGAATACATATTTCAAAAATTGGGAAATAACACATTCTAATCTGATACAAAAATAAAACTAAATGAGGAATAACAAATGACAGGAATCTAGAAGCAGGCCTGTGCTCTGGCTGTCTTCTTCTGCATACAAATAACAAAAGTATTGTTCTGACCTCTTAGGAAGATATTTGTACAAAACGTGACAAACCTGTAAAATATAGACATTGTTTTAAAGCATCTTTAAAGTTAATTATAAAGACAAACTTAACAGAGTCTTATTATTCCAGTCGCACTTTGAAATGTTTCCTCTTAAGTTAACAATGCTATTATTTCATTTTGTTAATCCTGAACTTATTGCCTGTCAACTTCATTAAGTACTCCCAAGTTCTGGTATTATTGGAAAAGGAGAAAATCTATCTGCTTTTCCTACCCCATGCATTATTTTATAAACTTCTCTCCTGTATCCCCCATAATTTTTCTTTTTTCTCTGCTGAAATGTCCTTGATTCTTCAATAAAATCAGAGTCCAGTAGCACCTTTAAGACCAACAAAGTTTTAATCAAGGTGTGAGCTTTCGAGTGCAAGCACCCTTCGTCAGACTATGATCCTCTTACACGACAGGAAATATATAGCAAAAATCAGTTCTGTTACATCTGTGTCACAACCAGATACAGCCAATGATAATCCTTTGTCAAAACAGCCAATGAATCCCCTAGAATTCAGTGTACTTTACAAAGAGAAACCAAAGTGTTGCTGGTAGAGAGATCAAAGGCTATCACCTCTCCATATGTTGCTTACTCCATACAGCTGTGAGACATTCTTCCCAGGGAATTGCTGGTCACTTCCCAAGAACAGGGAGTCAAACTCAAAATTCCATTACAATGCCATATTGTAATGCCGGGCGCAAATGCGCGTGCGTGGCAGTCCACGCATGCGCGTTTGCGCTGGGGTTGCCACGTGTGCGCGGGCCCCCGGGCTGCCCTCTCCCACCACTACGCCGCAGCGGTCCGCAGCGGGCGAAAGCTTGCGGACCGCTGGTATAGGTGATGTTGTTAGGTTCAGTAATTGTGGCATTGGAGTGTATATGGTAGCAAAGTTGGCATCTGGGTTTGTTGCAAACTCTAGTACCAGTGTCCATGTTTCCATTCGATACTGCATTGTTGTGGGTGAGGAGTTGTTTGAGATTGGGGGGGCTGTCTGTGTGAAAGAAAAGGTTTACCTCCCAGTGCTTGGGAAAGAGAACTGTCATTATCCAGTAGGGGTTGTAAATCACTGATGATGCGTTGTACTATCTTGAGCTGTGAGCTGTATGTAACCACTAGTGGTGTTCTGTTGTTTTCTCTTTCGGCTACTCATTTGACTCGATTCTTTAGTCTTTCCTCATAAGAAAGTTGCTCCTTTCAGAACAATAATTTTGATTATGCTCTTCTGAACATTTTCTACCACTCCAATAACCATTTTGAGATATGGCAACCAGAACTGTGCTCAGGAATTTGAAGAGGCCACAGTATAAGTCTTTGCAATGGTATTACAATAGTGTCTGTTTTATTCTCAATGTCCCTTTCCTAATAATTCCCTGCATGGATTTGCCTTTTTTACATAGAATCAACATTTTCATGAAATTGTACACTTACTACCCCAAGATCTCTTGTAGTAGTAGTAGTAGTAGTAGTAGTAGTAGAAGAAGAAGAAGAAGGAGGAGGAGGAGGAGGAGGCGGCGGAGGCGGCGGAGGCGGCGGCGGCATCTCAAAGTGGCTTACAGTCGCCTTCCCTTTCCTCTCCCCACAACAGACACCCTGTGGGGTGGGTGAGGCTGAGAGAGCCCTGATATCACTGCCCGGTCAGAACAGTTTTATCAGTGCCGTGTCGAGCCCAAGGTCACCCAACTAGTTGCATGTGGGGTAGTGCAGAATCGAACCCAGCATGTCAGATTAGAAGTCCGCACTCCTAACCACTACACCAAACTGGCTCTCTGCTTCTGGATTCCTGTCATTTGTTATACATCATTTAGTGTTATTTTAGTCTCGGTCTCATCAGCATATATTTAAAACTAAAAGTTTCCTTCAGCCATTTTTATTCCTTGATATACTTGAATGATTATTCCCTTAATAATAATTTCCATTAATTTGCCTAGGTTAACTGACATACATTTCTGGCTCTCCTCTGGACCTCTTTTTAAAAATTGATGTGACAGTTTCTGCTTTCCAGTCCTCTATAGCAGTGGTCCCCAACCTTTTTATCACCGGGGACCACTCAACGCTTGACAATTTTACCGAGGCCTGGGGGGGGGTAGTTTACTCCTGTACTCTCAACCACTGCCCTAGTGCTCTCTGGTCGCTATGGTAATGTTTAAACATCCCTTCAAATTAAGATACAGACACGCCACAACTATGAACATAAGGAACATTTTATTTTCATGGAAATTTTAACTCATGACAATGACAGATTGTTCTTAAGACCCCCTACCTGAAAAAAGTGACTGTGGCATGTCCCACATTTTACACAGTAATTTGAGGGCCTGATTTTGAAGAACAGTTTGCAGACAATATTTTCCTTAAGTAACCCTTAAATTTGTCTCTGTGTAGTTAGATGAAAAGTAATCATGATATTTCCACAGCTTTAAACAGAATTTTATTTTACTCTAAAATTATGTGTTTGTTCATATTCTCATCTTGACAGCAATGTTTGTCATGCTAGCAAGCAAATATCTTAACTTAGATTCTGGTATTTTTTAATGGAACATAGTACTCTTTCTTCCATTTATAGGCCCTGAATGTTATTGCAGAAAAACCCCAATAAAGTGCTTAAATTTCCTTTGTTTTGAATCTAGTAGAAAACTGAATGGCAAGAGTTTGTTGTATGAAATAAAACCAAAACGTACTAAGATGTTGTAAGTCTGTCTTAATTTTGACCGATTCCTTTGCTACATTGAAGTTGCTAGGTGACAAACTAGTCTGCCTTGCTATTGTAACAATGGGTATCTGAAGAAGATGAGGATGCAGATGATGCAGTACTTTAGCTGCTAGTTAGGGAATGAAACTGTCTCCTCTGCTTTCTCTTGCCAGTAGACTGCTGTCAGTAGCACATTCGTCTGATGCAATTAGTATCACAGTTCTGAAGCAGCATTGCTGATCTTTGTTTTCTATATCTTTTCTGTGCCTTCTTTTGGAGACACAGACGTTCATTGAATTTACATCTGGGTCAGAGTACCTTTATTGGCATAAAATGGCAAGGCATAAAAACTAAAACTTAGCCTTTGCAGTTACGGAATCCATAGTGGAAAGATTCTAATTTAAAATTGCCAACAAAGACTTAGCTACTTTTATAGTAGCCCTTCACACTTAGTATAGTTTTAATCCACTGTTTCCCATCAACACAGATCTGTTTCTTCAAATATTCAGCTAAAGGGTGGCGATGTAGTGTGAACTTAGGACATTCCGGGAGTAAACAATATCTCTCCTGAGAAGGAATCTGCATAATTCTACCTCGGGTCAAATTTGAGGGAAAGATGTTTAGGCGAACTAATAGAAGAGCTATTTTTAACAGGTATGTTTCCAGAATTTGGAGATACAAGGGTATAAAGGTAAAGGTATCCCCTGTGCAAGCACTGGGTCATGTTTGACCCTTGGGGTGACGCCCTCTAGCGTTTTCATGGCAGACTCAATACGAGGTGGTTTGCCAGTGCCTTCCCCAGTCGTTACCGTTTACCCCTCCCCCCCCCAGCAAGCTGGGTACTCATTTTACCGACCTCAGAAGGATGGAAGGATGAGTCAACCTTGAGCTGGCTGCTGGGATTGAACTCCCAGCCTCATGGGCAGAGCTTCAGATTGCATGTCTGCTGCCTTACTACTCTGCGCCACAAGAGGCTCTTAACAAGGGTAGAGTTTTGTATATTAAAGGGATATCACAGAATCAGGGAGAGCATATGCTATTAGTAGAAGAACCTAACAACTGAGCATCCTGATCTTTTAATCTTTGTGAGATTAATTTTCGTATAACCCCTTCTTCTTGCATACCGAGAGTTAAGATGTTCAAACTCATAGTCTGAAGTTTCATAGAATCATAGAATCGTTGGAAGGGGCCACACAGGCCATCTAGTCCAACCCCCTGCTCAACGCAGGATCAGCCCTAAGCATCCTAAAGCAAGTTTCTGTGACATTTCACTCAACCAGTTAAGAGAGTAAGGATCACTCAAAAAGTTAATTAATAAACTACTTGTCTGAGCATGGAAGTGAATTTTTTGAAGGACTGAAACCAAGCTCTGGCTTCTAAATTCTGTTAGCCAAGTTCTGGGACAAGTGTGTGGTTTGCCATGCAGCACGGTACTCCTAGTAGATTTCTAAAAAAGGACAGCTGGATGTTTTCTAATTTGTTGTTAAACACTTCCATCCAAATTGGAATTCCATACAAGATCTAGGGAATTTTTTTATCATTTAAATTTTGATGACTGATGGATTTTTTTTTTGTCGTAAAATTTGTGGTAAAATTTAGCTAAAAAAGATAGTTGGCCTTTTCTCTCTATGATTTGCCCATCTGCTGTTGTAACTAAAATTTATGCCAAAGTAATTGAAATGATTTACCTGTTCTATATAATTGCCATTTATTTTCCACTGAAAATTGCAGTGGATCTTTGCCGATACCATGATCGTGGGCAGGGGTAGTCAAACTGCGGCCCTCCGGATGTCCATGGACTACAATTCCCATGAGCCCCTGCCAGCATTTGCTGGCAGGGGCTCCTGGGAATTGTAGTCCATGGACATCTGGAGGGCTGCAGTTTGACTACCCCCGATCTTGGGTTTTGATGTGGAAACTTATCTACTGTCATGCTCCCTGGATGTCGATTTGTCCTGTCCCACGGAACATGGCAGTAGATGGAAAGGAAGATGGGCAGCAGCAGCTGGCCAGGCCTGATGCTGAGCCCCTTTCACTGTGCCACCGCCACCTCCACTTCCGGTCTTTTAGGCCTGGCCCCACACTCCTCTATCAGGAGTGTGGGGCTGGCCTCGGAAGATGGGTGGCAATGGTGGTGCAGCAAGCAGGGGTCAGTGCCAGGCCTTGCCAGCTGCCACCGTGCGTATTCCTCTTACGGCCACGGAAGGCAGGTGGTGGAGGCAGCAGCTGGCCTGGCCCGGCACTGAGCCCTGCTCGCTGTGCTGCTGCCTGCCTTGCATGGCTGGCCCCACTGTCAGGAGTGTGGGACCAGGCACAGATGATGGGCAGTAGAAGCAGTGGCAGCGCAGCAAGCGGGGTTCAGTGCCAGCTCTGCCCAGCCTCCTCCTCTGCCCATCTTCCATGCCTGGCCCTGCATTCCTACTAGAATCAATTTGTTGCAAACTATCTGTTTCCATCTAATCTGCGACAATCTGATTCTCGGAAATTTTTATTTCAGAATTTATTTTTAGTTGGTTATCTCTACAGTAATCTGTAAATGATTGAAGGTATCAGATTAAATTCACTTGAGTTTAAACTAGACAGGATTACTGTAGCATCATTTATAGAAGAAGCAGAGTGAGCCTTTTTCCAACTAAAGGGGATGACCATTTACTTTATCAAAATAGAAGCGTAAATCATTTAAAAAGAGGTTAAATAAGTGTGGTACAAGGCTACAACCTTGTTTCTCTCCTATTTTTATTAAGATTTTTGATGTTAAATTTCCATCTGCATAATATTTGACTTATTTATTTATTTATTTATTTATATTTATATTTTTATACCGCCCTTCCCTATGGCTCTGGGCGGTTTACATAAAACATTTTTGAACATTCACATAGAACACTATCAAAATCAATATAAAAAATCAATATAACAATATTACAATAACAACAAAATATCAACTGGAACAATTAGAACGGCGCTTCAACAATAACTTGACAATCCCTCAGTTGGTTCGTTCCCTCAGTCTGGGGGTCACCTGTAGGTGTTATTGCTCAGTCAGCCCCACCAAATGCCTGGTGGAAGAGCTCCTTTTTACAGGCCCTACGGAATTGTGGAAGTTCCGGCAGGGCCCCGATCTCTTCGGGGAGCTCATTCCACCAGGTGGGGGCCAGAACTGAAAAGGCCCTGGCCCTTGTTGAGGCCCGACGTGCCTCTTTAGGGCCAGGGATCCGTAGCCAGTTGGAGGTGGCGGAGCGTAGAGCTCTTCTGGGGGTATACTACTTGGCTGTAGTTATTATGATGGAGCTGTTTTAACAGAAATAGGCCCTGTTCAATATCATCTGGATCAGATTATTTATATTTAGTATACATAAGCAGCTTTTGATATAGTCTGTAGTGTTACGAAATCTCATGGGAGGAAAAATACCCCTCTGGGGTAACAACCCTTATTCAAACAATTCCTTTAACAACATGAGTTTGTAAATAGGCACTCTCATGGCTCTCAGTGCAGGTTAAACTCACCATCATGCATCTCATTGATCTAGAATGGTACTATTCAACTTTTCCAGACTTGGAACCTTCTCCGTTGGCAACAGCAGGGGGACCTAGTGAGCTTTTAAGCATATGGCATTCAATCACATGACATCACACATGGAAGCACATGACAGCAATGTAACAGGCAGATGAGGCAGAATTGTGTGTTATCAAAGTTAGGATCATGAGTAGCAGACCAAAAACTGTATATTGAGAGTCAGGGAGAGGTATATATACCATAGTGAAGAATAAGCCTGTACAGACCAGTTCCGAGAACATTCTTCTCACTGCAGAAGCCCTCCTTTGCTGTATCTTTTTCCTCACCTGACTCACCTTATATGGTGGGCTAACTGGTGATGATGGTCGGGTAGCCAAGCTAGGTTGTGCTATATGGCAGTGGTCCCCAACCTTTCTGAGGTTGGGGACCGGCAGGGCATCGGGCCGCGCCCACGGGCCGCGCCCGCGGGCTGCACCCACGCATCGGGCCATACCCGCGTGCCGTGCCCGCGTGCCGCGCCCATGCATCGGGCCATACCCGCGGGCCACGCCCGCGCATCGGGCCGTGCCCACATGGGCGCTGCCGGTCCTGATTCCCTCTCCCCGCCCGCCCGCAGTAAGAAGCTTCCCGGGCCTCAAGCTTGCGGCCTGGGAAGTTTTTTACTGCGGGGGGGGGCGGGGAGAGGGAGCCGCGGCCCGGCGCCATGGCCTTCGCGGCCCGGCATCGGGCCGCGGCCCGCAGGTTCCACTGGTATATGGAATAGAAAGTAAGAAACTAAGGGAATCTTTTATGAGGAGCCTCTGAACTTGCCTAAACTAAACTAACCCCCCCCCAAAAAAACCCTACTAGCTTTCCCTTTGCTACTTTCACCTTGCAATAGAGACAGAAGGCAAACCCTCTGGTTCTCTGTGTAAGCACACTAACTACAAGTCCTTCCAAAGAGCTGCAGGGGAAAATACAGTTCTGTAGTGAATGGCAGTTCATCTTTGTGGTCATGACCCATGGACTGAAGACCACTCATCTGGAGGAAACAGTTCATTCAGAGTTCAGGCCAAAATATTTGGGACCTGATGTCATCTTGTGAACTGAATGTGCCCCCAACAAACACAATATTCTGTGACTGCATGTTGCAGAGTGAGATTAGAAGTAGCAAAGTGTATTTCAGGGAAGCGTGTCTGCTATTTTGGTCTTCTAATTGAGAAGCCCTACAGTCCCTAATGGTAAGGACCTAACAGAAGCAGAAGAGATTTTAAAAAGTGACAAAATTATACAGAAGAACTATACAAGAGCGAGCTTAACATCCCTGATAACCACAAGAGGGTAGTCACGGACCTAGAGCCAGGCATCCTGGAATGTGAAGTCAAATGGGCCTTAGGAAGTCTGAGCAACAATAAAGCTAGTTGAGGTGACAGCATTCCAGTTGAACTATTCAAAAACTTAAAAGACAATGCAGTAAAAGTCCTACACTCTATATGCCAGAAAATTTGGAAAACTCAACAGTGGCCACAGGATTGGAAAAGGTCAGTTTACATTCCAATCCCAAAGACGGGCAATGCCAAAGAATGTTCAAACTACCGCACCATTGCACTCATTTCTCATGCTAGCAAAGTTATGCTCAAAATCCTACAAGCTAGGCTTCAGCAATATGTGGACTGAGAACTTCCAGAAGTACAGGCAGGATTTCGAAGAGGCAGAGGAACTAGAGATCAAATTGCCAACATACGCTGGATCATGGAGAAAGCTAGGGAGTTCCAGAAGAACATCTGCTTCATTGACTATGCTAAAGCCTTTGATTGTATAGAGCACAACAAATTGTGGCAAGTTCTTAAAGAGATGGGAATACCAGAGCATTTTATCTGTCTCTTGAGAAACCTATATGCAAGTCAAGAAGTAACAGTGAGAACCGGGCATGGAATCACTGATTGGTTCAAAATTGAGAAAGGAGTTCGGCAAGGCTGTATACTGTCGCCTTGCCTATTTAGGCGGGGTTAGATGAGTCACAAATTGGGATCAAGATTGCAGGGAGAAATAACAACAACCTCAGATATGCAGATGATACTACTCTAATGGCAGAAAGCGAAGAGGAACTAAAGAGCCTGTTGATGCGGGTGAAGGAGGAGAATGCAAAAGTTGGCTTGAAATTCAACATCAAGAAATGAAGATCTTGCCATCCGGCCCTCTCAATTCCTGGCAAATAGATGGGGAAGAAATGGAGGTAGTGACAGATGTTATTTTCCTGGGCTCCAAGATAATTGCAGATGGGGACTGCAGCAAAGAAATTAAAAGACGCTTGCTCCTCGGGAGGAAAGTTATGGCAAATCTAGACAGCATCCCAAAAAGCAGAGACATCACCCAGCCAACAAAAGTGTGTCTAGTCAGGGCTATGGTCTTCCCAGTTGCAATGTATGGCTGTGAAAGCTGGACCATAAGGAAGGCCGAGCGTCAAAGAATTGAGGCTTTTGAACTCTGGTGCTGGAGAAGACTCTTGTGAGTCCCTTGGACTGCAAGGCGAACAAACCGGTCAGTTCTAGAGGAGATCAGCCCTGACTGCTCCTTAGAAGGCCAGATCCTGAAGATGAAACTCAAATACTTTGGCCACCTCATGAGAAGGAAGGACTCCCTGGAGAAGAGCCTAATGCTGGGAGCGATCGAGGGCAAAAGAAAAAGGGGACGACAGAGAATGAGGCGGCTGGATGGAGTAACTGAAGCAGTCGGTGCAAACTTAAATGGACTCCGGGGAATGGTAGAGGACAGGAAGGCCTGAAGGATCATTGTCCATGGGGTCACGATGGGTCAGAGACGACTTCGCACCTAACAATAACAACAACAGTCCCTAATAAGACTGCTTGAAAACCACTGATAAACTCAATGGTCAGGCATATTTTGCTCCAGTGGTTTTTCAGATTTTCTTTGGAATACTCCCACCCTTAAAGTCCAGTCAATATTTACATCACAGAGCTTCCGGAAGTATGTTTATGAAAGGTCTCCTCTATATGTGTCTTATCTCTGAAGTTTTGAATAAGGGGAAAGGCCTCCTTTCTCGTATGTTGATAAAGTGTTTTGACTTGCATGTATTTGCCAGTGTGACATACCGTGGAAGAGTTCCAGGCAGGTGTTAGGAGTTATGGTACAGCACAGGCTTGCATGCAGAAGTTCCTAGGTTCAGTCCCTTGCATCTCCTGTAAACAATCTTTAGGATTAGTTGGGAAACAGTGGCTAACAGCCTCATTTCTTATGGTAACTTAGTGGGTCTTTGTGTTCAAGGTCTCTTTAGAAAACTTGTCCTGGAAGTCTGACTCCTCCGACATCTCATTCAGCCCAATATTTTGCATTCCAGCATTTCAGAGCAGTCTAAAATGAAGAGGAGAGGTACAGATCACTCCTGTGTACTTGTTGCAAACAACAGAGCATGTTTCGAAATGTGCAATGTGGGTTGATAGACGAATGTGGCCATTGCTGGAGAGCGACCATTTATACTCTGCAAGTAGGAAGCGAGTAGGGGCTTTGGAACAGACAGCTTGAAGCGAGGAGAGCATCTTTGGGGGGAACACATCATTCCTCAGTCTTAAGTCTTCCCCTGTACTCATCTGCATTCTCTAATTTCTTGTATTGCTAAGGAAGCTGAAGTATTTCCAGGTAAGGATTTTCCCCTGTCTGAAGCAGTACAGAGCCAGAATTACACTTTTTATTTTCTTTCCTTCAGTGGCTAGAGCCCAATTATCTGGAGTGCTAGTAGTGCAGAGGGCTCTGGATGGCTGACATAAATATGACTCACTCCTTCTTGCACGTGTATGATTATAGTCTTTTGGTGAGTTCTTCTTTGCTTGCCAAGGCTGTTACTACTGA
This sequence comes from Paroedura picta, assembly GCF_049243985.1. Taxonomy (NCBI): domain Eukaryota; kingdom Metazoa; phylum Chordata; class Lepidosauria; order Squamata; family Gekkonidae; genus Paroedura; species Paroedura picta. Next base: position 96,611,185 of record NC_135371.1, read on the forward strand.
GAAGTTCCAAGTTCACTGCTGGCTTTCCCGTTATATTTAACAGCTGCTCTAAATAAATGTTATTTAGATTGCCCAGCAAAATCTTCTTGGATGTAAAAGGGACAGCTGAATGGGGGATCTTTAGTAAAAGTTTGGATAGTGAATCATGGTTCCCTTCAAATTGTCAGGGGGCTTCACTCAGCCAAATAAATAACCCTGCCAGAGTCAGCAATATGTATTCCTGTCACTTTGCAACTAGCACGAATAAATAATGGGAATGTCAGAAAGCTCACAGTGGAATAAATTCTTCCTTTCCCATACCCCTTTGGATCGCAGCAACAGTTCTTCCCTTCTCTCATTTCAGCACCTCCTCAATAAGACGAAAATACAACCATTGACAGTAGGGCGATAAACACTTCAGACAATATGCAGTGCATGAGTGGTAGTGAGTTTTAGGATGACCCTGTTTCATCTCCCTTGTTTCTTTTTGGCACCACTGTACGAAGAACTGAACTTTGAAATCCTTGAAGTGTCTTATATTCAACATATTCCACTTTGTGGAATAAACACCTTGTTTATAACATAGCAATAGCATAGCGTTCTCTCAACATTGACTACCACAGATACCAGAAAGAAGTAGCACAACACTATTGCTGACAGATATCATTGCTACATTTGAAGGAAAAGAAAAGAATTTTAAAAAGTTCTATATACACTCCAGTACTTGCTGCTTTATTCTGCAGAACAGGTTGTGCTAAGTATCCACATATCTATATATCTATAGAAGTAATATTCATAACCATTATAAACCAAGGCTCTTTCAACTATTACCTCAATTCTGGAATTTTTTTTGGCTGTATCTATACATGAGCACTATCCTTCTAATCCTATTCTAAACTTGTCCATAATGAAGAAGAAGGAGGAGGAGGAGGAGGGTTCTTATATGCTGCTTTTCTCTACCCAAAGGAGTCTCAAATCGGTTTACAGTCGCCTTCCCTTTCCTCTCCCCACAACAGACACCCTGTAAGGTGGGTGAGGCTGAGTGAGCCCTGATATTCCTGCTTGGTCAGAACAGCTTTATCAGTGCTGTGGTGAGCCCAAGGTCACCCAGCTGGCTGCATGTGGGGGAGTGCAGAATCGAACCCGGTTTGCCAGATTATAAATCCGCAGTCCTAACTACTAGGACAGGCATTTTCTCCTTAGAGATACAAGTCCAATTCCTTAAATCCTCAGAATTAGTGCAAATCCTGTTGTTCCCCAACATGTGGTCAAGTTGGAGTCCCAAGGTAAAGGCTTCATCCTTCCTGGCATGCCATGAAAAGACTAAGAGCAATTAAATCCCTCATGGTCAGAAGATATATAATCTCACTTTGTCCATTCCTTTCAAAGGGGAAAGATACTCCATACCATTTGGTTATTTAACTCTATATTCCTAAATGGGACTTAGTAGCTGTGGTGTGAGCTAGTATGCCTCTGCTCATCTTCTGTCTTCTTGTGCGTTCCCACTTGCACAGGCCAGCTGTGGGCATTTTCTTTCTAGCTTAAAAACTCCAAAGAGAGGCCACCCTGCCCTTTTGGAGTGACGCATATTCTGATGGTGGCTACCCCATTCCCTCAGTTTCATTTTCACCGCTTTATGGATAGAAAAGTTCATAGCATGCTCCATTGATATTCGGTTTCATAAATAAAATAGACCCCTTTTTCTCCTTTGAAGAATTGCTGTTCACGCATTGAGGAATCTTATCTTGTGGGAGGCTAGCCCAAATTGCTAAGTGGCCTCTCCCTGCCTATTTTGCTTGTGGTCCTTTGTAATGAAGTCCAAGGCACTGTTTCTCCCTGCCGTAGTTCTGTTGATACATAGCCATTGGGCTGCACCACAGTGTAGCATGACTATGTTTGATGGCATGGACGATCCAACCGTAGGCCGGGCAGTCCTTTTACCGAGGGCTATCTTGCTTCAAGCCTGAAAACCCTTAGCTAGGTATTCAGATGATAGTAAGTAGAGATGATTTTCCCCGAGTGAAGCTCATCTGTTGAATTGCAGTTTCCTTACAATTTCCCCCAACACAGGGAACTCAGCGTTTTCTGAGAATCATTGTGGTGTAGCGTGGCAGACTAGGACTAGCTTGCTTGGATGGTTTTGGGTCAGTCACAACCTCTCAGCCTGACTTACATCACAGGGCTGTTGTTGCGAGAGAATAGAGGATGGGAGGCTGAGGAGAAAAAGAGGGATGTGTATATATATATATATATATATATATATATATAAATAAAATAACAGAACTGATGTGTGCTAGCTAGAACGTCTGGCAGTAGTCTTCGGAAATGTGGAACTAATTTTCACAACTTGACTACATTGTGAGATTTTCTGTATAATAGGCGGTTGGTTAGGGATTGGCAAGGAGACTTTACTCTGTTTCAGTCTTCTGTATGGCTGTGCTGTTGGAAGATGAAGAAAAATACAATCCTGTTTCTAACAGGCCAGAAATGTTCTAAATAGAACCGTGAAGTTGATCATCCTGAAATGAGATGATAGCTTTCCTTGCAGCCATACTCTTTTCATGCTGTTCTTCCTTAAGGTTTTGAACTTAGGAAGACACAAACTTTGAGAAACGTATATTTCCTGTTTTTAAATATAGGTGGTTATGCCTCAACATTTGTTGAGAGGAAGTGCAGAAATAACTTCTGCACACATTACAGATCCTCGTTCCTTTTGGAGTAAGTGTACTTAATGTTCTAGCATTTCTTTGCTCTTACCAGTTTAATGTTACCATTATTAATTTGTTTCCTTTGTTGAAATACCAGTGTACAATTTTATGGGTCATTCATCCGTTGGTTGTGCCCTTCTAAAATTCCGGCAGCAATTTTTTGTAACCTCAGCAGCAGGAACAGCAAGCCAGCCTCTTCTGACCCCAGCTAGTACATGCCTGATGTTGCTCATTAAAGATTTATAGGTAGCCCTGTTCAATGGTAGTGAAAACAAATGCTTTTACTTTTTCTCTTTAGTACTACAAACGGCACTGAGGATTTTTTTGAAGCTGTGTTGAACTGTCTGCAGTAATTTTTAATTTGCTTGGAGTAAGGATTAAAATGGCATTTGGTGTGGGGTTGGGCATATCTCCAAGGCAGTGATTTGTGCTCTCACCAGATCTGTACAATGAATTGTTGGTGCCATGAATCAGCTATCCTGGATATTGTGTCCAGTGTGACTAGTTAGACAAAGAGGATGGTACCCCCCACAAAGAAGAATACTGAGCATTAATTCCAGAGGTTCTGAAATCAAAAACACATTTTCTTGCCTACTGCAGTTCCATGCCAAAGTCAACATTACCTGCTGCTCTTACAATGTGCAAAAGGTTTCCGGTAGCCATAGTCGAAACACAGCCCCAGGGGGGGAATCACACCCTTGTTTTAGTGATGAGAAAATTTTGCTGTAGTAGTTCTGACATTTATATGAAATAAATTTCTCCAGTTGAAACTCAAATAATATAAAATTTGATTCCTGGGCGAAATGGCAAAAAGATCTATGCTAGCACCATGAGGTTCATTATTACCCTTACTAGGTTTGTCCACTGGAACTACTCGGTCATAGAACACATGATTTTACATCCCTTTTTTGTCTTGGGTTCAATTCCCAGCATCTCCGCTTAAAACCACCTTGGGTCGGGAAACACCATTGCCTGAGTCTTTGTAAGAACAGTTACCAGTCAGAGGAGATGGAACTGGACTGGCGAGACCAAAGGTCCTGAACAGTTTAAAGCAACTTCATATGTTCATACATGAAATGAAATGTTTAAACTGCTCTTTCTCTGATGTTGCAGCTTCTGTATCCCCCTCCCCTCCATGCCATACACTGAAGGAAACCTCACATCTCCCCTGACCTATTTCTAAAAATAGCCCCACTTGTCCACTACAGTAGTCACACTTACTTATTGAAAGCTCTTTTTTGCTGTTTGTTTCTACTGGAAATACTCAGAGAGCCTCCTCCTTGGTATGTGGTCTTTGATGTTTGATTAGGCAGCCTTTGTAAGATCAAAAGAGTGCAGAAACAATTTTATTGGAGCAAAAGTTTGCAGACATGCTTCTCAGCTCTAATATCCAGTACTACTGAGGTGCAGCATAAATCTTTGCTATTATATGAGATTAAGCAGTGTTTGCAGCTTGTTTTACAGTCAGTTTGTAAGGGGAGGAGTAAGCATTGATGAGAAAAAAGTACTGTATTTGCCGACGTATAAGACAACCCCCCCAACATTTCCACTCAAAATATAGAGTTTGTTACATTACATTACAGTACTATGGGCCACTTTGGTCCATTATGCACGGCCGCCGAAACGGCGATTTCGGGTCACATGGAAAACGCGGAGGGGGAAGAAGCAAAGCAAACCGCTTATGCACGGGACGGAATGGCAGCAAAACCCAGAGTAACCGATTATGCACATGGCGACCCCGGCGCCGCTTCTGATTGTGCCCCGGTCACCTGGAAGCTGCGCTTTCTTCCACGTTTCGCTAACGCGACTTTTTTGGCGGCATGCACCGAACCTGCGGCCGGTTGCAGCGGTGATTTTAGTCGCTGCCATTCCACCCCCAATGTGCATTATTCCCCCCGTGCATAATGGGTCTATGGGCAGCTCTGTCTATCCCAACTGAAGTGCACCCGGCATATAGGACGACCCCTCCACGTGGAGGCATGTTTTTCAGGGGGGGAAAGTAGTCTTATACGCCAGCAAATACTGTAAAAGAAGGACTTTGTCATGTTAATGAACAACTTTCTGAAACATTATTTCAGAACAACTGCAGAATACGTCTGACGTGTCAGGTCGCAGGTGTGTGACCGGACTTGCATTCAGACGTACATTGAGGGAACTCAATTTTAAAAGGTTTTGTTTGCTCATCACTGTGAGAGAACATATGGGGGGGGGGGAGTAGCAGCTTTGTTTTCAGCTCCATCCTGCTTTTTCCAGCAGAAGGGTGACAAAGAAGGCTCGGAAGGACAAGCCAGAGAAAAATGCAAAAGACACCACTATTCCCCTTGCCATTTCTGAAAGTGTTGTGGGAAACCAGCAGCTCCTTCTCCCCTCTTGGAGCAAACAAATGCTTTTGAATTCCCCCAGGGTATGTCTGTAAGTCCAGCCATGTTCCTATGACCTGACACATGTTGGCAGTATTGTGTTGTTGGGTCCTCAGTTTGGTCTTGAAACCCATTTATTAAGTCACACAAAGTGTAAGTCTAATGTATCTACTGGATTCCTCTGATATTTGTCTCCTACAGACCGCTTGGCTCATTAGGCAATAAATATCAGGAAGACTACTCTTGTTTCTGGAGTAAATCTGTGAACCAGAATGTACAGAATGCTGCGGAAATGTAGTTTTCTTGTCTATCCTTGAGTCTTCATGTTTGCAGCAGTTGAACAGGAAAGTATTTTCAAAATTGATGAAACAATATGTTTGTGAGTGTGGAACTTGGGGATACATGACGTAGAATGCCCTTCTCCATGGAATTGGTCACTGATAAGAGCTATAAGCCTAATTCAGCTATTGTAAGTAACTCCAGCTGTAAAATAGAATTAGTTTTCATTTTCTTTTCCATACAGTTGTGGTTCACGTTTTATAGGATGTTCTGTTCCTATTAGTGGTTCTGGGAGTTTCTTTCTGGGATTCTTCCCTGCTTGGTTGCTCTCCTCAACCTATTCAGATGGTCTTTGTTATTAGCCAGTAAAGTATACTTATTGCTATTTCTGGTACAGGATCTCTTACAATCAAGAGAGATTGTTTAGGACTTTGGTCAGGATCCTTTGCATCATGGTCTCAAAGAAGCTTCGAGTCCTGACTTTCAGGCCATAATGTACAATGCTTTCCTTTTAAGGTATAGCTGATGTGATTCCTGCTGTGTTGTTGTGAGCATGGAGACCTGTCATATAATTTAAAGAAGGTTGTTTGATGGATGGAAAGTGTTGACACAAGAGGGGGGAAGACTTAAAATGTAAATAAAAATGGAAGTTTCGGTGTCATAAGTTTAATATCTACACTTTAGGACAGTTTCCCTAGAGCAGTGGCTACTGAGGTTTAAGTTTAAATGGGAAGGAGGAAGTCAAGTCCCAAACCAGAATGGTACGGTATGGACAGGAGAGTTTTGTTTTGTTTTGTTTCTGTTTTTAAACCCTCCCTTTCTTATATTGTATGTATGAAATGGGGGTCATAGGCACTAAAATGTTAGGGGCTTGAGAAGTCCAGTTTCCATGCCCCTGGATGTTTTTCTTTTCTTCATACGTGTACAACATACTTGAGGACATGGCGTGTGCGCATTCTGAATCACACCATTTTATCTGAAATGAGAGAAGGCCCTTTTTTTTTTACATTTTCTGCCACCCTCAGGAATGCCCGGAGCATGCAGAAACCTCTGCCTCATCACTAGGTGGCCTTGCCTCAGTGACCTAGAGAAAGGTATTTGTATTAAATATGTGGGTCCAAACACAACATTGGATCATTTCAGGTCCAATATGAACAGAAGTTTATTAAAACATTGTGAAGATAGGGGATCAAGGAGAGATGCACACTCCTTATATACATACTAGAAGTGAAGCTTGTTGCGTGCTGGAATGCAACAGGTACTCGGTAGTCTTTCCCCTGCTGCCTGACAGGATGGGAGGGAAGTATAAAGAGCAGGCAAGCATCTTTCCCCACTGAGGCACTGGTTGGCTGGGGCCACCTGGGGCTACCCAATTAGGATGCACGGAATTGACTCCCTACACTCTGCCCAGGTGTGTGTATATCGAGTGTAAAGAGCCAGCAAGCATCTCTCCTCATCGGGAGAATACCTGCGCCACTCCTCAAGGGTGTAGAAGCCTCTCTGCGTCCTTTCCAGATGGAGGGTGTCTCTGTGTGTGGGGTTAGAGAGGTGCTTACTGGCTCCTTTCCCTTGTACTGCCCCTCTAGTAAAAGACTTTGGGAGCAAGAATGTAATCAGTAGAAGGGGGAGAGTGGGACCACAGGAAGAGACTCAAAGACTAAGATGCAGGGAATATGAAGGAACCCCCCCCCCCAACCAAGCCAACCCTTGCCCACTAAAACATTAAAACTGAGTGGGAAAACCTGGCGGGAAAATACTGGCGCACATGGGAAACAAAATCAGTGCATCAAACACAGACTCAAGAAAAATACCCCAAAACTTTAAATCAACTCCCAGCATAACGTCCTCCCCCCAAAGTATTTCAGACTCTGTTCAACTCAATTCACAGTATGCAATTAGGCAATCAACTTAGAACAACTAATTCGACCTATCCCCCTAATTAGTTCAAATCTGATTGGCAATAAACATACCATGAATTTGAAGTAACCCCACTCAATCCCAAATCAATTCAAATTAAAACCCAACCATCCAATCTGAATCTCTAAAACCTAAAAGGCATATTAATTAAGTCAGTCACACCCTCTAATTAACTCAAGAAAACAGCATAATTAACACAAGGAAATTTCAGCTTCTGATAAATTCAGTTACAATATACTCAATTAACTAATCCAAGACATCCAATTCCAATATATCTATTTAATACCTCTAATTAATTCAAATTGATTATCCCTAATTAATTCAAATCAATTGATGATACTCACCCCCTGAAATGAAAGAATCCCACATATAACCCAATGGCATGCCAATGAAGTCTATCACATCTCCAACCAATTCAAAATATAGCCCCCACCTCATACACAATATGAACTAACTCACAAAATGCACACAGCACACAATAATTGAACTGGGTAATCCTGAGATGCCATAACAGGTGATCAGGCCAGCCCTCCAAAAATGAAGAACACAATTACACCCAACACAGAACTGATAAGTGGACTGGGCAGCCCTGAGATGCCATCACTGGCAAGTGGGACCATCACACCAGAAATACACAAATCCATCAGAAAGCTAACTGAAAACCAAAACAGTCATCCACCCCAAGCAGAATTCCAGGTAATGGAAAAAAACAAAAGAAAGAAAGAGAAAAGAGAAAATTTTAAAAAGGTACCAACTGAACACTTATAGAGAAGTCGAGTGGTGTGAATCAGAACTCAACATCAAACATGGACGGCTCACATACACTGGGTAAAGCCAGGGGAGAGATTACAATGAGGGTCTAAGAGGTTCAGGATTCTGATAATAAGGGGAAGAGGCAGAGATAGCGGTGGGAGAAGGTGGAGCAAGATAAGGGATTCGTAATAAAGTCATGATTGAGCACCTTCCAATCTCCATCTCATCCATTAGGACAATAGGATGGAGGCAAAGATGAAAAAAACAACTTCTGACACTGATGCCAGGTTGATCAACAACAAAGTATCTACCCTGCAAACCTTCCTTGAAGACCACAGAGTTCACCTGGTGTGTCTCTCAGCCTCACCTACCCCACAGGGTGTCTGTTGTGGGGAGAGGAATGGGAAGGCGACTGTAAGCCGCTTTGAGCCTCCTTCGGGTAGGGAAAAGCGGCATATAAGAACCAACTCTTCTTCTTCTTCTTCTTCAGTGCAGGAAATAGGGGATACCCTGGAAATCTGCTCAGATTCCTAGATGTATCATTGGTCTGTATAAAGCATCTATGTATAGATGAGCATAGGCACATACCACCTGTCACAATGCTGTAGGATTCTTCCTCCTGGGCTGTTTCTCCAGTTGGAAGTTACCCTCCTCAATGTTTTAAGCCGTGCTGACTGGGGAAAAAAGGGACACAAAATATATGACCAGAACTTAAAATAACTTGAGCATAGGAGGCATTTTCTATTATGAAGCCAGACTGAGGGAAAGGGCTAAACTGCCCTTTGTCATTGCTATGGGTCTAATCTGGACCTACTCCTGCAGTTGTTTTTCAAGGCCAGGATTACGTGCCTCGAACTCTAGTACCCCAGTACTAGTGTTGTTTGTAGTTTGGCCCTTTGTGAAAATGTATCAAGCACGAGGCCACTCTTTCTGGCATGGAGAAGGTGAGAAGCTACGGAAAAGTCTATGGAGGAGGAGGCAGCATTGTTTAAATGGGGATGAACCAGCCAAGAATGAGCTACGTTCTTTTTAGAACAGGTTTTCTCCTTATAACAACCCCTTCTTTTTAAAAAGGAGAATTCACTTGCTTGACAAGCATATCCCTGGGCAATTTAATTTTATTGTTTTCAAACTACCATAATTAGTATTAATAGGTAAAGGTAAAGGTAAAGGTATCCCCTGTGCAAGCACCGAGTCATGTCTGACCCTTGGGGTGACGCCCTCTAGCGTTTTCTTGGCAGACTCAATACGGGGTGGTTTGCCAGTGCCTTCCCCAGTCATCACCGTTTACCCCCCAGCAGCAAGCTGGGTACTCATTTTACCGACCTCGGAAGGATGGAAGGCTGAGTCAACCTTGAGCCGGCTGCTGGGATCGAACTCCCAACCTCATGGGCAGACAGATTCAGACAGCATATCGCTGCCTTACCACTCTGCGCCACAAGAGGCTCCTGTATTAATAGGACTACTGCCTTAATGTATGCTCTCTTTATCCACAAGAATTTTGATGTGACTTTTCCTGCCTAATAGCAGCCCTTTATGGCTGTTCCCTACCATTCTTATGACTTTTGGCCATGGTTAAAAATCCAGTTATATGTGAGTTGTGTTAGGAGAAGGGCAGTTCTTAAAGTGCTTCAGCCGGAATGACAAGACAATTATTTATCTTGTGAGAATTCTTTTGTTGTAGTTGATATGGTTGAACTAAACCACCATTTCCCTCTAATTTCAGACAGGATGTTTTTGCATGTTGACATAATTATTAGGAAAGCTGAAGGAGAGGGGAGTTTCCAAACACCAAAGGGACTCCTGAGGTATGGAGGAAAAGGAGGTGTGTTAAAAGTTCCACAATTTTCCAAAACAGTGGATAGAAGGCTGAGCATAAACATGTCTCTCTTGCTGTCGTTGAATGTCAGAAATGGCAGAAATAAAGTTCCACAGAGCCTGCAAAATTGAGCTCTGGGCATTTGGCTGAGGTTGGGTCTGCACCTCAATCATCTATCTGGGACCATTGTTTACCCTCACTCTGGGGGTTGCTGTTGGATGTGTTCCCCGCTCTCAAGCCAGGCCTTCCTGAAATACATCTCGGCTTGTCTGCCTGGCTTGTTGATATTGTTTAAAGCAAAGCGGGATAGCAGGGGTTAAGGAATTTGATTTTAGCTGAATGTTATCATTTTACTCTGATTTCTATGTATATTTGTATTTTGATATTGTTTTACTGTTGTACACTACCTTTACACCATTTTTTCGGAGAGGGGCAGTTTAGAAATAAATAAAGTACACAGACACAATGCCACAATTGATAAGGTCTGGTAGAGAGGATGAAGTGAAGTATGTGGTATGCCAGTCAAGTGGAGAATCTGCAAGAAGGCTGTAAGGGAGAGATGTTACTCATACATTAAAGGATAACAAACAGGTTAGTAGTAAGCAGTAGGAAAAATCTGTTCGGATGCTTCATGGTGTCACAACCTGGGGAGGGGGGAAAGGGGTAGAGCAGGGGCACAGCCCTAAGGAAGGCAGCAGCTCTATTTCAGAGCTAAGGAAAGAGCTATCAATGCCTCGGGAGTGGTGGGAAATAAATATAAATATAAAATAAATAAATAAATAAAATAAAACTTAGAATGTCATAGAATCATAGAATCATAGAGTTGGAAGGGCCATACAGGCCATCTAGTCCAACCCCCTGCTCAACGCAGGATCAGCCCAAAGCATCCTAAAGCATCCAAGAAAAGTGTGTATCCAACCTTTGCTTGAAGACTGCCAGTGAGGGGGAGCTCACCACCTCCTTAGGCAGCCTATTCCACTGCTGAACTATTCTGACTGTGAAAATTTTTTTACTGATATCTAGCCTATATCGTTGTACTTGTAGTTTAAACCCATTACTGCGCGTCTTTCCTCTGCAGCCAACGGGAACAGCATCCTGCCCTCCTCCAAGTGACAACCTTTCAAATACTTAAAGAAGGCTATTGTGTCCACTCTCAACCTCCTTTTCTCCAGGCTGAACATTCCCAAGTCCCTCAACCTATCTTCATAGGACTTGGTCCCTTGGCCCCAGATCATCTTCGTTGCTCTCCTCTGTACCCTTTCAATTTTATCTACGTCCTTCTTGAAGTGAGGCCTCCAGAACTGCACACAGTACTCCAGGTGTGGTCTGACCAGTGCCGTATACCAGTGGTCCCCAACCTGCGGGCCGCGGCCCGGTGCCGGGCCGCGAAGGCCATGGCGCCGGGCCGCGGCTCCCTCTCCCCGCCCCCCCCCCGCAGTAAAAAACTTCCCAGGCTGCAAGCTTGCGGCCCGGGAAGCTTCTTACTGCGGGAGGGCGGGGAGAAGGAATCGGGGCCGGGCCGCGCCCGTGCGGGCACAGCCCGCGGGCACGGCCCGATGCGGGGGTGCGGCCCGCGGGCGCGGCCAATGTGGGGGCGTGGCCGATGCGGGGGCGTGGCCCGCGCGGGCTGCGGGCCGCGCCCCAACGCCCTGCCGGTCCCCAACCTCAGAAAGGTTGGGGACCACTGCCGTATACAATGGGACTATGACATCTTGTGATTTTGATGTGATGCCCCTGTTGATACAGCCTAAAATGGCATTTGCCTTTTTTTACCACTGCATCGCACTGCCTGCTCATGTTTAGTTTACAATCCACAAGTTCCCCAAGGCCTCGTTCACACACAGTGTTACCTAGAAGCGTATCCCCCATTCAGTAGGCACGCTTTTCATTTTTCCAACCCAGATGCAGAACTTTACACTTATCTTTATTAAGTTGCATCTGGTTCTCATTTGCCCATTTTTCCATTGTGTTCAGATCTCGTTGAACTCTGTCTCTATCTTCTGGAGTATTTGCCAGTCCTCCCAATTTGGTGTCATCTGCAAACTTGATGAGTAGTCTCTCCACCCCCTCATCTAGATAATTAATTAATATGTTAAAAAGTACCGGACTGAGCACCGAGCCCTGAGGTACCCCACTACTCATCTCCCTCCATTCTGATGAAACACCATTGACAACAACTCTTTGAGTGCAGTTCTCCAATCAATTCCCTATCCACCGAACTATCTGAAAATCCAGATTGCAGTCCTTCAATTTATTCATCAGAACATCATGGGGAACCTTATCAAAAGCTTTACTAAAATCCCAAGTAAGCGACATCAACCGAATTTCCATGATTCAGCAAACCTGTCACTTGGTCAAAAAAGGAAACCAGGTTGGTCTGATAGGACCTGTTGGAGACAAATTCATGCTGACTTCCTTGGATCACCAAATTGTCCTCCAGATGTTTGCAGATTGCTCCCTTTAATATCTGATTGTACAGAATGCTGCGGAAATGTAGTTTTCTTGTCTATCCTTGAGTCTTCATGTTTGCAGCAGTTGACATAAGAATTGGGGCCCCCCTCCGGGAAATAACCTCTCTCTCACAATGGGAGAATTCCCGGAAGGACTAAAAGAAGCAGTGGTACGGCCGTTGCTCAAAAAACCATCCATTGACCCGCAGAAGCCTGACAATTACCGCCCCCGTCTTGGACTTAGCGTTCCTAGGGAATTTAGTTGAAAGGGCTTTAGCGGACCAAATATCAGCATTCCTGGAGAAAACTTCAGACCTTGACCCATTTCAGTTGGGTTTCCTGCCTGGCCATGGTGTGGACACAGCGCCAGTTGGCCTGATGGATGACCTCCGTAGCCAGCTAGACCGAGGCAGGTCAGCGCTGCTAATACTATTAGATCTATCAGCGGTGTTTGACACAGTAGATCATGAGCTCCTAGCTCATCGCCTTGCTGATGCCGGGCTATGGGGGACAGCTCTCAAATGGCTGATTTCCTTCCTCCGGGGTCGCAAACAGAGGGTTGAAATAGGAGAGAGAGTATCCAATCGTCATTAGCTCACATGTGGAGTCCCACAGGGAGCAGTTCTCTCTCCTATTCTATTTAACATATTCATGCACCCTCTTTCTCAGCTGGTACAGAGGTTTGGGCTGGGCTGCCACCAATATGCAGATGACACTCAGCTTTTCCTCCTGATGTATGACCTCCCCGATTCCCCCCCAGAAATCTTAGCCAGATGTCTGGAAGAAGTGACAAAATGGCTCAAGCAGAGTTGTCTGAAGTTCAACCCTACAAAGACAGGGGTCCTGTGGCTGGGTATGAAGGGACCAAGAGAGGAAGCGTGCCTACCCAACCTGGATGGAGTGCGTCTAACAGTAGCCCACTCTGCCAGAAACCTGGGGGTGATCCTCGATGCCTCCCTCTCCATGAAGGCGCAGGTCACAAGAGTAGCGCAGCTGGCCTTCTACCACCTACGCCAAGCCAAACTACTAGCGCCCTACTTGGCACCAGAACATCTTGCCATAGTGATCCACATGACGGTCATCTGTAGACTGGACTTCTGCAACTCGCTTTATGCAGGCCTACCCTTATCCTTGACCCGGAAACTGCAATTGATGCAGAACACAGTGGCTAGGATTCTCACCAACACACTGTGAGGTTCTCATATCCGGCCTATACGTCAACAACTCAGTTGGCTCCCAATTGAATTCCGGATCAGGCTTAATGTTTTGGTTCTTACCTTTAAGGCCATACGCGGTCAGGGCCCAGTATACCTGAGAGACCGTCTCTCCGCCTATACCCCCAAAAGAGCATTGCGCTCTGCCATTGCCAACTGGCTGGTGATCCCTGGCCTCAAACAAGTACATCAGTCCTCAACGAGGGCCAGAGCTTTTTCCATCCTGGCCCCCACCTGGTGGAATGAGCTCCCTGAAAGAGATCAGGGCCCTGCCTGAACTCCCACAGTTCCGCAGGGCCTGCAAAAGGGAGCTCCTCCACCAGGCATTTGCCTGAGAGTGACCACAGGTCCCCCCACCTCTGACAATCCCCTCTGTGGCCTGAAGCAGCCTGACCTCTCTAGGGAGTTTAGCTTGTTATGTTGTTATTGTTGGGATCACTGAAGTTGTTGTTTAGAACCTCTATTGGATTGTTATTGTTGTATATTGACTATGTTCCATTTATCCCCTAGGATGTTATATGTAAACTGCCCTGAGCCATATGGAAGGGAGGTATAGAAATAAAATAAATTAAAATAAAATAAAGTAAATACAGATAAACCATGCTTGGGATGTTTACTCTGTCTCAACTTGCACAATTTTTGTGGATCTACACTTGGGTTTGTGTAATATTGTTGAAACAGATTCTGGTGTTCACATCCACTGGTTTTGATTATTTCATTTCAATTTAACTTACATGGGATAAACCAGATGAGATGACATCCATCTGTCTGACATGGGGATGTACCTTCCATTTTAAAGCCTAATGTCAGTGATTTAAAAATGAAGTGAGGGGCCCCACAATGCCTTGGGGTGAGTTCCCCCCCCCCGCATGCCTTTTCAAACACTGAAATGGCTGTCCTTGCAGCATTTTCAAATCTCTCATATTAGGCTTTAAAATGACTCTGGCATTCCCTTGTTGGACATGAGGAACATGCTGTCAAGTCTAGTTTGATCCTAAGAGGCTGAGCGATGATTGATAAGGCTTCTGGTTCTGCTTACGTGTGATTTTACAGTCTAGCGAAGAAAACTGTGGGGAAGTGTGAGTGCGGTTCAATGCCAATGTTCTCCTGGATGCCCAGGCAGGAGGCAGCGTGGGGCAGTTAGGCTGCTCCTCTTCCTCACCAGTGGCCAAGTCAGACGAAGGGGTAGGGGTTTCACAGGTAACTTCCCCACGAGGCTTGGCCAGCCATCAGCAGGAACGCTCTCCCGTTCAGGCGCCCCCCCTCCAGCTTGTCCTACCGATTTCTGTGCAGGGGATGTGGAGAAAATTCCAAGTTCAGGAGGGAGCACAGCACGGTTCTTACAGTAAATGGTGGGACCTTTCAATCCTTCGAGAACCTGGCTCTCCAAAAAAGGGGCCAGGTGACCCATAGGTGGAGAACCACTGCTTTAGGGACTGTGGACTATACCAGGGGTAGTCAGCCTGTGACTATACCAGGGGTAGTCAGCCTGTGGTCATCCAGATGTCCATCGACTACAATTCCCATGAGCCTCATGAGACTACTAAGTGGGAGGAGAGTGGGCGGGCACTGTCCGGGATAAAAACTCAGAGGAGCGAATCAGGAGCTGTGAAGGTCAGTCAGCCGAGGACGGGGATGGCTGCCAGGGAGGAGGGTTGCCCCACGCCGCTGCAGCCAGGGAAACCTCCTTTCCCTGGCAGCAACGCCAGCCCTTGCCACCCCAGGGACCTGCTGCTTCCCCCCCTGCGCCCAGCCGTCTCCCATGAACGCTCTCTGCGCCCTTCCCACCCCGAACGCCGCCCTGCCCATCCCTTGCCGGCCCACCAACTCTTCTCCCCGCCCCAACTTACCCTTGCACCCTTCGGATGCGTACCCACCCTTTCCCTGCGGCCGAGCACCTTGCGGCGCCCACCCCGCCTGTGCTCCCGCCGCAGCCGCAGACAGGCCGCCCCACCACCGTACTCACGGGCCCGCCGCCGCCGCCTCCCAGCCTCCCAGCCCGCCTCCACCTCTGCCGATGGGCCTCAGGAGCCCGGAGACCCACCACGCCTAATGCACCGGCCCTGCTAGCGCTCGCTGTATTTAGACTACAGCGGGTTTATTTTCTAGTTTTTCAATAAAGCAGATCTGAAGCAGTAAATTAACATCAGATAATTAGGCATGTCTGGAAATTGCAGAGAACTGCAGCTTGCAGTTGGTTGTCTTACTTTCTTTTTTTGGTTTTGGTTTTTTGGTCACACATGTGGTAAAACAAACTATTTTCTCAGTACTTATGTCCCATGAAAGTCATTTCTGCAGTTATTAATGCATTTCCTAGAATGACATACAAGATCACCATCTAGTGGTGGAAGGCAAAAATCCATGTAGTAATTATTGCAAGTGCATGTAAAATTGGGTGGAATTTTTGATCTTCAGTGCTCCTAAGATGCAAATTATCAGGAGCTATTATTATGCTA
The DNA here is from genome assembly GCF_049243985.1 of Paroedura picta. Lineage (NCBI taxonomy): Eukaryota > Metazoa > Chordata > Lepidosauria > Squamata > Gekkonidae > Paroedura > Paroedura picta. The sequence goes on from NC_135371.1 coordinate 96,627,120, forward strand.
CTTATTTAAACATCTCGGGCTGAAGCAACACCATTGACATTTCTTTTGCATATTTTGATCTAGTCTGTTTCAGGCTGATGGCTTTGGCAGTTAAATTATTTTTCTGCTCTGCTAGTTTACTGATCAGCAACTTATATGTGCTTTGTATATTTTGAAGAAGTGCTGTGTTTTGGATGCAGTGGGCTGTCTCTTCAACTGCAGCACTGTGGCAAAAGTAACCTGCCAGCTTAGATCTCACATTGTGGTAAAGTGCAGTTTGGCCCTTCGTGCCTGGCTTCCTGCTCCCTCCTTCTCTGGTGCCTTCCCGTTTTCTTCCATGTTTGGACAAACCTGTCAGATTGCCACTGTTTCCAGGCTCTGAAATCAGCATAGTTTGTGCAAAGCAGAGGTGGAAACACACTTCCACATGTGTTTGGCAGGCAAGCAAACTATGGTTTTTGTGACCGAGGTTTTCAGGGATTTCATTTTGTGAGCAGCTTTGTGAATGCAAATCTGGGAATTTAGATACCATCTGGCATTTCTTCATGGAATGCAATACATGTAATACTGCCTGTGACAAGGGGATCACAACTTATATCCAAAAATAGAGACCTGCTATAAAGCAAGAGACTGTATCTAGGCTATTAGCCAAATGTGACTCTTGCAGTTGCAAAATGTTTTATAGAAATTTAATGGTATTACCACTGAAATAGTAAATAGACTAAGCAAGCAATGACCTAACGGTGGAGGACAGTGCAATGTTAAGCTGTGGTTTGCTTTTATTTAAATCCTGCCTTTCCTTCTATCAGTGACAGCTTAAGGCATCTTGCAAGCGAGATATCAAATGGGCATAGCTCAAAAAAGACTGCATGCAGTACATAAAGATAGATTAAAAAGGATAGCCGTGTTGGTCTGAAGTAGAACATTCCTTACAATTCCCTCTTCTTTTTATTTCATTTGGGACAATGAGACTGTTATGTGATGTAAGTAAGTATGTAATGTAATTTAGAATCTAACTCTCTGGTCTCAGGACAGGATAACAAAGTCAGCAGGACTTGTCATTTGTGGGGATACCTCTCTGCCTGGGTGGAGATGGATAGGGCAAGCAACTACAGTATTTGCTGGCGTATAAGACTACTTTCCCCCCCTGAAAAACATGCCTCCAAGTGGGGGGTCGTCCTATACGCCGGGTGCACTCTCTCCTTATATCTGTAGTCTCATGATCCTTGTTCCATTTTGTCCGAAGAAGAATGCATGCACACGAAAGCTGAGGCCTTGAATAAATCTTGGTTGGTCTTAAAGGTGCCATTGGACTCAAATTTTGTTGTTCAAGCAATCCATTGAGTGTGTGGGGAAAGCAGTACAGTGTGGGACTGAGCCTATAGCATGGAATTTATTTTCCCTGTTAGTAGAGGCTGTTCAGGTAATAACTACTCCTGAGCCTGGCTTGCTGTCCACCCATGGTTTTAAGCTGATGCTTTGCCAAAGGGGCTTCTTCTCCTGTGCTTTGAGCTTGGCAGTTTTCCAGGCCTTTACACCAAGTCTCTTTTCCACTCTTCCTGTCTCTGGCAGAATGGGGTGTTTAGATCCTTCCCAAACACTGTGCAGCTGAATGATGTTGTAGTAAATCCATTTTGACTAGGAATCCACAAGCAAATAAACCAGCTGGGCCCATTGCTAAGCTTATGGTGAGTGGAAGGGTAAAGTATAGCACAACGTAAACAACCTCCATGGCATGAGGTCAGCATACAGCTTAGAGCGAAGGAAATGGCTCCTTATGTAATTAACATTTAGCTTCCTTATTATGAATGGGATGACAGAAAGCTGGCACCGCTTCTGAGTAGCTAGGTTAAATGCCGAATCCTCTTGAGCCCCTTCCATTTCTGAAAACATTTCAGTTCTTCTATACACACAATACGGAAGTGGATCTGATGCAGCAAAACAAGATCTTTGAAAGGGGTTAGGATTATTTGCCGTGTTTTATTAAATGGATTATCTTGGTCTGCTCAATTCAGTCTTGTGGGTTAACATCTGGTGAGAACAGAAGAGTCACTGGTTTCCCCCCAGTGATGTTAAATGTGGTGGTTGGGGATTTGTTAATGCCGTTTCCTTTTTTCTTATCCTGTATTATCACTGGTTTTATGTTCTTCATTCTCAACAATTGCCATTCAACCTTTCTGAGTGTGTCACTGAATGGACTGATCTGGAAGTGTCTGTGCTGTGTGATATCCTTGTAAGCTTTGGCTTGGGCCCAGACAAATGTTTCCAGCGGTGCAAGGAACCCACAGAATGCAATACTCACCACAGTAATTTGAAATGAACCCTAAAATCCTGTTCCTGGGAGAGAAATGGCAGGAAAATCATATTCTGTGGGTGGAAATCCTTACCCCGCCCTGGATCCAAAACATTGATGCATGTTATAAGGCTCTCCATGCAAGGTGGCTTGCTTCCGCATGGCTTATTCACAACTTTCTTATTCAGACTTGAGATCACCATTGACCCTCAAAGTTTGCTAGGCCAGTGGCTCTTAGTCCTTATGTGATAATCACAGGCTGTCTTAGGCTAGAGCAGATATGACTCCCCTGCCAGCATTGTGATATGAGTAGGTATTGAAAGAGGCACAGTTGAAGGAGAAAATATAGATCAGCAAAAAGTGACTAGGAGGGTGAAGATTGAGACCATTAGTAGGGAAACTTGGGTCCATACCGCACAGCTTTAATGTTGCTGAAGTCTCACCATTGTGTAACGCTTTTTTTTTAACATTACATATGACATCGTACACAATCTGCAAAACTCCTGCAACACTCCCACAAAAATCGCTTCATTGTCGTGCTTTTTGGGGAATCCACAAAAGTGGGATTTCCCCTAAAAAAACCAGCAGACTCTTGCGAACAACCTGCAACACATCCAAAAAAGACATGTGCATTCTCAATATAGCGGTAGCAAGAATGTCCCTCCCCAAGCTCTCGCACCCGAGCTTCTGGCATTGCGATCGCCATTCCCCCCCCCCCCCTTAAACCAGCAAAAGCAACGATTAAGCGATGCTTCTTTGGCTGAAATCCCTCCACAAGCAATTGTCTGTAAAGTTTCCGAGCACAATACAGCCCCCTGTTCGACACTGTCCTCATTTTGGGCAGAAATTGCATGGGGGGGATTTTTTTTTTAACTGTGTGTAAACGATTAAGCACCACCTCCCACGCCAAATGAACAAATATGCGTTGCAGCAGGTGTTTTGGGTTTTTTTTTTAAAAAAACAGTTTTTTAAAGGGAAGCATGAACACAACAGTTAATTGGCTGTTCTGTTTGACTGACAGCCAGAGGCAGGAGGACGCATGGAAAAATATTGCCTCCTTTGTTGCGATTTTGGTGAGACCGGAAACTTGTGCGTTATGAGAACAGCGCTAGTGGGAGAGCTTTTTTTCTGAGAAAAACAGCTGTGTGTGTTACCGAGACCTGCTGCTATTGATTGCAGCGCTTTTCAATAGCGCTCAGATTTAGCTACATTGCCAGTTGTGTGGAATGGCCCTTGGAAACGCTTATGGCTGATTGTAGTGATAGGCCCTTACTTGTATTTTTCCTTTGCGAAAGTGAGCAGTTAGTGACTATATTCTGTTGATTCTCAGGTTGCAGGCAGTTGATACCTTTAGGGTAGGGGTAGTCAACCTGTGGTCCTCCAGATGTCCATGGACTACAATTCCCATGAGCCCCTGCTAGCAAACGCTGGCAGGGGCTCATGGGAATTGTAGTCCGTAGACATCTGGAGGACCACAGGTTGACTACCCCCGTTTTAGAGTATAAGCTTGAGGCCAGTTTTCTTAGCTGAGTTGGCTGGGGGGGGAGTTCCTTATGCATTGCTTCTCCCTAAACTGGCCCTTCTAATACTCATGCACATTTCTGATTGAGGAGCACCACTCCCATCTCTGCTTCTAGAAACATTGGAAGGGGCTACTTTCGAGCCTACTGTAGCCTTCTTTCAGACAAGTTTGGGTCTGGCTTGATTCCCAAGTAGTGTTCCTGGGTATTTACTGGGATGCCTGGGTTCTCCTTGCTACACAGGTTCCTCCTTTCACCCCCAGTAAGCAAGCTGCTTATATTAGATGAGAAATCTGACAGACAATGAGGTTGCATCTGAACCCAACGTTGCCTTGATTTGTTTTGTAAACTTTTTATAAGGGAGGCACAATCGTTTTGAGCAGCACATTGGTCGTCTCCTTGGAGCATCATCTTGGGGAAATCGATGTGTGTTTCTTCCTTGGCCTGTCGCAAATAATGGAAAGCAAAGTAATAGTTAAGACTATTAAGATTTGCCAGGAAATGGAGCAGGGTAACACTAAAGAATCCCAAGCTGGTCTGGTTTGGTTGTTTCTTGGCAGCTAAGCAGAGTCAACCCTGGTTAGTACTCAGGTGGTGGACTGCCAAGGAAGGCAGACAAGGGTAAACCAGCTCTGAATGTCTCTTGCCTAATTAACAAGGTGCTGCAGTCTGTATAATAAAGGTTGATAGCTGGGTGTGGATAATGGTAAATATATGTTGACTTTTTTCTTCTTTGGCTTGGATGCCCGGTGTGTGTCTTGGACCTGCACCTGTTTCTCAAAATTTCCTTTTGAGAAATCTTTCTGAGAAGTGCATGAAATTTAGATACTGATAACAAAGGAGCATTCTTGTTCTTATCGGACAGGTGTTATATAGAATGTGTGAACTATTTAACTTCCTGTTGAAAAGAACAGTATTACAGATATTTCCCCCCACCCCACAAGCCTCCCAAAAAACTTAAATGGGGAAGGCATCTATTTTTTATGGAATATTTTTTCCATATGTGTGATACATTTCACAGTGCCTCTGACACTGAACTTCTGGCACTGTAACTTTTCACGGAACAGTTTATTTGTGTATATTTCTCTATTTATTATTGACTTTTATACCGCCCATTCTTTACAGCTCTGGGCAGTTTACATGGAACATTATGTAATTTTACATGGAACATTATAATAATTTAATCTATAACATGCAAGTTTCAATACAACATCATAACAACCAAGCCACAATTTATAACACATAAATAACAACAACACTGGGGAGATCAAATTTGTTCAATCATGGAAGGGCGTCTGAAGGGGTGCTCTGTTGGTCGGCCTCAAGCGAATGCCTGGTGGAGGAGCTCCCTTTTGCAGGCCCTACGAAACTGTGGAAGTTCTGGTAGGGCTCTGATCTCTTCAGGGAGCTCGTTCCACCAGGTGGGGGCCAGGACCGAAAAGGCTCTGGCCCTTGTTGGGGTCCGTCATGCTTCTGGAAGGGATCTTTTTTAGAGTTTTTCTTCTACAAAGTCATTCTTGCAGCTGTTCGTACAACAACTGAACTCCATTTGGCATGGTCTTTCTTTCAGTTTGAGAAGATAGCCTTTGTACTTTGAAAACATGCATGCCTGATGGTGAAGGAAACATCTTTAAAGTTAGTATGATGTCACATTCTAGTAGGCTGTGGTTCATTGTCTTAATACAATTTTCTCCTTGTTTTTCTTGGCAGATCTGTCTTCAGCAAAACGGAAGTTTGCAGATTCCTTGAATGATTTTAAATTTCGGTGCATAGGTGATGCAGAAACAGATGATGAAATATGTATAGGTAGGTTTGTGGCCTTCAGTCCAAGGTGGGCTTGTTCAAAAAACCTGGTTTTGTTAGGTCATGTGTTTATTGTGTGTATGTTTGTTTGTTTATTAGATGTTGTAACCATAGGCCTTAACATAATTATAAAGACAGTCACCTCTAGATGGACTTCTGTAATTTACTGTATGTGGGCCTTCCCTTATTTCTGACCCAGAAAATACAGTTGGTAAAGAATGCAGTGGCCCAGGTCCTTACAAGAACATCTTGGAGGGTCCACCTCTGGCCTGTGCTTCAGTGGCTACACTGGTTACCAACAGAATTCTGGATCAGGTTTAAGGTTCTGGTTCTCAACTTCAAGGCCATCCACAGTCTGGGCTTGGTGTACCTGAGGGACTACCTCTCGTTCTGTGTCACTGTCAGGAATGCAGATTTGAAAGGAAAACTCCACTGTGTAAAAGATGGTATTTTATTCAAACAGAACTCGCTGGATGCACATAGACAAATCTAACAAGCACTGGTCAAACCCCAGCTCTTATTCTCCCAGTTTCCCACCTTTCCCAGACCCGTGGAGATTCACATTTCAACCAGACATAATAGTTATAGATACAGGTGCAAGGCCTAGGAGGCCAGCCAGACAAGATAACAAGCAGCAACAATGATTTTGGAGAACAGTACCTAATTCCAAAAGTGATACAGAGAAACAGGAGTAGAGAATACATTTCAAAATGGTTACACATAGGTTCAAAGTACAGCGATCAATCATGGCAGAAACCTTGGGGTTCTGACAGTCCCCTGGAAAGTACTCCACACACAAACTCCAACTGGTTGGTTGTCCCTGGCCCTGGCCCCAGGCATCAACCAAGTCCATCAACCAAGTCCCTGGCATCATCCAAGTCCAGGATGTTCTCAGTCCTGGCCAATACTTGGGGAAATGAGTTCCAGAGGAGATCAGGGCCCTGCTGGTGCTGAAACAGTTCCACAGAGTGTGCAAGACAGATCTCTTCCACCGAACCTTTGTTTGGGGCCAATCCTATAACATCTATTCCCCTCTCCCCCCCCCCCCCCCCGCGAACAAAAGACACTTTGTAAAGACATCCAACCTGGGAAGATTAATTGGTAATAACTTACTTCTGGCGATAATAGAAACTGATGACAGTCTCGAAAGGACGGTTTAGAAACTGAATAAGTAAAGTAGTAGTAGTAGTAGTAGTAGTAGTAGTAGTAGTAGTAGTAACAATAACAATATAATAATATATAAGCCACAAAAGTCCTAATAATAAAACATCAGTATATAAAAATAAATACAATTTTAGTTTTTTCACCTCAACACTTCAACACATTTCTTCCTCAATTTAATTGATAAATGTATAAATGTGGCAACAGTAATGGTGATAGATGGGCAACATCAGCCAAAAGTAAATCAATGTATGCCTCATTTGAGTCAGGGATGGTTGATATAACCTGGCTCAGCTTACTATGGATGGAATCTTAAATTGGACAGTGCAGCACATAATGATTTAGTTGTTGAAACTGAAGTGGAATCCATAAAACATATGCAAAATGCCAAAGATGGTGTCCATTATGTGAATATGAGAGTAGTATTATTAGGCATGTGCAAAACAAAACAACAAAAAAAAATCTTTGAACCATTTTGGATTGGGTCCAAATAAATCTAGATTTAATCTGACACACTCCTTGGATTCGAGTTTAATCTGAATCGATTCAACACCATAATAACCTATGGTGCTATTAAAGTCAATGGGAAATTTTCGTGAGTTGCCTGTTCTTTGGTTTGGGTAGGCAGGCGCACACAGAAAAAAAAATTGGTCTGATTTGGGTTCAGAGAGACCTGATTTGAACTGTTGAAGAGCCATCTGAATCAGCTGATTCGGATTTGGGGCTGGCTGAATCTATTCAGATGACTCCAAAGTGATTCAGCCATTAAAGTCAATGGTGCCATTGAAGTCAGAGGCATTTTTTCGGGTTTCTGTCTTCTCTGTGTCTTGGGGGGGGGGGGTTGAGTTACAGTCAATAAACTTTCCGTGTAGCTTCAGGACCCTATTCTCTGAAGACCCACCAAGTTTCAAGAAGATTGGACCAGGGGGTTCCATTCTAGGGGCTCCCAAAGAGATACAACCATTATTTCTTATGATGAGAAAAAAACACCGCAGCAGAGAGAGATAGAAGAGGGGATGCCTGTTACTGACAAGAGGGGGTGCAATAGGAGCACCAATAGGAGTCAATGGATGCTAACCTCCAGGGTGAACCTGGAGACCAACTGAAATGACACCACATTTCAGAACTATAACAGAGAAGACACTGGACAGACACATCATCACCTTAGCAAGGCTACACACATGCCAACAGTGCAGAAGCTCACTGCCATGCCCAGCCCTGGGTGGCCAGGGTACTGAATCCATGCTTCCATCACCACAGGCTCTCCCTTCCATTGTCTTCCTCCCCCCACACACAAAAAAGCAGTAAAAGGAAGATGAGGTGGTTTTTATACCTCGCTTTTCACTACCCAAAGAAGTTTCAAAGTGGCCTACAATTGCTTTTTCTTCCTCTCCCCACACACTGCCAGGTAAATGGGGCTGAGAGAGCTCTGAGAGAACTGCTCTGTAAGAACATCTCTGACAGGAGTTAGACACAATCACCCAGCTGCCCGCAGATCAAACACTGAGCTATATGGACATAGTACTTCATGGACATAGTTTATTTTCTTAAGCCTTTTTTTCCAATGACAAACCTTTAAATAACTTAACATATCTTAATAAAGGTTGGTTTGATGCTGAATGTAAGATGGCCAGGAAGGAACTTGTATCCTACACCAGAAAGTTTCGCCACTCAAATACTAATATCTCAGTTTCTGCTCTTAATTCACTCAGATGTAAATACAAAAATCTTCTTAAGCAAAAGAAACTGGATCATTCAAAACAATTATGGCAAGAATTAAGTAAGACTGTTACAGAGAAGAATGAGACACGCTTTTGGCAACTCATTTCTTCTGGTTTTGGTAGGCCTCATTTACAATTAGATGCCCAAATTTCTGGTAAGGATTGGTATGTATATTTTAGAAACATCTTTAGTAGTTATCAGTCCAATTCCTTGAATGATGGCCCTCAAGCACAAATCCCCCAAATTTTACCAGCTTGGCCCCAAGTAACTGAATCGGAAATCAAAAAACTTATTCTATCATTAAGAGGAGGAAAATCTCCAGGGGAGGACATGATTCCCCCTGACTTGTATAAATCCTTTCCGGACTGGTGGGCTCCAGTATTAGCCAAGATATTCACTCAAATAAATGATTCAGGTATTGTCCCACCCGATTGGAAAATGAGCATTATGGTTCCTATTCACAAGACGGGGGACAAAACAGACCCAAAGAACTATCGCCCTATAAGCTTGCTGAATATAACTGCTAAACTCTATAGTAAACATCTGTTGCATAAATTAGAGGATTGGGAATCATCTAACTGTGTTATTCACCCCAATCAGGCAGGGTTTAGAAAAGGACAAAGCACTATTGAACACTGTCAGAGTCTTTTTCAACTTGCCACTTTAAGCATTAATGGCCCCACCAAAGCCCTTTTTGTAGCTTTTGTGGACTTGGCCACAGCATTTGATACAATCAATAGAGCCCGCCTTTGGGAAAAGCTAGCTAAAACAAACATTGATAAACGCTTGTTATTCCTCCTACAAGCACTACACACGGACATACATGCAAAAGTCAGAGTTGGTATTTCTGGCTCAGTGACTGACCCAATTCCAATTCAGAGAGGAGTTAAACAGGGTTGTGTCCTGGCCCCCTTGCTGTTTAATCTTTATTTGAATGATATTGTTTTGAGGTTAACTGGACCAGAGTTTACTCCTCCCTCCTTTGGGCAGCAAAAAGTATCAATCTTATTATATGCGGATGATATGGTTTTAATTTCACGCACCTGCATTGGATTAAAGAGGTTGTTGGTCAAACTAGGAGATTACTGTAATGAGGAGGCTCTTAATATAAATTACAACAAGACCAAAGTCATGGTCTTTAGGAGAAGGCCAAAGAGATTTAAATGGAACATCCATAATATTCCCATTGAACAAAGCAGCTCATTCAAATACATGGGAGTGACCTTCACTGAGACACTGAGTTGGAACAACCATTTAGCCTTGATTAAGGCCTCCACTCTTAAAATAATTGGGGCCATACTAAGATTCTATCTAAGGGAGGATTTCTTATTGATCCAGCAATAAAACTATTTGTAGCCAAGGCCTTACCCCATTTCCTTTATGGTATCGAAGTCTGGGGTTGGAGGGATCATCTGATTTCTAGTTTGGAAGTGATTACCTAAAGGAACTCCTGCCGCACATATGCGTGCAGAGTTAGGGCTTCCATCGATCAGGGCTCGAGTCCACTTAGCTTTGTTAAAATTTTGGGCAAAACATAGGAAAAACACTACCAATTCAATATTCAAGCAATGTTTTGAACTAACCTTGAATACTGAACCTTTCCGACTTGCCAGTTATGATAAAATACAATCACGGTATTCCATCCCAGATGATTTATTAAGAGCACAAGTTGATGGGTCTAATCTGAGAGACTGGATCTTTAATACTGATGCCATACTGGATAGACAAACAATAATAAAATCTAACTTTTCTCCTTTGTTTAAACTATTCAAAACAGTCCATCTCAGATCAGACTACTTAGTAACCATCTCTGTACAAAAACTTCGAATGGCGTTTGCTCATTTACGCTTTCAAGTTATGCCATCAGCCCTACTCTCAGGCCGTTTTTCTGGTGTACCTTTTGCCCTTTGCCTATGTATTTGTGGAGAACCTGCTGTTGAAGATCTTTATCATTATGTTTTGGATTGCCCACTATACTTGGAGCCAAGAACCAAATATATTGAGAGATGTTTGAGTGGCCAGAACTTCCCTATGAATTTGGACAAAATAGTCTTTTTATTATCAGATAACAACCCCCTAATTAGTTATAATGTTTCCCTATTTGTATTAGCCTCAAGGAAAATTCGAGCCAAACTTATGCCACCGGAGAGCTAGAAACCTGAATTCTTATTGTCTTTTATTATCTATGGACTACCACATGTATTGTTCTAATTCTTTTACTGTTTTTATATCAACTGATATATTGATTGCATTGCATTGTAATGGCCTATGGCTGGAAACAATAAAGTCTTATGATGATGATGAATAATCCTTAATCAAGTAACCCACAACAACAACAGAACAAATTAAAGTTTAAACAGTCAACAGCAACAGCACCCCAGGAAACCAGCAGCACCCACCCCAGCAAAGCAGAACAGCAGCCCACCCAGAAAACAACAGCCCCCAAGCAAGCAACAACAACAAGACATTAAACAGACAGAACCCACCCCCAAATCCAAAAGGAAGAAAGAAGAAAAATACTGGGAGAAAAACAAGAGAATCCCAAGCCCCCCAAATCACTCCCACCCACAGAAGCCCAAAGAATAATTGAAAGTGAGTTTAAAAATAAAAAGTGAGTTCAATTAAAAGTGAGAGGAAAAGAAGTGGAAAAAGGAGAGTCACTCAGACAAACTGGTTGAAATCTTCTCCAGTAATGAAGATAGATCATACAAGGTCCAGCACAGCAGCAGTTACAGACAGATAGCCAGCAAACAGTAAACAGGCATCCCCTAATCTCCAGGGGAAGTTATTTCTCTCTGCTATGTGGTGTGATTTCAGTGGGTCTCCAGATGCCACCTGGAGGATGACATCCCTTGAGACTCCTAGTGTAGGTTGCCAGTAAACCGGCATCTCCTATTCTCTCTCTCTGCTGTGGTGTAATTTCTGTGGGTCTCCAGGTGCCACCTGGAGGCTGATATCTCTTGAGACTCCTAGCATGCTGTGAGGTTTCTTCCCCACCTTGCCATTAAACAGGCATCTCCCCCCCCCCCCCCTCTCTCTCTCTCTCTCTCTCTCTCTCTGCTGTGGTGTAAGTTCATTGGGTCTCCAGGTGCCACCTGGGGATTGAGATACCTTGAGATTGGACCAAGGGTCCAGTTCTCCGGGCACCCAAAGTGTGAATTGGACCAAAAGTGTGAATTTGTCCAAAAAGTGTCCAAATAAATATTGATTCAAGTACTTTTTGGACTAGCTGAAATGAATTGCAAATGCCTATTATTAGCTTCTTCAGAAAGTACTAGTTCTCTCTAGTAGTTTGTCTGCAGCTGAAGAGAGGCGCGGTCCACTTTACTTAAGTTCCTTCTTTTTCAAAGAAGGTTGATGTTCAGGGTGAAATCTGTGATCTAAAAGAGAAGGCTGTAATGTTATCTGACTCTTGGTAATAGAAGCAATGTAAACATAGAAGGGAGTCATATTTACTTACTATCTGAAACAGTTAACTGCTGGCTGCTAAATTGTAAATCATATGGTTGCAGAAAGTCCTAGATTGATTTTGTGTTTTATGGATTATGTAATATATTCATAGTTGATTTTAATTATAATCAGTCATGAGGAAAGTGCCATTGTAGGTTGTGTGAATGTAATAATTAAATTGATAGAACTAGCTATGGTATTTATGTATTTTTGATTTTAACCTGCTTTGTTCCCAAAAGTTCAGGACTGATAACAATGCTACACCAAATCAAACATAGCTAAAACACATATGCTTTTGTACACGAGTCTCCACCTTGACATTTAATATTTTTTTTATCTTGCTGTGACTCGGCAGCCCATTTTTACAATTTTATGTTTGTAATATTGAAGAAATCCTGTCTTATTTGCATTTGTTCTTTACTGTTTTAATTGTGTTTTGTAAAGGCCTTTGGCTACATACAATAAACGTTATCATAAACGCTATCATATGCTTATCACATTTCCCATTCAGTGGACAATTGGCTAAGCCTTGTTCAGTAAATGCTTTCTAGGTGCAAAGGATCTTGCTTTGTGTCTGGGAGACACTGAAGCAGTTCAAGAAACTGAAAGCTGGAGGAAACGTTTCGGGTCTATCCAGTATAACTGCTTCAGGTGCTGTTGTTCAAGAAGGCCTTTACAGCCCAATACTGAGGGACACTGTGGTGGCCTCTGGTGTAGCCGAAGTGCCACTGGTCTATTCCCTGTTGACATTTGATGGGGGAAAATAACTCATGTCCCTCAGACAGCATAGCAAGCATGCTGGAATATTCAGCAACCTCAACAGCACCCACCCACAATGCACCCAATAAAGTTAATCTGAGTGGCAGCACACAGGTACAGCCAAGCACTGTCGCTGTCAGTCTGGCCTCTGCCCCTTGATGCCACAGAGTGGCATACACAGTCACAACCAATCACTGCCTGTGGATCTGGCCACTACCCCTTGATGCCATTCCTCCCCATGATGAGCCAGCAGAGTAGGAAGAAAGGCCCAGTGACAGTGCAACCAGAAGTAGGTAGCCTGAACTTCCCCCATGCAATTCATAGGGTTAGGACACACATGCTATTGGCAGGATTCTCACCCCTCCCCTACAAGGGTCTAAATGGCAGCTGAAGTACTGCCCCCACACAACCACCCATGCTCAAAGCACTGTCCTGGACACACACACTGTCCTGGAAAAGTAAAAACAAAAACACAGAGGCCAGAGTCAAACGCACATCCGCTCCTCCCTCACACCCAAGACTAGCATACTAACCACTGAGCAAGATGGAGGATACAAAGGAGACTTGCCATCAGGGAGTAGGCACTCTACTGAAGCCCTGATGTTACCACCATCCACATGCATACTACCAGAGACCACTGCAAAGATGGACGTGATTTGGTAGATAACCACAGGCTATCATGGTCAAGGTTCCTGGTATGGTTCCCATATGGGGACAGGCCTGAAGCAGGAATCTTGAAAGCTGATCTTTTTCTCCGGCAAACTGCAAAAGGAGAAACAGGATGGCCCAGCTGATAGACTGCTGTGTAGATCCATCATTTTGACAAGTTATGCCCCTTCACAATCCCTCCATGGCATTATCCATGTCTAGTCACTTCCAGAGTAGGCTCCTGTAGCTCGCTCTACGTGGGCCTGCCCTTGGCTTTGCCCCTTAAATTGCAACTGGTACAAAATGTGGCTGTAAGGGTCCTCACTGGAACACCATAGAGGGCCCATATTCTGCTGGTGTTACACCATGTGCACTGGTTACCAATCTGCTTCTGGATCATGTTTAAGGTTTTGGTTTTAACCTTTAAGGCTTTACGCGACCGGGGTCCTGCTTATCTGTGGGACTGCTTATCTGCTTATGCCCCCTGCAGGGCTCTTCACTCTGTGGGTATGAATTTACTGGTTGTCCCGGGCCCCCAGGACATATGCCTGGCCTTGACCAGGGCCAGGACTTTTTCGGCCCTGGCCCCAACCTGATGGAATGAGCTCCCGGAAGAACTATGGGCCCTGTGGGATTTTTCAGTTTTCCGCAGGGCCTGCAAGACGGAGCTCTTCCGCCAGGCATATGGTTGAGGCCAGAGCAGATCCCGGCGTTGTCAGCTGTGGGTCTCTAGCGGAAGCCAACTAAGTTCCTCACTCCAGATAGAGAGTGAATGGGGGGAGGGGAGTAGGTTATATATTGTTTATCCACCATCTTGATATTGTGTTTTAATTCTGTTTTAATGAGTGATTTAATGGGAATTTAATTGTATTTTGTAAACTGCTGCGAGGAATTTGAGAGCGGCAGTATATAAATATAAATAAAAATAAATAAATAAATAAACTCCCTTGTTCCCTGTCCACCCTAAGCTTCTTCTACCTCTACGAATTTCCCAACTGGAGTTGGCAATGCTAATCTGGTGGATTCATTGCTATTGTGGTTTTAATGGTTATATTCGTTTTGTACAGGTCTGTATTTCCAACTCTTTGCATTTGTTTTAGCTTGCCATTAGACATGCTACCCCAGATAACTTATGCATGGAAACAGGGCAGGTGTTAAAGAAGAAAGAACCTTGATTTTACGTGTCTAAAGTCTTGCACGTGTTACATGAGACTCGTGAGAAATTTGTTTGAAAATTTTTACCAGCTGGTCACAGGAAGGAGACTTGTTAAATCAACCCTTCTCCTCCCTCCCTAACAAGAGCCAATATTAACAAAAGCAGACAAACACAAAACTCCATTATTATATATGCTTTCAATCATGTAAGTAGCACTTTTCTTTTTAAATGCATGTCAGTAACAGTGCAGGCATAAGCACAGTGACACTTGTCCAAGCTCTACGTGGCTACATATTTATTATTTGCTTCCTGTGTTTGTTTGTTTATTATTTTTTATACCGCCCTCCCGTATGGCTCATGTTTAACTCTATATATGATAAACAACAAAAAACCTCTTCTAAGCTAATAACTTCTATGAACTTAGTACAGTGTAATTCTGCTTTGGTTTGCACGGCTAAAGTAGCAAAATTTGTTTGCTGACTTTAGGGAGAAAGAAATCGTGGCTCACCTCCTAGAAAGACTAACATTCTTTAATACATTTTAATTCAATTTAAAATAATAACATTCTTGGATTAATCAACCTTGTGACTCTCTTGTCTTTTCCAGCAAAATCCTTACAAGAGTTTGCTGCTGTCCTTAGAAATCTGGAAGATGAGCGCATGCGCATGGTATGAGCTTAAGTATGATCTCTTCAAAAGTAGTGGAAAGCAAATTGTTGATGAGTTGTAAAGGGGTTAGCAGCACAAGAATGGGATTGGGGCAGTTTTGGAAAAGCTGACAGTTCTGCTGGTGTTTTCTAGGTAAAAGTAACAGGTGATATAAAACGTTCTTTTGAGCAGTCTCTCCTTGGCCTAGGCAATTTTTGGGTTAGGACTGAGCTGTGCACAGAAATGAGAGTTGTTTTTGCTTTATTTTTAAATTAATTTATTTAGATTTATATACCACCCTCCCTTACCGCTCAGGGTGGTTTACAAGAAACATTAATTGCATAATACAGTAAAATATAGTTTGGTAATGGTCGTCATTACCTTGCATTGTATGTTGCATGCTGGCCATGAGAAGAAGACTGTGAAGAATTTCAGTGCCTTTCCTCGCCTTCTTTGGCCAATAGCCTTGGTCCAGTTCAACAGCCAGAATTGTCGGCTTTTGTACCTCGGAGAATAGCAATATTCATCCTCTGGGAGTAAGTCTTGGCAGCATGACAGGGACAGCAAACCACGATGAACTGCCTGCCACTGAATCCAGTTGGTCTCGCACTCAGGGAACAAAGGCCCAATTATGCACTACAGCTTGTTTGTACATTTCTGCTCTTAGTTGGAATAAAGTTTCCCTGATAGCATCCAGTGTAGAAGTTGTAGAGTTGGGTCAAATATGCTGATTGTGTTCCCATTTTCCAGCTCTGTGAAGACTTGCTGTAACTCAGCAGTAGACAGGATGCCACTGACGCATGCCTGTGCTGTTTCACGTAGTATGATTTTCACTCTTATTTACTCCTAAAGCCAAACCACATTTTCTCCATTACTGTATATTTGTATGTTGTATTTCCCAGCCACCTCTGGCTCAGTTCAGCAGAAGCAATGATACACAGAATAGGGACAAATATGACCATCATATGGTTAGATCATAGTTTGTGCAGGTTGTGATCTCTGTTGCTTGTGGGCAGACTATTTCTGTCTCACCTTTGCAAATTTACTACCAATGTGTAATGTAGATTAACTTTAAAGCTGCTGTCATTCGTCTTATAATTGTTAGCACAACATCCCTTAAAGGATCCCTTCAACCAGTTTTGGCTGACGGTGTTAGTTTTCAGTTTTCTGCAAAGCTATTCACCACAAACAAGTAGGCATGTGTGATTCAATCTGGCCTAAAAGTAACCAAATCAGCCTTGATTTATTTAAGAATTGGCCAAATCTGGTCCAAATAGCTATTTCCCCATAAGTTTAAATGGCTGAATCAACCCTGCTCAAATCACTGAATCATGATTTGGCACATTTGGGCAACAAGAGCAACTGATCCTTTAAATCAGTGGTCCCCAACCTTTTTATCACCAGGGACCGGTCAACGCTTGACAATTTTACTGATGGTGGGGGGGGGGGTAAATCTTTTGCTGAGGGATGTCGCTGCTGCCTGAGCCCCTGCTCCACTTGCTTTCCCGCTGGCGCCCCTGACTTCCAATCGCCTGCTGGGGGGCACTGCCAGCAGCAGCTGCACAGTGCCATGCCGAGGGGGAGCCCCAGCCATAGTGGCTGCTGGAGAGCACCAAAGGTGAGCCGGCAGCAGAGTGACAGGGCAGCCCCCGAGGCAGCAGCCGGGGAGGAGGACAAGGAGGAGCGGCGGCCCGGTACAGACTGATCCACGAACCAGTACTGGTCCCTGGACCGGGGGTTGGGGACCACTGCTTTAAATGGAAACAGAAAGAGGGAAAAGTTCCTTTTTTTGTCTTTCCCAGGTTCTGAGGGGTGGGGATTGGAGGTAGAGGCACCAGATGTGCGGCATAGTTGCAGGAGCCTCTCTTCAAAAGACCCCACATTGCAAAAATATTAGACCAGGTGCTCCATGGATTAATCAACCTTGTGACTCTCTTGTCTTTTCCAGCAAAATCCTTACAAGAGTAAGGATGCTGATCTCCATTATTTCATATGATGAGAAAAAACAGATTCTTTTCACTAGAAACTATTTTACTTTTTTGGCTTGAATGGGGCTCCTCCTTGATCCACTCTCTTAGCCTCCTTCTTTGTCTACAGTTAGTGCTTAATTGTCTCTTCTTCAACTATCTGTTCCCAATTATAATTCCTTAACAAATTCTCAACAGAATTTCATTCAAATAAGCTGTCACTAAAACATTCTTAAACTTTGTTAGGTATTAACCCTTCACAGTCCATTACACTTTCGCATTTGTTAAATGGAGAGAGTTAGGATTTAGAAGTAGTGGTGAATCAGTTTGCAGAGCTGGAAAATGCTGGGCATGCAGATAGTTACAGACTTACTTACTTCACTCCTGCACTGGGCTGTTGCCTCTCAACATAATGTTTGCACATGCACGTATTTAAAAAAAATTGATTTCAGCCCTGTAAGTGGTGATCTAAGCTTTTTTTTTTTTAACCCAATAATTGAGTCTAGGAATTGAGTCTAGGAATTCTTAATGATATGGCCTGTGAAACTATGGTGATACCTGTTTCCTGGGAAAAGGTCTGTATTATTCGGACAAAACTATACTAGTAATTGACTGGGGTGTTTGTGTGTGAGAGAAAAAGCTTAGTACTGGAAAGATAGATATTCATTTTTCCCCCTTCTGTCAGATTGAGAATGCTAGTGAGGTCTTGATCACACCCTTGGAGAAATTCCGGAAGGAACAAATTGGTGCAGCTAAGGTAGGTGGCAGAATGCTTATTTTCAGCTCTCCTCTTCCAAGGAGATTAGAAAGTCACATTTGACATATTATGTTGCATGTTTGGAAACATTGAACATTATATTTGGGTCGTTTGGGGTTTTTCAGTCCTCCTTTTTTAAAGACTTTGTGACCCTCTTTCAGCAAAAGGACACAAAAGTGTTTGCAGGGGAAGGAATGTATCCATTTTGCCAAGGCAGCCTGGCTGAGGTGTGGTTGCTTCGCCACAAGGGGCAATTCCCTCCCGCCCCTGCATCAATCGAAAGGGACAATCAGATACTGTCTTTATTGGCTCTCTGTATGATCACATAAGTCAGGTCTTATGGGCAACAGTGTCATGATGCACTGCCTGCATGGTTGTCTGGGAAAGGGCACTGGGGCAGCATCTGAGGTGGGAAAATGTCTGCAAAATATTTTTCCCTGTAGGCTTTCCCACTCCTTAAAACCCTTCTCTTCTGCTTTGACATTTTTGAGAGTTAAACTTCGGGGCAGCCTTAACTTTGTCCTTAGCCGTTCTCAGGCAATTGTACTTTTCTTCTTGTCTTGCTTTGTTACTATAACAACTAGTTGCTGCTGGTAAGAAAGAGGGATTCTTGCCAAGTTCCCCCCAAGCCTTTCTTCATGTAAAAGAGAGGCTTCTTGTAAATTCTTTATTGCTGATCTTCCGATCTTGGTGGTTGAATTAAAATAGCACCAAAAATTGACACCCAGAATTCTGTTGGAGCAAGGCACTGTATTTAGTCCATTATTACAGTGTAACAAAAGCATGTTTGTATAACAAAAGGCATGTCCCCTTTTATTTACCCCCCACAATGTTTTTTATGGCACAATTAACTAGTAGAAGTACAAAAAAGATTCCCCACAACACACACAGTTGGGTGGCTTATTAAGCCTTGAATAAAGAGTGGAGAGTGAAGACATGGATGACTAGACCGTGTCTCAGTTGAGACTTGATGTTCCTGGGCCTTCAAACCATAGTTTGGAAGTTAAGAACAAGCTGCAGTTCTTCCATCTTGACACATGCACTCCAGTCCCATCTGTGACTTCCCGGTTAAAGCTAACTGCATAGTTTCATTCTTGCCAAAGTGGCAAAATTATAATTGGACTTGCTATCCAAACCGAATTGCCTTGGATTTGGTGTGCTGTATTTCCATAGATGCCTTATTATTCTATACATGGTGCCAAGAACTTTTGTACTTTAAATGATATGTGATACATTCTTTGTTTTACCTATGTAGAAATGGGTAATGTTTGACTTTCCCCTGACACAAAGTTGGCACAGTGCACTTCTATATGGAAGGTGAAGGAAAACTCTGAAGAACAGCTGCAGTATATTCATTAATTAAAGCTTGTATGTATATGATTTCTTTTCTTCCCCCTCCCATTCTTTCTTTTGTTGTGGTCAGGAAGCTAAAAAGAAGTATGATAAAGAGACAGAAAAATATTGTGGTGTGTTAGAAAAGCACTTAAACCTGTCTTCTAAGAAAAAAGAATCTCAGCTTCAAGAGGTGAGTTATTCTTGTTCTTTTTGTCACACTGTCCTATGACAGTTTTCAGAAATTTTTTTATGCATCTCAAGGCACAAACTGCCATGAGCTGTGTACATGGGCAAAGTGATATAGGACTCTCCTGAAGAAGAGATAGTCAGCGGACCTGACCCCAAGCCACAGCCCATGATAGAGGAGACAGTCTTTGAGGAGCCAGACACAAATTCACAGCCAAATTCTAGTACAATAGCCCCTCATCCCTGAGTTGGCAAAAGAGAGACATTGGCCAGTCACCCAGAGCCTTGGTCATGGTGGTGTATATAGGAGTAAGATAAGGAAGGAACTGCAAGACAGAAGGCCAGGTTGGCTGCACGGCACCAGCTCCACATCAATGATGAGTGTTTGCAGGAGCATGGCGAGATGGCTGGCAGGTGCTTAGCATAACGGTAAAAGGAGCCAATCAGGACTGGCTACTTGGAAGCAGCATGTCTCTTATTTATTGACTTTGCAACTTGGGCTGATTCCCTCATTTCTGACTGAGGCTTGTGCTCTTGGATTTCCCTTTGAATCCGAAGCTGTGAGTTTAAACTAATCAGTATCTGGGGTTTGGACTGTGATTTTGAGGAACTCTGATGGCTAGTAATTACCTGTGTCTGCAAGCAGGACAGCGTACTTTCTTTGAAATCAACAGAGAAATTCTGGGGAAATCATTTTTAACCTGAGGTTTCATGGTATTGAGAAGGAGACACAACTGTTAGAGAATGGACACATTTATTTATTTCATTTTTTCCATTTCTATAACCACCCCTCTTGACATGGTCGTCTCGGAGAGATTTACAATAGTTTAATTAAACCATTTACTTCAATAATAAGCATTAAAACACTTTAAAATTCTTAAAAATGAGTCTGCTCACTGTAGCTGCCAACATAGTAATCAGTCAGATCTGCTCGCTAGTCAGTCCAGGGTGGGAGAAAAGTGTGGAGGAGAGTCCTGTTAATGGTGTTCTATAAACTGGCCCCAACCAAACACCTGACACAAGAGCTCTGTTTTGCAGGCCCCTTGGAACTGTGGCAGCTCCTGTAGGGCCTGCAGCTCTTCTGGGAGCTCATTCCACCAGGTCAGGGACAGGACCCAGAAGGCCCTGGCCAAGGCCAGGCGTACATCTCTTGGACCAGGCCGTTTGCATTGGTGGAGTGAAGCACTCTTTCAGTTAGGTGGACTCCTCAAATATATCAGGTCCAGACGAGGATTAGCCTTAAAGGTTCATACCAGAATTCACTTGGAAGCCATTGCAGCTGCCTGAGTACAGGTTGGATACGGACACTCCTAAGTGTTCTAGTGAGGACCCTGGGTACTGCGCTCTGGACTAGTTTTAATTTTCAGGTTAGGGATAAGGGCAGGCAGGCCCACGTAGAGTGAGTTACAGTAATGTAACCTTGAGGTGACTGTGATTGAAGCACTGTAGACAGGTGTTCTGGGACCAGATGGGGCACTAATAGCTTAGCTTGGTGAAGGTAGTAAAACCCCAGCTGCATTACTCTAATGACTTGAGCCTGCAGAGAAAGGGAGACATCAGAAATCACGCCCCAATTCCTAGCTATTTGTGCAACTGTCAGTTGCATGCCATCTAGGCAGGGCAGCTGCAATTTCTCTCTGGGTCCTTTCCTATTCAGCCACAGGATCTCCATCTTGGAGGGATTGCGTTTGAGGTGGCTTTGCTTGATCCAAGCTGCCACTGCTTCCAAGCAATCATGCACACTTCACTGAAGCTTATGCCTTGACTAAAACTTTGTTGATCTTCAAGGTGTCACCTGTTTGTATACATGGTCATGTTAAGCTTTTTTTTCTCACACAGCCCCATTAGGTTCACTTATTTAAGACGCAGACCATGGGATAGAGGCAAATCAAGGCCAAAAACAACTGCCACAGAAATTGTAAAAATGCCCCATCACCAATTATTATATCCTTGGGAATGTTCTCTAATTCCCTCCCCCACCCTTTCTGCGGGTTTTGCATTACTTTTATGATCTTTGCACTGCTAGAAACAGCATGTTCATGGTGTTTTTTTCCACACCACCACAGTAACGTGTAACATGCTGGTCATCACTAGTTTTATTTCTCAGAATATTGCACATGTTGAGGATGAGCCTGCTTACATAACAGCCTCCAGAGCCTGTTTCAAGCAGCCTATATGTGATAAAAGCAATCTGCAGACTCATCTGCTTAATAAATCCTGTGTTTTACCTTGTAGAATGTCAAAGTGGGAAGACGTTAGAGAAAATGCTTTTATATCAGTGAAATAGAGGCATTCCTAAACCTTTGAACCCATAGCAGATAACAGGTCTAAAGGCATCACACTGTAAAATCCATAGTGACAGTGTGACAAGGAACACTATATGTAGCCCTTATGGCAAGGAGAACTCTAGCGATTGATTGAGCGGTGTTTAGTTCACAATCCATCTTTGGTAGGAAGGATTAAGGGTCATTTTGCTGGAATGAGGGGATCTTGGGAAAGAGGAACACTGTGGGGCAGGTTCATAGGTTCATGGATCATAGACAAAAAAGGTATGGAAGCTATCGGACAGAAAGCCTAACTAGAGGGTGGCTGAAGGGGAAGGAAAGTAGAAAGAGGTGGAAGGCTGAAGAAAAATGGACTGTGGAATAGAGATCTAGATATTCGTAATCTCCTATGCCTCTAGGAATTTTGCCAGCTGTTAATTCTACCATCACTGCAGCAGTCCTGTTTGGGCAATCCTAAGAGGTTTAGTAAGGGCAGTTTCGTCCGTCCGTCCATTTGTTTGTTTGTTTGTTTGTTTGTTTATTTATTTATTTATACCGCCCATTTCTTTGCAGCTCTGGGTGGTTTACATTGAACGTTATATAATACAAATTACATGGAACACTATATAGACTGTAACATCAACTTTCAAATGAAGCAGTATTGAATTTCTCAAGTTGTTTTGACCATAAGCATCTCGTTCTTTTGCAGTTGTGCATTTGGTGCCACCTTGTGGGCATCTTTCCTATTCAACTTTGCTTCTGGAAGAAATACTTTGATGTATTTAAGAAATTCATGTTTCTTTATACAGACAATCAGTCCAGTGTTTAGTCATAAAGCTTATCTGTGTCTTAAAGTGCTCACCACTTGTGGTCTCCCAATAAATGCAATTCTGCCTCAAAAACTTTGTGACATCTTTGGATGCTTGGCACTTTGGTTAGACGCTGAAATTTGTAAGAAGGCATCTAAACTATGTGGCCTTCAACTGGAAGCAAAAAGCCACATGCTCTCAGGCCTGAAATATCTACATTGTTAGATATTGAGCTAATATTTCAGAATGGGAAACATGCCAGTAGAGTGACAGATGTATGTGGAAATTTTAGAAGATTGGATACTGTGCTCCATTAATAACACACATCTGCATCATGGGTATCTGGCTCAGCTGCAGACAATAGTTTATGTGTGGACTATTGCACTACCCAGACATCTGGGAGTTTATAATAGCCAGGCACATGTGCAGCATCTATGGTATTAGAAGGGAGTGAGTAGGAGGGGAGGTTTTTAAAAATTATTTAATGTCTAGCAAACCCACTAATATATCACATATGTCATTTACTGACAGTATAGTATGGTCTTTTCTGCCCACCCTAAATTTCACATGTTTCTGAAAATTAATCTAGAGTTTCTGTTGAAATGTAAAAAATGGTTACTGGTGAAAGGTAAACCCATGACTTGAATTGTAAGTGGCTCACCAGTTCTGAATAGCATCTGCAAATGCTTGGGAAAAAAACCCAGCTTATTCCCCCTCCTCCCAGTCTTTTGCATGCACTTTATTATCATGCCATTTAGGGAGTGTGGCACAGGTATGAAGGAAAGTGATGCACTACAAAGATTGCAGAAGTCTGCATGTTCAAAATCACCAAGGTAGTTCTTCTGCAGGATTGGTTGCAGATTTCCAATATTCAGTGTGCCTTGTGGCTCACAAAATCCTGGGATCTAGTAGCATGCCTATCTATGTACAGTTAAGAACAAAAAATGAAGAATGATGATAGAAGTCAGTTACTTACTCCAACTTAGTGGTTTTCAGGCTTCCTTCCTTCATTTCCCCTTTAATTTATCTCCCAGTATACTTCTTTGTGTGTACTATAGAATCCATGTATATTGTAAAAGATTCTGAGGAGTCTCCTAGGGTATACGTGCTGCATTCATGTATGGGATAGGCCAAGACTTTTGGATATAACTGTAGTTATGATCCCGGTCTTCTGGGGGAATATGGGATATAGTAGTTTTGTCTTTCAGGGAAGCATATCTTCAATTACTGACCTCACTGAGAACCCCCTGAGAATCACCGGGATTCTTGGAAAAGTATGAAATGCATTGTTCAATTTTAATTTGTGGGGAAGCTGATAATGCAGTCAAAATGGACAGTGATCTGTGAGAACTTGATACATTATCAGCATTTATGAAAGTTGCTTTAAAAATAAATGGACAAATTAAGCTATATTTCAGTAGCTAATCTGTACCTTTAATTCTCATGATAAATGACAGGCAGATAACCAGGTGGATCTGGTTCGACAGCATTTCTATGAAGTCTCTCTGGAATACGTTTTCAAAGTACAGGAAGTTCAGGAGAGGAAGATGTTTGAATTTGTGGAACCTGTAAGTAAATACTTGCAACTTCCAAAGCATTACTACTGTTTTGTGATCTATTGTGTAATGTAGAAGGAAGAGGTCAGAAGATGTCATCTGTTCCTGCTTTGCAGTTTACAGCAAAAAAATTACCCTACTCTGTTTCAAGGCACTGGTAGATTATTACTGAATTTTTAGAATGGCATGTTATTTATTTATTACATATCTGTTGTATAAATTTATTATATATCAGTTGTATAATTTAAATTATGTATTGTGTATGTTAATTTACATTTTTCACTCCTCTGTCACTTTCCTCAGTTGCCCCTACAGCACCATTCTTGCAATTTCAGGTCTTTGGCACAAGTTACTTGCAATAAAGCCTATTTTGAATGAGCTTTTTATGTGTTCAGCCAGTAGTCGTACTTTCAGACTCACATTGGTGGTTCAGTGGCAAAATTCTTGCCTGCCACAGTCAGATTAACAGGAGGGCTTGAAAGACAGAATAGGACAAGGAAAGATGAAAGACTAAATTGGCTCTGTTATTTCTCTACATTCGTTATTTCTCTACATTCTCTACATTCGTTGCATAACATTTGGCCATATATATTTCATGCTTGGATTAGAAGTATTATTTTTTTCCTTGCTAGCGAGGTACACTGGTTCTTATATTCAGGTAGTATGTCCTGTAATTTTCTTTTTCCATTTATCTGGTACCTCTTATTCAGGAACCAATGCAGTTCTTTTGGTCCTCCATTCCTTCTTTATATTTAAAGGAGCTGGATTTTTTCCTAATAGTAATATTTGAAAACCGCTTTTTATGTTTCTAGGACAAGATTTGCCTATTCATCCTTTTTTGCCCTGAATTTAATTCATTGCCATTTCCAAAATGTGTGCATTAGGAGAAGGAATTTATGTGTTAGTTAGTTAGTTAGTTAGTTAGTTAGTTAGTTAGTTAGTTAGTTAGTTATCTATCTATCCATCTATCCATCCATCCATCCATCCATCCATCCATCGACACCCTCCCCGAAGGCTCAGGGCAGTTTACATAAAACGGGAACAGTACAATTAACTCGGTTTATAGTGATGTGGTAACAACAATAACAATGACAACATGATAGTGATAGTCATAAACATTGTAGAACAGTAAAATACTAGGAACATTGATTGACTCGTACTGAGGCCCAGTGATTTGGCCGGATCTATAATGATTGTTGGAGGGAGGCTTGGGGGCCGGTGGGAACCGGTGGCCCAGATCGACCTCAACCAAATGCCTGGGGGAGGAATTCCCTTTTGCAGGCCCTGTAAAACTGTTTGAGTTGGGTTTTTATACCCCATTTTTCACTACCTGAAAGAATCCAACTTGGTGTAGTGGTTCAGAGTGACAGCTTCTAATATGGAGGGCTGGGTTTGATTCCTCACTACTCCATATGCGACCAGCTAGGTAACCTTAGGCTAGTCACAGTCCTGTCAGAGCTGTTTTCACAGAGCACTTTTCTCAGAGCTCTCTCAGTCCCACCTACATCACAGGATGTCTGTTGTGGGGAGAGGAAAGGAAGACAATTGTATGCCGCTTTGAGATTCCTTTAGGCTCCTTGAGACTCCTTTAGGCAGTGAAGAGTGCAGTATAAAAACCAACGCTTCTTCAAAGCAGCTTACAAACATCTTTTCCTTCTTCACCTTACAACAATGTGGTATTTATGGGTTGGGCTACTTGTTGCCATATGAATTTTTTAAGGAAATAAAGTTCCACTGAGTACAATGGAATGTTTCCAAGTAAGTGTGTGCTGAATACAGTTTTACAGGGCAACCCAATTGGAAAACTGCAGAAAATTCTTAGATAAATGGCAAAATAAAATAAGGCAATTTATGATTTTTGGGCTTAGACTGGAGTAAATCTACTAAATTAAATAGAATCCAACAAGAGAACGTCCCTCTCCTAACTCAGCCACTTGTGTTTTTTTTTCCTTTTCCACCACAGTTGCTGGCTTTCCTGCAGGGGCTTTTCACGTTCTACCATCATGGCTATGAACTTGCAAAGGATTTCAGTGATTTCAAGACGGAGCTGACCATCAGCATACAAAATGTAAGCCTTATGTGGAAACATTTATTGGAGACAAACATAGTGATAGCATGGTTTAGTTTTTTTTTCAAAATACATGTTTACTGAGCACCAGTTAATGAGAGGAATAATGTGTAGAACTCCAAGCAATTACCTTTATTAATTTATTTTTTGTTTGTTTATTATTTATTACTAGAAATTAAGCCTGCTGTAGAAGAAATACAGCGGGCGCTAGCCGTTGGGGAGGCAGACTATAGGGCAGTGGTCCCCAACCTGCGGGCCGCGGCCCGAAGGCCATGGCGCCGGGCCACGACTCCCTCTCCCCGCCCCCCCCGCAGTAAAAAACTTCCCAGGCCGCAAGCTTGCGGCCCGGGAAGCTTCTTACTGCGGGAGGTCGGGGAGAGGGAATCAGGGCCGGGCCGTGCATCGCGCATGAGCGGACCGTGCGGGCGCGGCCCGATGAGCGGGCGCGGCCCGATGAGCGGGCGCGGCCCGATGAGCGGGCGTGGCCCGATGAGCGGGCGTGGCCCGATGAGCGGGCGTGGCCCGATGAGCAGGCGTGGCCCGATGCGCGGGCATGGCCCTTGCGGGTGCGGCCCACAGGCACGGCCTGCTGTGCGGGCCTGGTTTGCGCGGGCGCGGCCCGATGGCCTGCCGGTCCCCAGCCTCAGAAAGGTTGGGGACCACTTCTGTAGGGGAAGGAAGGAAGAAGAGGAAAGGAGGTATGGGAGGGAGAAAAAAGGGCAAGGGGTGGTTGAAGGGATGAGTAGAAGGGAGAAAGAAAGGAAGTAAAAGAGAAAGACAGGAACCAAGTGAGAGGGAGAGACAGGAAGGAGATGGAGAAACAGAGGAAGTCAGGAAGTAAGAAGGAAGAATGTAAGGCAGGCAGAGAGGTAGGTGAAAGGGGAGGGGACAGGGTCTGTGTGAAGGGTGGGGGGAATCACAAGGGGGGGTGAATCGGGAGGGGGAGGTGGAAAGGGAAGAGGGGGGTAGAGAGGAGTGTGTGCATGGATGTGTGGGGTGGGGGAAGGGGTGGGAGAGCGTGGTGGGTGGGTGGCTGTGTGTGTGTGTGTGTCTGGGCGCGGGGAAGTAGCGGCGGAGCGATCGCGGTGGTGGGGCAGCCAGGGGGGTTTGGCTGCTGAAGCTGTGTGTCTGTGTGTGTATGTCTGGGCACGGGGAAGCAGCGGTAGTGCGATGGGGCAGCCAGAGGGGTTGTGTATGTGTTTATGTCTGGGTGCGGGGAAGTGGCGGCGGCATGATGGCCATCAGGAAGGGACCCCAGGTGGGAAAGGAGTAGGGACGCCGCGTCTGTGACGCGGCGTCCCTGCTCCTTTCGTGAGGGCGAGGGGAAGCCAGCAGGAGTATTCACCATTGTGGAAGGCTGCTTCTCCTTGTGTGCGGTGAGTCCCCGGCCGGGCAAGGCAAGTCTGGGGCAAGCAGCCAATGGGGAGCTGTGCTTTGTGTGGCTCCCCATTGGCTGCTTGGCCCTGGAGTGACACTCGGAGGGCCCAATCAGGAGCTGCTTCATGGCTCCTGATTGGGCCCTCTGAATTTTTACTCTTTTATTTATTCCGTTCCGCAGGAGCGGTTAAAGATACTTATATACAGCCCTCCCAGAAGACTCATGATGGTACAGCTACAAATCACGGCTGACAGCAGCTTATTTCTTTTGTCTTAAAAATCTTGAGTGGTAGAGGTCCATTTGCATGCATACTGAAGTGAACCATTATTTCATTCACATACTCAATTAAATATTGATTTTGTTTACGTCATTTAGTATCAGCCTTTCTTGTTCAGACTTGAGTGCATTATAAAAATAATGCAATGAAGACAACTATAGTATATCAAACATCTGTCCAAACCATCAGTCCTCTCAAAACATCATCTAACCCATCAATCCTCTTATCACTGATCTGTTTACATCAGCCCTCTCATCAGAAAGAGAGGAGGCATCTTTAGAAATATCTGTTTTTAATCTATTGATATTTTAATGTTTATATTGAATTATTATTGTTCATTACATATATGTTATTACCTGCCCTGAGCCTTCTGGGAAGAGTGAGTTATAAATAAAATTACTACTACCACCACTACCACTATCAAACATTGCAATAAAATTGAATCAATGCAACATGAAGGGGGAGGAGAAAAGAAAGCTGCCTAAATTTTTCAAAGGATGTTAACTACAATCCTGTGTGTAAAAAGTACTATCAAATCACAGTTGACTTATGACAACCCCTTAGAGAAGGCTTGCTCAACCAGGGTTTCATGAAACCTTGGGGTTTCTTGACAGCCAGTGGCAGCTTGCCCAGGGGCAAGTGGGCCCTGTGGCTGTATAATGCCTTTAGTCTGGAAATGAGTTTTAATTCCAGGAGATCCCCAGGTCCTACCTGGAGGTTGGCATCTCTACAGAAGATATCTACCAGAATGGTAAGGGTTTCATTTCACCTCCTGTGTCCCCCTGGGAAACAAAGCAGTTGCAGAATAGTTCTGTCAAGTGGGAGGCTTTCCGTTTTGCAGGAGGGTGGGATTTTTAGACCCAGTCCACACTGTAGACAGCCCTGGAAGGGCTTCCTGAATGGGTGGGAGTTAATTAATTTTTGCTATATATTTTTTAAATTTGTTAAACATTTATCAGGTGATATCTCTCTATCTCTCCATCATCTCTCTCTCTCTCTCTCTCTCTCTCTCTCTCTCTCTCTCTCTCTCTCTCTCTCTCTCTCTCTCTCTATCTATCTATCTATCTATCTATCTATCTATCTATCTATCTATCTATCTATCTATCTATCTATCTATCTATCTATCTATCTATCTATCTATCTATCTATCTATCTATCTATCTATCTATCTATCTACCTACCTACCTACCTACCTACCTACCTACCTACCTACCTACCTACCTACCTACCTACCTACCTACCTACCTACCTACCTACCTACCTACCTACCTACCTACCTACCTACCTACCTACCTACCTACCTACCATTGGCTCTTAAATAAAGTTGAAAGAGCCATCTGGGTGGTGCTGTCCGGGTCTCCCCTCTGTTGTCTGGGTCTGTCCAGGCCTAGGAATCCAGAGGCAGCGAGCCAATCCAGATGCGCCCAGCAGAGCTGGGCGGGTCCAGATTGGGCCAGCCCCTGGCTCGCCCAGAGCCCCTGGCTGCCCAGCCACTGCCTCGCTCCCTCTTGATTCGCCCTCCGCCGCCTTGCGCCACCAACCCTCAGCTCCCGCTGCCGCTGCCGCTGCCGCCACAGCCCGCCTCAGGAACCGAGCCATTACAGCCGCCCATGCCGCCGTCTGTCACCCACCCGTGGTAGCGCACACGGTACAACCCAGGTGGCGGTGACGGACATGGAGGCCACCGCGATCGCGCTCCTCGCCCCGCTGGCGCCTGCATCTCAGCCCGTGACAGCTTGTGACACAACCTGCCCAATGCCAGTGGACGCAGGGAGGGACCGCGCCTGCTCCCGCCCCTTCCACACATACCAACTCGAGCAGCTGCCGCCCATGGCCCTCCATGCTGCCACAAGAACACCCGCTTGGGAGGACGCCCTGCCTCCTCCGGTCTCTTCCCTCCGTCCCCTCCGTGCACTCCCTGCCTCCACCGCCATGACCTCGCCGAGGCCGCCACCAACTCCCAGGTAGGCCTCTACCCCTGTGTGCCCGCCATCTACTTCGCGCCCCTCCAGTGGCCTGTTTCCCGCTTCCAGCCTCCCAGCCGCTAGTGCCCACTGTATTTTTCCTACAGTGGCCCTTAAAGATATATTAAAGAGATATTCTGGAAGACTGCACCACTTCTGGGCTTTCTTGAAGCCTGAAGTATGTTTCAGGGGTTTCTCAATGGTAAAAATGTTGAAAGGCTGCCATCAGGTTTTCAAAGTCAGAGGTAGTTTGCCATGGCCTTCCTCTGCAAAGTCTTGCTTAGTGGTCTCCCATCTAAATACAGACCCTCACAACTACTAAAAAGTACACAATTTTGTTTTGCCACATGCCTATTCCCATTAATATAAGTTCCTTCCTGATCTCATGAGGCAGACTGTTCTATCAGGAGGGAGCTGCAAGAGAGAATGCTTGGGTATAGGCATCTGTTCTTTTTTTCCCTTTTTTTTTTAAAGAAAATTTTATTTGTTCCATTGTAATTACATATTAATTTCTTAGCAATTGAATTCATATAACTACTTCTAAAGCATAAATCTTCTGGTGCAACTAGATTAAACTTAACATCAACATAACATCAACATAATAATGCTAACATAATATCAACATAATGTATTATTGTTATTCATTGTCAAAACGATCAAGAATTTTTCTCCTTGTCCCTACTATCTCTTAACCCCTTCTCCATTCCTTTACTGCTCTGATTATTAAATTAAATATAATGTTAAAACAAAAACATCTCCCACTGTTCTTGAAATTTTTTTTATTCCTGGTTATTTACTAACAGCGTTAATCTATCCATTCTGGCCATCTCAGTTAATTTTTCCAACCACATTTCAATTGTGGGAATCTCCTTTTGTTTCCATCTTTTAGCTATTACTAGTCGGGCCGCCATCGTGGCATAAAAAAACAGTGATTCCATTTGTTTCGGTATGTTATCTGGGAAGAAACTTAATAAAAAATACTCTGGTTTCATGGCAAAATTTAGGTTTAACATTTTTCTTATTCCATGTGAATCTTAGACCAGAGCTTATGCACCGTGGGACACCTCCACCACATGTGGGAAAAGGATCCTATTTTCTCTTGACATTTCCAGCATCTATTGCTGCCTCCTTTAGACATCCTTGCTATTATCTTAGGTGTTATATACCAGCGATAGAACATTTTGTACCAATTCTCTCTGATTGCTTGACCTCTCATAAGTTTGTTCACCTTTTTCCACATGTCTTCCCATGTGTCTAACGGCACCGTATTTTCAAAGTTCCTCATCCATTTAACCATGCAGTTTTTGACTGTTTCTATTTCTGTTTCGTATTTCAATAATATTTTATAAATATGACCTTGTAAATGAGACTTTTGCTGTATTATCAGTTCCTCAAACTCTGTAAAGGCCCCCCTTGTACCTTCTCGTGTTTCGAAGTCTGTTTTGAATCTAGATTTTAGTTGGTTATATTCTAATCACTTTATTGGAATTCCTTCTTGGTTTATAGTTGACAGTTCTTTAAGTTTTCTTGTATTGGTTAGGATATCTTTATACTTTAGGCATGTGATCCTTGCTTGCTCAGGCATCTGTTCTTAAAGTTGCTTTACTTTATTACATCTGTATAATTGAATCCATTATTTTTCTTACTTAACCCCCCCCCCCCGAACATCAGCCCTACGTGGGTCACTTTTGATTCTCATCAGTAATCTCATCAGTTTGTGTCCATATGTGAACCACAGAGGATTTGAACTGCTTTATGCAATTGTTGTAATCAAGGAAAGGCTGCTGCAATCAAAGAAAGAAACCCTTTGAAATAGTGTATTCATGTATTCATACTGTAGAACTGCTACGTGAACCTAAGCATTCACCTTCAATGTGTAATGGAATGGCTGTAGCCCACCATGAGAGCTGGCTTTGAGGATTTCGGGCAAATTAGTTAAGGTTAGAGCATGGCTAAAAAGGTAAAGGTATCCCCTGTGCAAGCACCGAGTCATGTCTGACCCTTGGGGTGACGCCCTCTAGCGTTTTCTTGGCAGACTCAATACGGGGTGGTTTGCCAGTGCCTTCCCCAGTCATTACCGTTTACCCCCCAGCAAGCTGGGTACTCATTTTACCGACCTCGGAAGGATGGAAGGTTGAGTCAACCTTGAGCCGGCTGCTGGGATTGAACTCCCAGCCTTATGGGCAAAGCTGTCAGATGGCTGCCTTACCACTCTACGCCACAAGAGGCTCATGGCTAGTGCCTGTTAATTTTAGTGCGAAGAGTAGATTCTTCCTAAAGTCTTGTGAGTTTAAGGGCTGGTAAAAGCTACCTAACATTCTTTCTGTACTGTCCTTTAATTGCAGACAAGAAACCGTTTTGAAGGCACGCGATCAGAGGTTGAGGCCTTGATGAAGAAGATGACGGAGAATCCCCATGAGCACAAAAACATCAGTCTGTACACAATGGAGGGTTACTTATACGTTCAAGAAAAACGTAAGTGCTTTTATTTTGAGACTATGGAGTTCCACAGGGGACTCCTGAGTAGGTTAATAAGCTCCTGGTGATAGCTTTTCAGTAAGCTGTTGTAGGAATCCTTCTTTTCATTATGAAATTAGGTCAATAGAACTGCAAAAAAAAAATTAAAAACTGATGCTTTGTCATCAGTGGATGTTAAGAGATTTTTTTTGTGTACATCTTTACATTTCATTACTGTTGTAGGTCACTTTGGAACATCCTGGGTGAAGCATTACTGTACCTATCAGAGTGACTCTAAGCGTATCACTATGGTGCCATTTGATCAGAAGTCTGGTGGAAAGGGGGTAAGTGGAAATTGCTGTATGGACAGTTGTAGTAGAATGATTGAAGTAATCATAGGATTGACGTTGAGATTGTGAAAAGGCTACTCAGTAAGGTAAAGCCTACGTATCATCATTTCTCAGTAGCACATCCAAACTCTTTATTCATTCCATGAGAGTACATTTAAAAGAAAAAATAACCTTCCTAGCTGATAAAGGGTACAGCTGCCCCTGCAGTGCCTTGAGGAAATGGCATTAACCCTTAAGAAATTTAAAAGGTAGCTACATTTCCCAATCATTATTGTAATCTTTCCCCAAACAAGAATATACTAATTCAGGGTCTCCATAAAGAATCGTGCTTTTGTATTTTTGTGTAATTAATGCCCGTCATCTCCAGGTCACTAAAGAGGAAAATAGAATGCAAATTTGAATTTAGGTTAACTGGACAAAACCTTTACTAACTGTAACCATCCATTATGAGTGTTACTGAAGCATAGCCCATATCTGTTACTTTCAGGAATTTTTTTGTATGTGCATATTTAAAAAAACAATCCAGGTCCATGAGTTGGGAACTTAGTCCTGAATTGGTTCCTTCTGAACTTTATCTGAAGACATGTGCAATTGTGTGAGAGATCTTGTCATGAGCAAGCATTCACATGGAAATAATTTTCTCCAAAGAGGGCTGCTACTCAGGAAAGCCTTACAGGCAATTAAAATTGGAATTCCAACAAAGTTGTCCTTTCTGCAGCCAGGGTGATGGCATTTTTCTTAATCTGTGCAGCACAGGAGGTGTCTTCTGCAGCAATAGCAGGTGCTGGAGCTCACTGGTTATGGGTGAATCATTACATTCACTCTGTCTTGCCCTGTAGCATTTTGCTTATTTACATTTGAGTTGGCAAATCCTCCTACGTCTATAAGGATCTGCAACTCTGCTGTTTAAAATAGGTTTTTTTCCTATTCCCCTTTCTGGGTCAAGTCATCCCTCAGCTCTAAATTACCACTTTTCATGCATCTAGTGCTCTTTACAAAAATGGCTTCTTTAGTGGAAGAGGCCTGATTTTTCCCTTTCTGCTTGCAGTAAAATTCTAGATGTGAACATGTTTGAATGTGCCAGTAATTCAGAGGTTCTATCATCACCAACTCTTTCTAGGAGTTGCTTTGATTTCTGGAACAGTTGTTATAAAGAACTTGAGGACTGCAGAATATGTTGTAAGATTTAGTAATATTTATTAAAATATTCTTAAATATTACTTAGTAATATTAAATATTATTTAGTAGTATTTATTACAATATTTATATCCTGCCTTTCTATAGTCGGCTCAGGGCAGCTGCATAGTATATATAGTGATCGGCCATGTATGAGAATTATGGTTTGGATAAACTTTGATTTTCCATATTTATCATTGACTCATCTTTACATGGTGTGGTGCTTATACCTACTTTTTGTTTTTCTGGATTTGTTTTAATCACGGAACAAATCTGACATCGTAACATGGTTGTGCCACAGTTCGGCTGCAAGTTCAAAATGTGACTGATTCTGCCACAATGTGCTTTATGAAATCTTTTAAAATATAATCCTGACATGTATACGTCACCAAAGGCAAGCAGTGATACAGTTAAAAAGAACGTTTGGGAGGATTTGAAAAAGTTAGCCCTGACATGTTTAAACAATCAAGAGTTAATCCCCATATGTACCAAAGCTTTTCATTTGTTAAGTGAACTCCAAAACCTAAAATCCCTCCTAGTGATGATGTACAGTCAATAATACTCTGGGACTGTGTCCTGAAAATGGGCAAATATGTAAAGGTAGAGTAAATTAAACAGTATCAGCTTTTGCATAGTCACAGTAATGTAACATAAATGTGCTACATTTATATCAGACTGAAGGCTCTGTATTTGTTCTGCCTTTATTTTATAGCTCAAGCTAGGGGCCAAGCCCATTGCATTCAGGAATACAACGGGTGCTAGATGGGGTGGTGGTGGAAGAAGAACTCCGTGGATGGCCTTTCCCTCCCCCCAGGGCCTGGAAAGGCTGCAAGGGAACCCACTGGCAGGGGCAGCTCTTATGCAGCAGGGATCTGAAACCTCTGAGGGTGGTCAGGGATCGTGGACAGAAGGCAATTGGCTGGCTGCTGGACAGACAGGCAAGCTGGTTGGAGGAGGAGGCACTCAGGGGTGGGACAGTTGACCTGAGTGGCTGTTAAGCCATAAGACATGCTCCTCCTCCAAGGCCTTATCAGAAATATATTATGTGGAACAGATGATATGATAAGTCAGTTAAGAATGTAATTGATATTTTGGATCCTATTAAGACAACAATTTAAAGTGCCCCCCCCCCGAATAAAGGCAATATGGCTTAAATGTCTGTGGTATATAGCTTCAGTCTATTGCTTGTGTTTCACAAAATTTTGTAGAAGATTATGGCAAAATTGCAAAATCCAGTCTTCAAATAAAAATCATGTGGATTGAATTATGAGAAAAGATGGGCATGTTTTAACACATAATAAATAGAAATAATTTTTTAAAAGAAATTTTACTATAGAACCATTACAGACTAAGAAATTTACTGTGGCATAGGCTACCGTACTCAAGAGCCTGTTTCATTAGTTCTAAGATTGAGGGATATTCACAATGAAAATGTGTAAATTTAGGAAGGATAATTTGCTGGTTATGCTGAAACCGTGATTATATTAGACAGTAGCTTCATTACTTACACAGTTAACAGGACTGGGATTTAGAGCAACTTGTTCAGTGTAAATTTTTGTTTTTCATGTCCTGATCATTGCTTCTTCTGCCAGGGAGAAGATGAAGCCATTACCCTCAAGTCTTGCATACGTCGGAAAACTGATTCCATAGATAAGAGGTTTTGCTTTGATGTAGAAGCAGTGGATCGGTGAGTTTTGTCTTTACCTCAGTAAATCCAACGAGAATAAATCTCTCTTCCTTGAACTGCATGCATTCACTCAGAAATCAATTATCAATTAAAACTCATAAAATATCACTCACTACTTAACAATTTTTTTTAAAAAATTATTATATCCCATCTAAATATATTCAAGTGAGTAGCTGTGTTGGTCTGAAGCAAAAGAATAAAGGTTGGATCCAGTGGCACCTTTAAGACCAACAAAGTTTAGTTCTGGGTATAAGCTCCCATGGACATGAAAGTCTATACCCAGAGTCTTAAAGATGCCACTGGACTCAAATTTTTAAAATAAACTTCTGTTTACCATACACAAGGCTCCAATGAAGCTAACAACAAATGCTTAAAAATGATCCATTGCAAGAAGAGTGTCAATAATAAAACAAATGCCAGTAATAAATCAGTGGAGGTCACAGTGGTGAATGTGGCAAACAACAATAAGAAAAAACTCTGTGAGATATGCTAATACAGTGGTAGTTACCTACATGTCAAAAAATTTATTCTTATGTTTTTATATACATCCAAGAAAGGATTATATTACCTTATATAATACAAAACCACTGATAATAAGAAAAGAACATTCTTAAATACAATGTTGTGCAATGTTAGATTGACATTAAATGCAATGTTAGATAATGTTTCAATGTAAATCGCCCAGAGCTGCAAAGGATGGGTGGTATAAAATCCAAATAAATAAACAAACAAACAAATAAATCTGCAAGAATGTTTATTATTCAAACTAATACAAATTGGGCAGGCAGCATTACAACCATATACAAATTTTATGCAAAGTTGATGAATGTCATAATAGCCAATAAATTACTACATAGTAAACTGAAGGCAACGTAACAAGACATAACATGTTCAAGTCTTGTGCATGGTTGATGATAAGTAATTTGGTGACTGGATAAGATAAGATGGGTCTCCGGTTACTCCCCATTTCGAACTTTCCTTTTTCAGTCTTCTTCCAATAAGTAACTGTTAGCAGAATAACAGACTAAAAACAATGTTTTGATAATAAACTATTGCTTAAAATTAATGGAATACACAGCTTACTGCTGTAACGAGGTACTCACACTTTTTGTAGCATCAAGCATCAATGTGGACATATTCCCCTCAAAAGTGCTAATGATCTCAACCTTGTATAATAAACCAAAAAGGTATTTAAAAAACTATATTTAACATATGTTAAATGTAGGCATTTTAGAATAATACTGAGAGGTCTTCTTAGGGATTCTAGCCTTACAAACTGACCAGAAGCCTAGAGATGCCAAAACGACAGGCTGGCATGAAGACTGCAATTGGCATCTACAGCCTCAGTGCCCCCACCCCCGCCCCCATTCTGGCTCGCCTGCTGTTCTGGCATCTACAGCCATGGGCAGGGGGGGGGATGGGAGTTCAACCCTGTGCAGCTCCAGCACGTAGACCAGCTCAGCTATTTCCTTCCACCTCTCTTTGCAGGGCTCCTTATCAGCTTCCTCTGCTGCCACTGCCCATGTCTCTTCCCTGGCCTTTGTCCCCCCCTCCGCCATCCATTATAGCAGTGGTCACCAACCCCCAGTTGGTGGGGACTGGGACCGGTCCGCAGCTCCTCCTTGTTCTCCTTCCAGGCTGCTGCCTCGGGGGCTGCCCTGCCACTCTGCCGCCGGCTCACCTTTGGTGCTCTCCGGCGGCTGCCATAGTTGGGGCTCCCCCTCGGCATAACACTGAGCAGCAGCTGCTGCTAGCGCCCCCCTGTGGGCGGAGGGAAGTCAGGGGCGCCGGCAGGAAAGCAAGTGGAGCAGGGGCTCAGGTGGCGGTGATGTCCCTTGGCAAAAGACTACCCCCCCGGGCCTCAGTAAAGTTGTCAAGCGTTGACTGGTCCCCGGTGATAAAAAGGTTGGGGGTGGGGACCACTGCATTATAGGGCTGGCGAGCAAGAAGACCGTGACCAGCATCTACAGCCACAGCCCCTGTTCTGGCTCACCTGCCATTCTGGCATCTAAAACCATGGGGACCATTTTATTTATGAAACTGTGGAATTGCGTTATTACACTGTTACATTATTATTGTGTTGAATTAAAAAAAGAAATCTCCCAGAGCTCCACAGCCATGCTGTAGATGCCAGGGAGAAAAAGAAGTGATCTTGCAAAAGGGGGGGGGGGTGGATTTGCAAGAAAGAGAATTGGTTGCAACTCCCACCACCTCCCACTTCAGGAGTGGGAGAAAGAGCCGCGCTGTGGAAGTTACGGAGGAGCATTTCTTTAATTTTTCAATTATAACACAATAAACTTGTTTTTAAACTATGAAAAAGATTTTGGACTTGGAGGGGGGTGCTCAAATGGCCCTGGAAGTTGATTGGGAAGTTCTTACCATGTCTCAATGATTGACAAGCTAAATGACAGCGGGAAACCCTGGCTTCCTGTCTGTTGGCTGCCTTGTGCGGCAGCACAAATCGGGGCACAAGCAGCTCCTATTAGGAAGTGGGAAAAATTGGAGCAACTACCATTAGATCAAAAACCAGGTGGCGGCACAGCTTTGTGTCCTCCGTACGGAAAAAGTTTAAACTATCCAATGGAAATCTTCGAATACCGGCCAGGAATTTTTTCAAATGTTTGCTCTGTTTAATAACCATGCTTTCAGATTCTGGACCAGGTAAAAGCTTCTGAACACTTCACAGGAAGCCCCATAATTATCTCAACAATCTTAATCCAGAACTTTAAAAGGGAGAACAGGATGCAGTAACGAGGAAAAGAGAAAAAAGGAGTTGATTACAGCCAATTAATATTAACTGTTCTTAAAAGCACCGTCAGACTGATTCTGTTTATCATGTCTATATGACAGTAATGGTTGTGCCAGAAAATGTCTTTGAGGGGACATTTTGTAACAGCAGTGCTTTCATAGAAAAAGTTCTCTCTCTTTTAAATAGCCACTGAACAAATGAAGGCCATTATGTTTATTTATTTGTTGTATTTACATACTGCCCTCTTTTGTGGCTCAGGGCAGTTTACATAAAATGCGGGAGAACATGAAACAATTCCAGTATAAATCAGTAACAACATGAAACAAACAACGGGAGAATTCCTGGAGGGTCTAAAAGAGGCAGTGGTATGCCCATGACTGAAAAAACATCTTTAGACCCGTGAGAGCCCAACAACTATTGCCCCCTCTTGCACTTAGCGTTTCTGGGGAAAATGGTGGAAAGGGCTGTTGTGGATCAAATATTGGCATTCCTGAAAGAAACTACAATCCTAGACCCATCTCAGTCAGATTTCTGGTCTGACCATGGGGTAGAGACAGCGCTAGTCGTCCTTATGGACGACCTCTGTCACCAACTGGACCAAGGTGGGTCAGTGCTGCTGATACTGCTAGATCTCTCATTCGACACAGTCGACACAGGCTGCATTCGACACAGTCGACCATAAGCTTCTGGCTCGCTGCTTCGCCGCTGCTGGAATATGGGGGACAGCCCTTCATTGGTTGATCGCCTTTCTCCAGGGCCATAGACAGAGGGGAGAGAGATCACCAAGCTGCCGATAACTCACACGTAGAATCCTGCAAGGAAAGGTCCTCTCTCCAATCCTATTTAATATCTTCATGTGCCCTCTTTGCCCAACTGGTGTGGAAGTTCGGACTGGGATGTCATCAATATGTAGATGACACCCAGCTCTTCCTCCTGATGGATGACCACCCTGACTCTCTCACAGCAGCATTAGCCAGCTACCTGGAAGCAGTGACAAAATGTCTCAAGCAGAGTCATCTGAAGTTCAGTTCTTCAAAGACAGAGGTTCTATGGCTAGGAAGGAAGGGACCATGCAAGGAAGTGCATTTGTCCACCCTGGATGGTGTGCAGCTATCAATGGCTCACTGCTCCAGAACCTGGGTGTGATTTTGGATGCTTTCCTGTCAGTGGAGGCTCAGGTAACAAGAGTAGTGTGTTTGGCATTCCACTACCTTTGCCAAGCTAAACTACTAGCACCCTACTTGCCCCTGGAACACCTAGCCATAGTGATCCATGCAATGGTCACCTCTAGACTGGACTTTTGCAACTCACTCTATACAGGCATGCCCTTACTTTGATCTGGAAACTACAGCTGGTCCAAAACATGGTGGCCGGGGTCTTCACAGGAAAACCATGGAGGTCCCACATCCAGCCCATCCTCCAACTATTGCAGTGGCTACCAGTTGGATTTTGGATCAGGCTAAAGGTTATGGTAATCGTCTTCAAGGCCATATGCATCTGGGCCCAGTGTACCTCAGGGACTGCCTTTCTGCCTACACCCCTGTGCTCCACCACCTCCAACTGGCTATTGATCCCTGGCTCCAAGGAAGCCCGCTTGACCTCAACCATGGCCAGAGCCTTCTCTATCCTGGCTCTCACCTGCTGGAACAAACTCATGGAGGAGATCAGGGCCCTAATGGAACTAAAACAGTTCCACAGGGTTTGCAAAAGGGAGCTCCTCTGCCTGGCATTTGGTTGAGGTTGGCATCTACAGCCTTAGTGCCATACAACACCCACTGGGCCCCTGAACCACCCTCCCGGGAATCCATGCACCTGATTTGAACAACCATGGATCTGTGTGATTGTTATTCTGTTAAATAGTTATTCTCTTGTTATTATTATTATTATCATTACCATTGCAGTTATTTCTATTTGATATTTTGCGCTCCATTTTGCGGGCCCTGCAGAACTGTGCTAGTCCAACAGGGCCCTGATTTCTTTTGGGAGCTCATTCCACCAGGTGGGGGCCAGGACAGAGAATGCTCTAGTTCTGGTTAAGGTCATATGAGCTTTCTTGGGGCCAGTTGGCGGAGCATAGAACTCTTTGAGGCATATAGACAGCAAGATGGTCCCTCATGTACACTGGCCTGAGACTGCAAAATGACCATTTTCTCCACTCTCAATTACACAGTCCCTGGGATCTACACTGATCCCTGTCACTGGGTGCTGAATTGAGGGCTTGCTGGCTCCTTGCACCACCACCCCTGGTAGTACGGGTAACCCCCTGTTGTTGGTGCCTCAACTTCAGCAACTGGAGCCAGCTTTTGGTGTACCTCGCTGCCAAGAACCACCAATTGATAGTGGCTGAGTCATCGTTGGCCAGCACCCCCTCAATAATGGGGTGGTGGTGTCTAGCTCCTTCTGGAAGAACTGGATCTGTGAGTCCTCCCACCTTCCAAACAGGTTGCAGAGGTGAGTACTGTACTGGGCAAGTGGAAGGCTCCTCTGCTTGAGCTGCTGCAGTTTAACCCTGGCCTTGAGTTCATGGAAGGGATTCCCAAAGAGTTCCTCCAGAGCAGCCCGGAATAACCCAAAGTTAGTAAACTTAGGACCCTGAAGTTCATGGGGCGTCACCCACCACTCTGCAGCCTCCCTTTCCAGATTGTCTCCCAGGACTTGAATCACCGTTTTGGCATTAGGGAAGCTGGCCCCCCAGTCGTGTAAGAAACTGGTGGCTTGGAACAGGAAATAGGTGAGCTTATCAGCTAGTCCTAAAATCATGCTGGTGGGGCTCCCCCAACCCCATGGGAGGAGAGGGAATACTCTGATAGTCACATGGTAGAAAGTGGGCTTCTTTCAGCTGTGAATGGGCCTCTTTCAACTGCAACTGGAGTGACCAGACCTGGTTGACTGTACCCCCAAAGTCCTTAGCACATACCATCATGGTGGGACCCCCACTGATGGCCTCCTTGCCAGGCTTGACCTGGCTGGAAGGTACCCCCAAGCCGTGCTTTTCTCAAGATACGGAGGGGTGCCTCACTGATTGCTGGCAGGTCCCATAGTATGAACCCATGATGAAGCGCTGAGTGCTCTGTTATCATCAGGTCCCACTCCGCTGGTGCACCCACATGAGGCCTAGCTCCAACAACTGGTATAGTCGGATCCTATGAGGG
Organism: Paroedura picta; assembly: GCF_049243985.1. Taxonomy (NCBI): domain Eukaryota; kingdom Metazoa; phylum Chordata; class Lepidosauria; order Squamata; family Gekkonidae; genus Paroedura; species Paroedura picta. The sequence goes on from NC_135371.1 coordinate 96,668,390, forward strand.
TGATCAAGCTGGGAACTGGCACTCAGTGATCTCTTGCCAGGGGAGCATACCACAGTCCCAGTGCCAAGCGCACTCTGTGTGCCCTAGATCACTCTCCTAGGTGGCGGGCAGCCCAGTCCTCGGCCACCAGCCCCTCGATACTGGAGAGTCCAAGAGCATCCATCAGCGCTAGTTCCTTGAGCTGCTGGGGAATATGCTTATTTTCAGGAAGTAGGTTCCCATGAGTCCCCTTTTGCTGCTGCTGCTGCTGCCATGATTGGGAGGCAGGCGGATTGTAGAAGGTTAACAGGAATTTGAAAGGGTCTTTGTCAAACTGTCTGGACCCACGGAAACGGTCATCCAGAAGTTTACCTTCTGACCCAACAGAGCAAAGTCCCAGAAAATTAGGCTCTTGATCAAAATTGTTTTATTAGAAAGAACATACAGGAACAGGCTTCATTGGAGGTTCATCACAAAGAAATAGTAGTGACAGTTTGAACAAAGGACCTATGTGCCTTCCACTCCTAGTTGCAATAAGGGTTGTTCAACATTTCAAAGGGGAACATAGAGATACTGTTTGCCCTTTGTGGCGAGGCAAAGTGTAAACAGGAAAGAGGGGAGGGGTGGAGAGTCGGAACCCACCTCCAGCCCTGTACAAACACCTAAGTCTGACACGGGGACATGACAACAAGGACTCTGAGGCAGATGCTGTTTGCTGAGTTCCCAATTGGAATGGATATCTGAAACTATCAGGACCATGGTGCATATGGAGAGAGAACTTAAAGTTTCCATCTGTGCAGTGTTCTTGGTCTAAAACAGACCTAGGAAACTTCTGGTTGCTTCATTTGGGGTTGCTCATGCACTTATGGGCTGTACTTGCATATTCCAGGAAGGTTATAGCAACTCTTCAGGGTTGATAGAAATCAGGCCAACATTTAAGTTGGTTCTCTCTCAAGAGTGGGAGGAGGGGTTCTGTTGGAAACGTGGCTGTGTCTTGCTGAACCTGCAGTAGAGTGAAATTGTGGCAGGAAGTAGGGGAGACATGGAGGAATTAAGCAAAGAGAATGTGAGGAAATTAGCATCAGCACCAATGATAGTGACTATGGGAAGAATTGCCTCTAATTTAAATCTCAAACAAAACCAAGGACTTAGTTAAGCTTTTCATCTTCGCTAAAAATCTCAAGCTTTTAATTAAGACACTGTAGTTACCTCATTTGGAGCAAAACCTATTTATGAAATATGAATTTCATGAAATATGAAATAAGAATTTCCACTATCTCTTTTGAATATTCTTTAGTATTAAATCTTGAACCTGATGGAGAAATAATGGCAGTCTTATATTTAACGTATCCAATCTGTCATTCAAGAACAGTGAGAGCACAGTATTCAGATTAGCAGCTCTGTGGGTAGAGAGTCAGTAGAGGTCATTAGTAAAGAATTTTTACTCTGGCAGTGGAATTTGGCACTCATTTGGTAACAGAAGTTGGCATTATTTTTCAGTCATTTCACTTGCTGAGTGACATGTAATGGAATTCATCCTGGTGTTGTAAAGTAAACTGAGAGGATAAAATGAGCTGGCACCTGGAGTATAATAAGAGTGGGTGAGGTGGGGAACGGTGGTGCCAGATCAGGAAATATAGATGGTCTGTTTTAGTTGCCTTGTTTTGTGTTTTGTGTGACCAGTAGGATTAACGCGGGGAGGGGGGGGGAGAGGGGAATAGACAGATGGCTTGGTCATTCCCTGATGCTTCTCAGCATTAGTGCTGTAAAATCCTCTCACTCCTGCGGTTTGAAGAATATGCCATTAATGAGCAACACTATAGAAGAGTGGGGTGCTCATAAATGCCCCTTGCTTCAATAAATGTTGGGCAGCCTGATGCCTGGTTTTATGCCATGTAGAAGCTTGCACCCATGTGAATCCATCTAAATTGGAATTCTAGTTTTCCCACCAGCAGGTGGTGTGGGGATAGGTTTCATCGGTTGGCAGGTGGGTCAGCCAATGCCTGGAATCTTGTGCTATGCCACACCAATAGTTTCGCTGTAATCAACAAAGCTATGGCCTGTTCTAACCCACTCAGGTCTCTGTATGCATTTGTTTCCCCCTTTCCCTGCTTGCTTCCGTCCTCTGCCATTAAGGACTACGGATTAGATCATATTTATGATGGCTATTTTCAGTATGCTCCAGTAATTTGGTTATTCATCATTAAAGTGAGTTGGGGGACATAGGGGATGGGAGACAAGATGCATCATCAGTTGATCCTAAAAGGGAATAGCGTGATCAGCAGAGTCCATTCTGTTCTGTTTACATACTTATGAAAAGCCAAACTGAAACGCATTTATGTGCTTGTGCAGGAGAATGCAAACAGCTTGCCAGTGATGTCATCCCCATAAATCTATGGGTTATTCGTTACTCTGCCTTGTTACACGTGGCATTTTTCTTTACTGCAAACCTAGTGTTGTCTCTACTATAGTAGGCCTCCTTACATGTTCGCTGGAAAACTTCAGCAGAGATTAGCCATTGAAACTATTTATAAATCAAATAAGAAATGAACAATTTTTTTTTGGGGGGGGAGAGGGTAATGGTTCTGCCTGTAGGTGGCGGCCGTGTATGCAGTATCTGGTTAAGCTGGTCTAGAAAATAAGTAATGTCACAGATGTTACATTTAGGGAATCCAACATTGGTGTTGAGCTCAACCAGTGCTCTACACAAGAAGGAGATGTGTTTGTGGTGGTCCCTTTAATTCTTTCCAAATTAATGTGGATCACTTTTGTTATGTTTTTCATATTGAGTGATCTTTGGTCTATTTAAGCATTTTGAGTCAATCTGAAACAAAATGTGCTCAGGCAGTTCATGTTTAAAGGCAGGGAGAATGTTCATATTCTTGAGGAAATACATTTGGGCTTTTTAACCTGTGGAGAAAAGGAAGTATAGCTGCCTAATCAAACAATTTTATTTTGAGTCACATGATTATAATCTAGTATTGAAAATAATTCATCTTCTGAAAACTGTTTTCCTTAGTTTGCAATACCTGAAATTTCTGATCTGAAACTGAACAAGGGATTTTGGGTCACTGTTTTTGATCACAAATTTCTGAGTGCACACTCCTATCAAGTAATATACAAAAGTGAATTGATGATTTGTTTGAAAATAACCGCAAGTCATAGCAAATAAATAATTTTGCTTCTATGTTATTCAGGCTTATGACCATGTAACTGTGCTTTCAAAAGTATATATTTATGATATTTTTTCAAAATTGTAGTGTTTTTCCTGTGAGAACCACAAGTAATATTTCAAGTCATTTTACATCTAGTGTGGTGAATAGCTAGGCAGCTATTATTGGTGCATTCTCACCATTTCTTGCTGGTTTACATACACCTTTGGGTGATTGTGGCCAGACTATGAATCACCTCAAATCAGACACATGTCATGCATATTTGCTACTTCTATAACCATACATTCAATGTCATTGAGCAGTTTTCATCATATTGGAACATGTTCAGAAGTTACTGGATAAAGCTACAGCTCCCAGGCTGCAGCAGTGGAATGTACCAATCACACCAGCACAGTCAGCATTATTTATCAGGCTGATGTATGGACAGACTTTACTGGAGCAAACTATAGTTCTCAGGTGGCAGTGCAAGAATGCCTCAATTACTACTGGATTGTTGCCCATGTTCAGATTTTGAGATGGATGTTTGAGCGATGCTTTGTTAGGCCATGGTCAGCTGCGTGGAGGGGCACAAGAAAGTGTATGCACTGGCATGATAATAATTTTGAAGATACAAAAAAGTAACTTGTTTTTCAGTTATTAGAGTGATGCTCTCCATTTATGATCAAAATAGAATGGTGTCTGCCCTTTTAATACCCGGTATTTTTTCATGATCTTCAGCTTTTGTCATTGGTACTGCCTGGACTTTCAGAATAGAAGCAATTTAATGATAATCAGGGCTAAGGCCATTTTCCCTCTGGAGGCTTTGTTCCAGGCTGCAAGCTGGAGGCAGGTTGGGGCAGGTTGCTCCACCTCTTCCTGCTCTCACATGGGGGGAGCATTTGGCCCAGTGCATCTCATCTGCCCAGGATTTCTGCTCCTGCATGGGAGCTGGGGCAGTGAAATTCCCAGTGTGGAAACAGTCAGTGTATGGGTCATAGGATAAGTTCTTGTGTGTGAATTCCCCCCTTTCTCCCCTATTCTGAACTTAATTTACTGTTTGTGTATTAGTATGAGCCATAGTTAATCCAAAACCAATTGCACTTCTGCCTTATTAAGTTATAAGGACTTTTGTTTTACTAATGATGTATGTCCCATACAGATTTGTAACTGTAGCAAAGAGTACCCATGTTCTGGAAGGAACCAGGGTTTTTTTTTAGTGACGTGCTATGAGCTTGGTTCTGGCTACTGATGACTGTACTAATTTTCAGGTACAGACTTAGCTAGTTATATATGAATTTTGTCCCAAATTCAAGTAATATCACTGGAAGAAGAAGAGTTGGTTCTTGTATGCCACTTTTCTCTATCAGAAGGAGTCTCAAAGCAACTTACAATCACCTTCCCTTCCCTTTCCCCACAACAGACGCTCTCTAGGGTAGGTGAGGCTGAGAGAGCCCTGATATTACTATTCAATCAGAACAACTTTATCAGTGCTGTGGCAAGCCCAAGCTGGCTGCATGTGGAGCTCAGTAGTGTGAAACTAGAGTTTGGTAGTGAAACTTGTAAAGAAAGTACAGCTATAGACCTGGTTGAGATAAGCAATCTGAATGGAATGTTGAAAAAGAAAATCTTTAAACCTTCCCCCCCCCCCCGCTCCGGAGGAGCGGGAGGAATAAAGGAGTAAGGGCACGTGGGGAGGAGTTAGGGCGGGCCCTGTCCGGGATAAAAACTCGGACGGCCAAATCAGGGGCCGCAAAGCAGCTCCTGATTGGGCCCTCCGAGTGTCACTTGAGGGCCAAGCAGTCACTTGAGGGCAAAGCGCGGCTCCCCATTGGCTGGTTGGCCCAGCCTCGTTTGGGCCAGCCGGGGAGTTGCCGCTCAGAGGAAGAAGCCTTCCCCAGCGGTAAGTCCTCCAGCCGGCTTCCCCTTGCCCAGGGAGCCTTCTGCCGGGCCCTGGGGCAGCCGAGCCTGCCCCTGGAGCCGGCAGAAGGTCCCAAGGCCACCTACCTTACTCTGTTCCTCCCTTCCTCCCAGCATTCCCTTTCTCCCTTCCTCCCTCTCTTCCATCTGCCTCTTTCTGGGTACCTGTTTCTCTCCCTCTTCTTCTGTCTCTATCTTCCTCCCTTTCTTTCTGTCTTTCTGTCTCTCTTTCTCCTTTTCCTCCGTCCTTTGCCCATCCCTCCACCCACCCACCCTGCTAGGGCCCGCTGTATTTTGGCCACAGCGGGCTTAATATCTAGTTATACATAAAGCACTTTCTTAAACTTCTGAACTGCAAATTAATTATTGTTGACTAAATGTAGTAGGAGTGGGCATGAACTGGCTGACAAACCAAAGTTTGTTCTGAATTTTGGCCTGTATGGGGTTTGCAAACCAGTTTGTGAACTGGAATTAACTAGCATGAATTTTGGTGCAATTCATAGTGGATTGTGACAGTTCACAAAAAGCAGGTTAATTAATTTATTATTTATTATATTTATATACCGTCCACCCCGAGGGCTCAGGGCGGTTTACATAATAACATAAGAACAATACATGGAATCTCCACTTTCTACTCTTCAGGAGTAACAACTGAGTTGTTGGGAGCTCCCCGCTGCTCAGTTGTTTGTTTAAATGGCCCGGCTTTCTGCTTCCCATGAGAAGCTGCAGAGAGCAGAAATAAGGGATTAAATGGAAGGGATGAAATGCCTTCCTCGTGGCCCTGCACCCTATCTTTCTACTGGCTACAATTCATGGTGGGCAAAAGAAAGGGAAAAGGAAGTTCTGTTTTTTTGGATTTTTTTCTGCAGTTTAAAAGTACTGTAAGACAGCACAGAACAGCTGGGTGGCAGAGAGCTAGTTACCCCCTACACTTAGCTCTTTTTTGGGCTTTCAGCAGTGCTTGAAGGTCCACAAACCACATGAACTGGTCTGGTTCATAAACAGACCTCCTGGCTTAGTTTGGGGTTCAGTCTGTGGCCAACTGTGGACCCTGAATCAAACCTGAACTGTTCTTTAGGGCCTGCAAAAGGGAGCTCCTCCACCAGGCATTTGGTTGAGGTCTACCTAAACCACCACTTCCCATTGGCCAGCAAGCCTCCCTCCTACGACGACCACTACAAATTTGCCCAACCCACTGGGCCTCAGTTGAACTGATGCTCTTTGCAGTTTCCACCATTCTTTAATGTTATTGTTGTTATTATGTTAATGTTATTGTTGTTAGTTATTGTTGCTATCACCTTGTTATTACTACAAATGGAGTTACCTGCATCGTTTCTTGTATAATGTAAACAGCCGTGAGCCTTTAGGGAGGGTGGTATATAAATACATTAAACAAACAAACGACCTTTTCCCAGGTTGAGCCCATCACTAAAACATAGCTATCAGTGTAATCCTACAAACACTTTCCCAGGGTTATGTCCCAGATAATATACCTGATTAGAATTTGGAGTAGACCTGCTTAGGATGGCCTGTATGTGCTTTTCTTCCCATCCTACCTGCAGTTCTTCAGCTTTGCTATTTATTGATTTTTCATTTCTGTTAGATGTGTTTTGTGCAGGTCAAATGCAATACAGCCTGTACTTGTTCTTTTGCTGTGTCACATTTCCAGTGACCTTTATAGATGAATGAAATCTTGAAATTATCATGTAATGGCTAATGCCTTGTAAACTTAGGACTCGTTCTCCCTTTTTTTGCTCCCACTCCTCGCCCCCACTTGTGTACCAGTTTGTGGAGATGTACAAGTGTTGATTCCCAAAGGGTGGTTCAGTCCTTATCAGTGGGGAGTTGGAGGTTTATAGATGAGCTGTTAAAGTACAATGATAAAATACAGTGTGAAGGGTTCATAGGGAAATGTCTCTGAGTCTGGAACTAAAAATAAAATAGTGGAATATATTGGGTGATGTCTAAGGTCTACAAGTTTTAATTCTGTTCCTTCTGTACACTTTTGCAAGAAGGCTTCAGTTGGTGCTAGATGGAGAAGGCAGGAAGTACAATGCTGGCTGCTGCCTGCTTACTGAAGCCACTCATGTTGCATGACTTTTTATGAACATTGATCCCCTCAATCCCCAGCATTGTCTTTCAGCACTCATGTAGGTCTACTAAGGAGGGTCAGTGCCTTTGGTTGGAGCTGCATAAGATTCAACCCAGTTCAGTTTGAAGTTGACCTTAATACAGAGCTATAAGAAAAGTTATTCACTACTTTTAGGAAGCATCTCTCTATATTTTCTTTTTCTAGTAGGGGAAATGTATAACTGCTTAAGACTTGGCTATAGCAAATAATTATTTTAAATTTTGATTTATTTGATTTTAGACTGCAATTCTAAGTGATTGGTGTCTCATGGTGGTAAACAACATAATCAGCATCCAGTACAATAACATTTGTAAACAATTACAAATAAAATTAGCAGTTAAGCCACAGTTCCTCATTGAGGACCATAGATTTCCAGCAACAAGCAACTAAGTATATTTAGCTTCAAGGCACCTCCATTTCGGAGGAAGAGGGAAGAGGATAATAAACAAATATACTAAAAAAGTGGGGTGTTTTTTGTTTTGTTGTTTTGCTTTTAGGTCATTTAAAGAAATAGCTACAAGGCTGCACATCTTTCCACAAAATGGTATTGGAACACGGCAAACTTTAAGGTCAAGTTTGTGCTTTTCCCCCAGGACAGGCAATCCTATAGTTTAGACACTATGAAGGAGGGATCGGAGCAGGACAGTCAGTATTTGTCATATCTCAGGGGAGGGCGGTATATAAATATATATAAGTATAAATAAATATGCCAGTGAGCTTCTCTTTCTGTTCATGGCAAGATGCATAGAAAGTTCATACTTTTCCTTAATGTGTCTGCTTTTTATTTAGTGATGTCAAGTTCAAGAATTTGGGAATGGCAAATAGCTGGTCCAAAAATTTAGTTGTCACCTCCAATTTTGGAAATTCCTGGAGATTTAGGCTTGATGCCTGTGGAGGGTAGAGTTTAGAGAAAGGGCAGGGATCAGAGAGGATGTGTTGCCACATCATATCCCCTACAGTACTGATATTTTTTCCATGGGGACAGATCTCTATTGTCCGGTTCCAAGTTCTACCTTGATATCAGTAACCTTATTTAGCAATGAAATGGTTTAATATTTATTAAGCTTTTAAATATCTGGACCCAAATATTTTTGATTTTCAGTTTGTTTTCCTAAATCAAATAAACTACATGTTGAGTTGCACGCATTCTTAACACTTTCCCCAAATTTTATTTCTGGCCACTGCAGCGTGGATGGAAAGGATAAAGGAGGGATAGTTCTGGGAGCCTTAGTTAAATGCATTAATGCCGAGAGGGCAGGTAGGCCCGCAGTCCCCCGTAGTCTGGCCCAGGGGGGGGGAAGCCTTCCCAGGCACCGGGGAGCGTGATCGCCGGCTTGCCGAGCCGCCAATCGCGCTCCCCGCCCCCTGGGAAGGCCTTTCACCTTGGGCCCACCCCCAGGCCTAAGCCATTCCCAGGCGGCCGGGAGCGTGATCGCTGGCTCGGAGAGCTGGCGACCACGCTTCCCGCCACCTGGGAAGGGTTTAGCCTGGGTAGGTTGGGAGACAGCCCTTCCCAGGCGCCCGGGAGCCCGATTGCCACCTCTCCGAGGCGGTGATAGTGCTCCCGGCCGCCTGGGAACGGCTTCAGCCTGCAGGGGGGAGTTCAGGGGGGCCCAGCCCTTCCCAGCCGCCCGGCCAGTGCTGCCAGGGCTGTTGGGAACGGCTAGCGCCCGCTGTATTTTTCTTACAGCGGGCTTAATTACTAGAATATAATACAATGGGCATCAAGTTTTGAAAGTGGGGATACTTACCGATTTTACTATTTTTCTTGAAGGTTATGTTTGGAATAACCATTAATTTGGAGAATTATTCAAACTATATTGTATAATTATTCAAACTATATTTGGAGAATTATTCAAACTATATTACATAGAAGGTATGTAAAGTTTCAGGGGGTGTTTTATTAGTGGGTATACTTATACCATTTTGATCTTACATTGATCATTTGAATTGTTGAAGGTCTTCATTGATGTTGAAGATCTTCATTGATGAAGATCTTTTATTGAAATCAAGGGCATAATGCCTGATATTGGAATTTGAACTTTGGCTGTAGGGGACACACTAACCCTCTTCTTGTTGCACTGTGTGGATCCAATCGCAATTGGAGGCTGGCAACTCTTCATTATTGTGGAATTGTGCCCATCTCAATGTCAGGATCTACTGACATATAGTGGGTTTGTTCAGTTAAATATAATATAAATAAAATTTCCCCTAGATTTGGTAGCTTAATAAGGCTTTATTTTGGCTTGCTCATTTATAAAATGTTTTCAAAACCCACATGAAGAAGTAGAGCTTTATTAGTAGACTCCCTTGCTGTTCAGATTGTCATCGGCTCTAATGGAAAAGACAGCACTTAGCATGCTTTCTTACCTGATCACAAAACCCCTTTCTTTTGGTTCCACCGGTTCTGGAAACCCTCCTGTTAGCATTAAGCTTTTTGCCTTGTAAAACAGTTGGATGAACAATAGTCCATAACAAATTTTGAGTCCAGTGGCACCTTTAAGACCAACAAAAGGTGTCTCTGGACTCAGAATTTGTTCTGCTGCTTCATACCAACTCCGCTACCACTTGAATCAATAGTCCTTCATGCCAATGTCACTGCAGTTTACGGGCAGTTCTACTGAATAGTGCATAATGATTGGAAGAAAAAAATTAGGACAAGTTATATTGTCCCATTTTAAATGTGGACTCTTCCTAGATGTTTATTGTGAGACTAGTATTTCCATTGTTGTTGCTACTGTTCCACATACATCAGGCAAAACCAAGGACATTTCCACACATTGTTAAAGATGGCGTTATGCCAGCTGAGTGGCGTAACGCTACATATAATCACACTTCTTGGCCCGTCATCAGTTTTTTTGCTGTCTCTGCCACCGTTTCGTGCTTTTCCCTCTCTACAAGTGCTGCTGGAAATGGTGGAAGAGAGCAATGTGATTTATATGGGACTCTCTTCCGCCGGTCAATCAAGCCAGGCAGGCTTTCTCCATGCTTTAAAGGGCCCATGATGCCCACTAATTTTTTTAAAATCAATAGTTCTCCGTTGAAACGTCTATGCATCTAATCATAGATACATAGTGCTTCTTTATTGCCACCGCTTATTGAATCCCCCTCCTGATTGGGGGTGGGGGGAGGAAGCTTAGAGAGCTATGCTTTGTGTTACAACTTTGTGGGAATTTTCTTTTTTTTTGCCTTTACCGGCATGATTGAATGCCTATTCATTGCTCCAGGCAGTTCACTTAAAAAAAACAACAACTCCCATCCCTGGGAGAAAGGAGAGGGGGTGGGAGCAAGGGTGGACCATTGAAGGTGGAGATAGCACTTTTTCACCTCCATACATTTTTTTTCTGTGGCCTGCTGGTGGGTAGGTAGTGCTACATGTGTTGGTGAATCCACTTTTTGGGATTCACCAATTAGAACTTTAAAATAGAGGATGTAGCCAGCTGTTTACTGCTCAGACTCTGCATGTTGGTGACATCATGTGGAGGGGCCGGAATATAACGACAATGAAAAGTAAGAATCTCACTATTTTTAAAGGGTACGGAAATCCCCCAAGTTTCTTTCGTTGGTTTTTTAGGCACAGGTTTTTCTCACCTTACTTTCTGTTTACAAAGAGTGCCTGATGAACTGAAAGTAAAGTTATTCTTTCTAGGGAGTGATATTGCAACTGAAACCCTCAATGGGACAATTTAATTGTTGCTACAATGTTCTAATTAGGTTAAAGGTTAAGTGATTTTCTTTAGGATTATTTTTCTAGAATGCTAATCTCATAAATATCAAATGACTTTCTGTACACAGAGATTAACAAAAATAACATACAATATGTCTGGTTTGTTTAGATCTAGATCTGGTGCAAGTCAGAACAGCTTGTGTCCTTTGCTGGGTAAAGTGTGTGAGCTGCTTTGTGTATATAATTATGATTCCCTTTCCATCTGAATGGCCTTTTGCTAATGTCACAGGATTAGAATTTGGAATTCTTAAACCTCCTTCTCTATTCTTTTTTGTTTGCAACCAGGGGCAGAAGCCAATGTCCAAATGTCAGTTTCTCTAAGATAGATGTTAATTTTCTCTTGACAACTATCTTTATAACAGGCTGCACTGAAGCCTTCATTTCTTTTAGATATCGGTTCAGGTGCTCTTGCATAAAGCATTGCTGACAGCAGATATTCTTGTTAGAAAAAAAGAGGTATATAATATGCTGGTCAAGGAATATCCCCATGACCACCAACTATTTAGACTGGGTAATTAATACTGTGTTTTCTCTTTCTCTTCTCTTTTGCTTTCTGTCTGAAACAAACTTCATGGTGAAGTTATTTTGTTTATCAACATGTGGTGGTCATGTAGTGAGAAAGAGGATGGCTGGCTTAATTTCATATCAGAACAGGGGATTGAATCTGTCTCTCCTACATGGTAGGGGACACTCTAACCACTATACCATGTTTCAGACGTCTTTAAACTGCTCCTGTGGAGCAGTATAAATAAAGCAGTTAGGGCTAAAGGGGAGGAGAAATGGGTGGGCCGAGTCCCTGATAAAAACTCGGAGGGGCCAATCAGGAGCTGCAAAGCGGCTCCTGATTGGCCCCTCCGAGTGTCACTCCAGGGTCAAGTGGCCAATGGCGCGCGGCTCCCCATTGGCTACTTGGCCCGTCCTCGGCTGTGCCACCCGGGGAGTTGCTGGGGGAAGAACCTTCGCCGCCTCTGAGTCACCTGGGGGAAAGATGCGGCGACCCTGCTCCTTTCTTGCCGGCGAGACAGCTGCCTTGCCTGGGGAGGGGGCCACGGGAAAGGAGAAGGGACACCGTAAACGCGGTGGCCCTGCTCCTTTCCCGCTGGCCACCCAGCATCCTGGGACGGGGGGGAGCCGGGAAAGGAGCAGGGACGGCGGGTCAAATATGCGGTGGTCCTGCTCCTTTCCCGCCCCCGATGCATGGGCCATCGGCGGGAAGGCTGGGGGGCAGAGGCCTTCAATGCGGCCAGAAGAGCAGAACCGCCGCGTTATGGACGCAGGGGCCCTGCTCTTCTACCCACACCGAACATGCCACGGCGTGGGGGGGGGGAATGCGGAAGACACCTGCCGCAGGGGGGGGAACGGGGGGCCCCGGGAAGTCTTCTCTTCTAGTACAAACATAACAGCCAAATAAGAATAAATTACTGTAGCATACCATATTCAACTTCCCACTTACCTGCTGCAAAGATCTCCTGCTAGCCATTTTCTGATGTACAGGAAGAAAAGAGCTGTACAGAGCTTCTCCAAAATAGAGCTCCATAGCTTAGAAGCCTCAGGTAGAATACAAGTAATATAGCCCCAGAAAGAGATTATGCTGTAGGCCTTTTGTGATAGTTTTACTAATTGGGTAGGTTTATATAGGAGCAGGCAGCCTTCCAGGTATCTGATCCCAAATCATTTATAGTTTTAAAGGCTAAAACCAGCACCTCAGATAGAGTCTGGTAACCCACTGTGAGCCATTTATGTTGCTTAAAGAGCAGAACCACACTCACGCTGTGGACCAAATGCATTGGGCAGCGGGGGAGGGGAAGCAATCTCAGTTACTCCTGTCCCTAGTTCAGAAGAAATTCCCACCACCCCCATCCTGTCTGGATTAAATTTCAGTTTGCCATCATACAACCAATTCACACATTTGCTCAGACTTGATAGACTTACTTTCAGCAGAAGAAAAGGAAAAATAATGTAGATGTCATTTTGTATTTGCAATGTTAACATTTTGCTAGAAATAAAAATATGCAATTGGATTTTAGTAGCTGTTGGAAAATCTAGATATAAATCAAATGTGTAATTAATAAAAAATTGAAGGCCATGGGAATTCTGAAGTGTATTTATAGAAGTAGTTTGTATAAGACATCTGCCACCCTGGCTATTCCAAGATACACATAACTTTTTCTGCAGGGGAATGGTAGAATACACTGAATTTTCTTCTCCAGGCATAGCATAATTGCCCAGCTCACTCATTATATTTGTTCCTATTAATGCATATCTGGGGATAGTCAGAATGGTTCATACATGACACGTTGGACTGCTTATCTGTAGAAAAAAATGTTTGATTGTGTGTTGATCTGAACAGACTATGCCAGAACTACCACCAGCTCATCCATCTATGCGAGGTTTCCCCAGGCTGTACATTTGCAAAGTTTAATTTATGTCCTGAAGGGCAATTGTTTTGCCAATCTTTAAGCAGTCTTACTTAGGATCTACTTTCCGCAGAAGACTGTCAAATTTGCTCAGAATGCTTCCTTTAGCTTTAAGTTCTTTATTGTCACAATCAAATCAGCTTATCATATTACATATTAACATAAAATAAAATAAGCTGGATTGTAGGGCTAGCTTGATTTTTACCCCTTGCACACCTGTATGCAAATGAGAGAACGTGCTCTCAGCAAAGCCCTACTTTGGCCTTGTAAGGTTGTGTCTCCGCCATTTATTTGAAAACTTGAATTTGGACCATCGTAGTAACTTGTGTTGAACTTGACTCCATTTGCTGTTGATCTTTTTGTGTGTGTTATTCACTCCATCATTCTGTTTTAATCTCTGCAGGCCAGGAGTGATTACAATGCAAGCACTTTCTGAAGAAGATCGAAGGCTGTGGATGGAGGCAATGGATGGCCGGGAACCGGTAAGCAAGGATGTTTATGAATAGGTATTTGGGGGTGGGGAGGGGGGATCAAAAGGCTCTTTTCATGGCCAGAGGACAGATTGTTGGCTGCAAAGCTGTGTTTCTCTCACTGTGCATGCCAGGACAGTTCTGTGGTACTGGCAAAATAATCCTTTTAAATCTTTAGGTTATAAATGTAAGGGAATGCTCCATCTCCTATGATAAGCACAATAAGAAAATTATGTTCATAACATTGCTTAGGAAATGCAGACTATTGTCCAGAGTGGTTCAAATGCCATCTTAATGTATTTTTTAAAAAATTATGTTTTCAAAACTTTCTGAAATCTGCTTCTTTGGTAAGCTATTGAAAACTTCAAGCAAGAATTGAATGTCGCACTCTAATCTTTCCTAACCAATTCCCTATCCACCTAACTATCTGAAAATCCAGATTGCAGTCCTTCAATTTATCCATCAGAACATCATGGGGAACCTTATCAAAAGCTTTACTAAAATCCAAGTAAACGACATCAACCGAATTTCCATGATCCAGCAATCCTGTCACTTGGTCAAAGAAGGAAACCAGCTTGGTCTGACAGGTGACAAATCCATGCTGATTTCCTTGGATCACCAAATTGTCCTCCAGATATTTGCAGATCGCTCCCTTTAATATCTACTCCAAGAGGCAAGAGGCAAGAGTTGGTAGATGAGGTGAAGGAAGTGGGGACCCTAGGGGGAAGTGACCATGTCCTCATAGAATTCCTTTTGAGGTGGGGAGCCAAGGAAGCTTGTAGCCAGACGCGGATGTTGGATTTTTGTAGGGCAAAATTGAATAAACTCAGAGGCATGATGAGGGCCGTACCATGGACGAGAATGCTAGAAGGGAAGGGAGCATGTGAAGGGTGGGCACTACACAAACAAGAGCTTTTGCATGCTCAATGATTATCCCAGAGAGACGAAAACACTGCAGGAGGTCTTAGAAGCCTATTTGGATGAACAGTTAACTTCAAGAGGAACTAAGAAAGAAAAGGGAAATGTTCAGGAAATGGAGGGAAGGACAGAGCTTTAAAGAAGAGTACCTACAGGTTACTAGGCACTGTAGATCAATCATCAGAAAGGCCAAAGCTGAGAGTGAGCTAAGATTGGCCAGGGAAGCCCACTGTAACAAGAAAAGATTTTTCAGTTATGTGAGGAGCAAACGTAAAGTAAAGGAGGCAATAGGCCCACTGTTGGGTGCGGATGGACAAACTCTAACGGAGGATGCAGAGAAAGCAGAAAGGCTCAGCGCCTATTTTACATCTGTTTTGTCCCACAGGTCAAAGGGTTTAGGCACATCTAGAGATGGCAGTAGCCAAGGGATAGTGTCTGGGTGGCAGGTTGACATGGACAGAGAGGTTATTGAGAGGGATTTAGCTGCACTGGATGAGTTTAAATCCCTTGGGCCGGATGTAATGCACCCGAGAGTGCTCAAAGAACTTTCCAGAGAACTTGCACAGCCCTTGTCCATCATCTTTGGAACACCTTTAAGGACTGGAGATGTCCTGGAGGACTGGAAGAGAGCAAACGTTATTCCTATCTTCAAAAAAGGGAGGAAACTACAGACCAATGAGTCTGACCTCTGTTGTGGGGAAGATAGGTTGAGGGACTTGGGAATGTTCAGCCTGGAAAAAAGGAGGTTGAGAAGGGACATGATAGCCCTCTTTAAGTATTTGAAAGGTTGTCACTTGGAGGAGGGCAGGGTGCTGTTTCCGTTGGCTGCAGAGGAAAGACACGCAGTAATGGGTTTAAACTACAAGTAGAACGATATAGGCTAGATATCAAGAAAAAATATTTCACAGTCAGAGTAGTTCAGCAGTGGAACAGGCTGCCTAAGGAGGTGGTGAGCTCCCCCTCACTGGCAGTCTTCAAGCAAAGGTTGGATACGCACTTTTCTTGGATGCTTTAGGATGCTTTGGGCTGATCCTGCGTTGAGCAGGGGATTGGACTAGATGGCCTGTATGGCTCCTTCCAATTCTATGATTCTATGATTCTATGCTCCATTATCTTCCCCACAACAGAGGTCAGACTAACTGGTCTGTAGTTTTCCGGGTCATCCTTCCTCCCTTTTTTGAAGATCGCAATAACGTTTGCTCTCTTCCAGTCCTCCGGGACATCTCCAGTCCTTAAAGAGGTCCCGAAGATGATGGACAAGGGTTGTGCAAGTCCTCTGGAAAGTTCTTTGAGCACTCTCGGGTGCATTTCATCCAGCCCAGGGGATTTGAACTCATCCAGTGCAGGTAAAGTAGCTAGCTGGGTCCTGTGCATCCAGAGATGTTTTTTTCAGTAAGGGATAAACCACTGCCTCCTTCGGCCCCTTTCTCTCTTGAAACTAATTTCAGTGTGTACTGGCCTTAGGCAGGAAAGAGGGAGTGTGGGTGCTCGCAGAAATCTAGGAAGGAGGCGCATCTCTCTGTCACCCCAAACAAGACAGGGGGTTCCAGGAATAATGTACAAGGTTTTATTGTTATGGTTGCTCTTCCAACCTTGTCCTGTGCAGGTGCCTGGGATCCTCTCCCCAACCTGCACTCACTGTGTCTAGCTTGTCCTCCATCTCACAGTTCCTGCACATGACTCTCTTTAAATCCCACCCTACAGTTGTGGTTGTCCAGGATACTCAGGGAAGGGTGCTTCTCTCCCACTCACGGTCTCAGCTACGCCTGATGTGATGGCTGTCAAGCCAAACCTGTCCTTTGGGCTTAACTTTTGTGCTGCATCTTCTGCCCCTGTACCCTCTTGGTTGGCCCTGTGGATCTCTTTGCCTGACACACAGTGCTATGTAATGGCAAACCCTTGCAGGTGCATGTGGGGAGAGGCAAGGTTATGTTAGGGATATGATTGGTAAGAGCTTCCTTTAAAAATTTAAACAGCCCAAAATTGCAAAGAGGAAATGAAATCGGGAAGTTGTTAAATTGATGGTAGACTAGCAGTAGGGGGAAGCATGACTTCATAAATTTTCCTTTGCTTTGCGGTGAATTTAAAAGAAAACCATTTCCCAATGCATCCTTGAACCCAATACACATAATCATTGATCAAGAAAGAAATAGCATAAGGGACAGAACAATTTCAAACAAAATGACAAGCAAGTGGTGGGATTACAGGAAATGAGATCAGGAAATGATTAATAATGCCAGTAGCTCAGAGGAAATGATTCAGTCTCATTGCACCTCACTGTGTGGGAATAGGGCAACTGCTCTTCATTGCAGCTCAGCCCAGCACTAAAATAAAGAAGTTCTAAGAATCACCCCCCCACACACACCGCCCCATCTCCAAACGAAAAACAGCACCTTGTGTGTGTTATCAGTAGTCACAAATCCAGGAAATAGAATCACACAATAACAGTATAGATGCTGGAAATTTAAAAATAGTTTGTCCGCAAAATGGGCACAGTACATACAAGACCCAGTGAATACAGGCATTATTAAACTGCAGCCAAGAGTTGTTTGTTAGTTGCAACTTTTAAAAGTGTGTTAACTCTGCATGTTGTAGCTAATCTAGACCTGCATGAATTAAATGAATTATCTTTTAGGAACGCTTGCTAGGTTCTGATATTTTTTTTAAATCAGGTTTGTTGGATTAATGTCCCTTCAGTTTATAGGATAGCTTTTCTTCTATCACCTGTGGAATTATATCCTAGACTAGTTACAATTATGACACAGTTCATATATATATTAGTAGAATCTTGTCACTGTTCCAAGCAGCATAATGGGTTGCCCCATAATGTTCTCTGTCCATTGTGGTCACTGTGACTTTGAGAGTAATTTTTTTTTTAAGCAGCAGGGCTTTTCAAAGAGGAATGTAGATTGCCCTGAGAATGCAATGTGTAGCTCAGCCAATTGGACACACAAAAATGGTGCACTTTATGCGTAGCTGAAAAGGAAAATTCTTTTCTAAAGCTCCCTTCCAGGAAGTTCCCATACATAGAAATTGCCTCCTCCACCATCCTTTCAAAGGATTGTGCTATTATTTGCAATCTCAGTATGAGTTTACTGCCAAGTGAATAAGCTTGCTGTTGGGCAATCTTACTTCCCTTTGCTCTGAAAAGATGAACTTGTCTTTATTTGTTTGCCGTTATTTGAGTGTATGTCCATGTGGGTTATCTTTCTGTGCTGTATTGTTAATGGAATTTGTGCACACCTCCATTCCTTTTGTTGCATTGACCCGTATAAATCACACACAAATCTTCATGTATTTGTGGGGCTTCCGGCGTTTGTACATTTTAGGTAACTCCTCTCTCTCCCTGTGATCACTGTAACTATGGTTTTAAAGTCATATGTGTAAGCCTCCTTGAGCTATTGAGGGAAGCAGCAAATAAATAAAAAATTCAATTTGCTTTTGTCAGTTTTGATTATATGCAAGAGTGGAACCCACAAGGAGTTGCATTGGTCAGTTGATTTCCACCTGTATCTCTTCCCTGTGTTATTTCCTCTCAAAAGTCCCATGTTTTTTTCCCTTTCCCCTGGAAATGGTCTTACCTTCTCACCTTGCCTTGGTTACAAAAAACAAGGTTTGACAATGTGTTGTGGTTGTGTAGCAACTCCCATAATGATTGCTGGGAGCACATTCCTTTCTTTAAGGTAGAATAACCGTTTCTATTATTTTGAAGGTATTTTAGTATAGTTATATCTTGCTTTTCTCAGAGTTCTGATTTCCCCACAAACCTGGGGTCTTTATTGTCTGTCCATGGCTTAATTATACAGAGAAATGGTCATGTTGAGAATTAGATATATTGAATGCTTGTGGCTTAATGACAAACTAGCACATTGCTTACTTTTTAGCCCATCATTCCAAATTTCCTCTTATTATTCCTGTCAATGAATGGTTAGAAAAACACTGAAGAAGATATTTCTAGTTCTGATGGATCCACCATTAGGGAGTTGAGGTTCATTTTAACCACTGTGGTGAGAAAACCAAATTATCGACAATGCCAGAGAATTGTTTATAAAATACCATTTTAATATCTGCAGTATTAAAAGGGGTGGCACTGTGTCATGTCTGAAATCCAGCATTCCCCTAGAGACACACCTGGTTCAGATTTTTATGCAGTCCAAATAGCACACCCAAATTAGGTCATTATCTAATCAACAACTATGTACAAAGATTGATCAAACTGTCCAATCAACTTAAGGCCTGTGCTTTTCTCTTCCCTTGCCCATCCATGCACACAGTGCGGGTGTGTTCCCTGTCCAGGCCAGCTTCTAGGCACTTTCCCCCTCCCTCAGGCAAGCTGCCAAGGCACCTTGCAGATGTCTTAGTCTGTACAAAGTTCACTTTCCGTTCTCTAAAGTCAATGTCCTCATTGACATCTGGTAAGTCCCCAGGGGAAGATCTGATCCCTACAGATCTTTATAAAGCCTTTCCATCATGGTGGTCTCCTATACTAGCAAAAACCTTCTCGCAAATTAACAATACAGGCCAAATCCCCCCTGGATGGAAACTTAGCATTGTTGTGCCCATTTACAAAAAAGGGGACAAATCAGCTCCAAATAACTATAGGCCTATTAGTTTGTTGGACATAGCAGCAAAACTGTACAGTAAGTACTTACTGACTAAGCTGGAGGAATGGGCAGATGAAAATCATATTTTATACCCACATCAAGCTGGATTCAGAAAGGGCTTTAGTACTATTGACCAATGTCAGATACTTCAGCAACTGGTCTATTCAGGGATAAATGGCCCTAAGAAAGTGTTGTACGTTGCATTCGTTGACTTGGCCGCAGCTTTTGATTCTATAGACAGGCAGCGCCTATGGCAAAAATTAGCAGACTTGAACATTGATAGGCGGCTCCTATTTCTGCTGCGGGAGTTGCACTTTGACACTTATGCTCAAATTAGAGTGGGAATTTCTGGCTCCCTAACCAACAAAATTCCAACATGCAAGGGCGTCAAGCAGGGATGTGTGTTGGCTCCCCTGCTGTTTAATTTATACATTAACAACATTGTAGAAAGACTCTCTGGCCCACAATTTGTTTCTCCCATACTAGGAGGTCAAAAAATATCTATTTTACTTTACGCAGATGACATGGCCCTAATTTCCCTCACAAAAATTGGGATGCAAAGACTACTACAACAACTTGGTGGTTATTGTAAAGAAGAAGGTCTTAAAATAAACTACGATAAGACAAAAGTAATGGTCTTTAGAAAAAGGGCCAAAAAGTTCTCTTGGAACATATCTGGAAATTCTGTTAGCCAGTGCAACTCATTTAAATATCTGGGTATCACATTTAGTGAGAGGCTGAATTGGAAACTTCATCTGGACACCATTAGAGCCTCTGCAACACGCCTAGTGGGCACTATTCTGAAGTTTTATTATACAACAGGAGGCTTCCTCATCGATCCAGCCCTCAAATTATACAAGTGCAAGGTTATCCCCCATCTTTTGTATGGAGTAGAGGTCTGGGGATGGAAGGAAAACTTCATACCTAGGCTAGAATCTGTTCAAAATATATTCTTAAGGCGAATTCTAGCCCTACCTAGGGGAACTCCGGCTGTTTTGATGAGGGCAGAAACAGGTCTGCCTTCTCTTAGTGCCCGAGTACATTTGGCAATTTTAAAACAGTGGAAAAACCTCAGGTTAGCCAACATAAACAAATTTAGTCATCAGTCCTTTAATATAATGTTATCTAAGGATCCAGCACGGCATTGCCTTATTAATAGCCTTATTGCACGCTACTCCATCCCTGATGACCTCCTAAATCCTTCAGCTAATAACTCTCACCTTAGAGACTGGATCTTCAAAAGTGATGCCCAGTTAGACAGAATGCAAATTTTGGAAATTAAGACAGCAACATGGTTTAAGCGGTTTAAATATGACCATCGTAGATCCTCTTATCTAATGAAGATCAGTAACCATAATCTCAGAGTAGCTTTTACATCACTTCGATTCGAAACGATGCCTACAGAGGTACTGGCGGGTCGATTTAGCTGTACGCCAAAAAACCAGCGTTTCTGTATTTGTGGTGCACAAGCTCTGGAGGATTTACCCCACTACATCTTTGACTGCTTACTTTATGCTCAACCCAGAGCCAAATTCCTCAATGAGACCTTACGGGGTTCTAACCTTCACTCCGTTGCTGAAAAGATAATCTATCTTTTATCTGACCAGGTTGATGATGTAACATATAAAACCGCCCTATTTGCCTTGGCTGCAAGGAAAATAAGGGCCAATGTTACAACCACTAAGGCAGCCTCTTAACACTCTTGCACTTTGTATGCTGTTTCAGTTTTTTGGTCTTAAATTTTATATTTTTATACAGTTCCTTTTATTCTATTTTACTGTTTGTAAATTTGTATTTTATATTTTGTAAAGGCCTATGGCTATATACAAATAAATGTATCTATCTAAAGCACCGTTCTCTAAACCTTTTTTGAGTTGCGGACAGCTGCCAAGGTGTGGGGGGAGGGTGACCCTGGCTCCCGCGCATGTGCGGCAGTCCCCGCGCAAATGCGCATGCTTGGACCTGCCGTGCACGCGTGTTTGCGCCCAGCAGGGCTTCAAACTTGCACATGCGGCAGTCTCACGCATGTGTGGACCTGCCGCACATGTGCATTTGTGCTCCCAGCGGGGGCGCAAACATGCATGTGCGAAACTGCCGCACGTATGCGTTTGCAGCCCCGCTGGGCACAAACGTGAATGTGCAGCGGGTCTGAGCATGTGTGTTTGCACCGCCGGCATGCCAGCGGCCGCGCTTCCCTCTCTCCCCTCCACAGAAAGAAGCTTGCCGGGCCGCAAGCTAATCAGTTGCTTCGGCGGCTGATTTGCTCGCGGCCTGCCGAGCTTCTCGCTGCGGGGAGAGGGAGCTGATACAGCAGGCATGTAGCCCAATTTTCAGTCCACTCAGTTTCACCCTGGGGAGAGTAAGATCTCTGTCACATTACCCTGGAAAGCATGATGCTTAAATTCCTCTGACAGATGGAAAATAGTTTGGTGGGCTGTACCACATTCACATTCGGGTCCTGGTATTTTGCCCCATTTGAACAACAGATCTTGCACAACAATCAAAGTACAACCATATTCTTTTAGCTGTTTTCCATACTTTACATGGCAAGTATGGGCTCTCATTTGTGTTTATCACGTTATGAATATTGGTGCCTGCCTCTCCCTTCTTCTGGGGACAGTTTTTTTTCTCTAAGCAAACTGCCTGGAGCAACAAATGTGTGTTGTATCATGCATGCAAAACAAAAAAATAAAAATAGAATAAAATTCCCCCCACAATTTAAACAAAAGTCACGCCTCTTTAAAGTTTTCTCTCTCCCCATCAGGAACAATTCTTCCCCCGTCCTGCAAATCAAAGAACTCACCCTTGTATAACTGGTTGGTCACCCCCATTCCAACCCAGGTCTTACATCTTAGCTTGTTCACCTAGCTCGTTTTAAAATGTATTTTATTTACAATTACATTTGTAGAAATAGAATATCAAAATCACGTATACATTTTCAAAACTGTACGTTGCTCTCCCAGACCTGCTGGCTCTCAGCTGGTCACAACAATAAATTAAAAAACAATAAAAGTGCAAGAAAATCTAAAACCCCCAAATCTCCCTTGGCAACCCACACCAGTCCTCACCATACCAAATATGGTATTCAACCCCCCCCCCCCGGCTGCCATTTCCATATCTCCAGGGATGATGTTGGACACTGAGAGGAGGGCCGAGATCTCCATTCTGCCCAGCCTTCTCAACTGAACACCTGGAGGAATAGCTCTATCTTGCAGGCCCTGTGGAACTTTGACGGTTGAGATGTTACGCTTAGAACAAAGAGGGACAGTAGGATTCAAGGAAATCTATTTTAGCCTGAATTTTAGTATTTTATTTAGATGTTTAGTATTTTATTTAGCTTTAGTATTTCATTTGGATTATATCTGTATTTTATTTACTGATGTACACCGCCCCGAGACCATTTTTTTAGATAGATAGATAGATAGATAGATATAGATAGATAGATAGATAGATAGATAGATAGATAGATAGATAGATAGATAGATAGATAGATAGATAGATAGATAGCAGTATTTATGCAGTTTTATCACCTTCACCAGTGGCTTACCTTTACCAATTATAAAATGCACAGTTGGCTATGGGATCTTCTACTAAGGAGAGGGAGATATTCTTGCACATTAACTGAAATATAAACAAGACAAGCCTTGGAATGTTCCTACAGGTTGAGGGCTTTCTTCCTTTCTACAATGGGTGCCCTTTCCACAAACTAAACAAATATTTTTCCCCATCTGTAAGAGGAATGCAGCAGAGGAACTAGCTATGCAAGCAGTTGACCAAGTAGGGAGCTGTGTCTTTAGTGACCATTACTGAATCCCTGCTAGACCACAGAAGTATCTCTCTGAGATTTTAGAAGGAAATCTTTTGGAGTAAAATGCTATTATGATTTATCAGACAGACTCTGATACAATGAATAGTGAAAATTTCAGAGGGAGAGAAGAAAATGCCCCATGGTTCCATAAAATCTATGATTAGGTTTACCATTTACCCTCTGGGGAAGATCTCTCCTCCTGCTTCCTGCTACTCCAGAGGAAGATGGGAGGAAAAAATATAGTAAAATAGTTTCTGGTGATTTCTAAAGAAATATTGCATCACTTTCGGGTTTTTCCCATCACACCGACACCCCTCCACACACACACACACACACACACACACACTCCCTCCTTATTTATAATCTTCCTAATCATAATTTCCCCTCCTTGTTTCTGTGAAATCATGTAGGTAAAATGCTGCATTTCTGATGCTTATTAAATTTTGCTATGGCACATAGGACAAGTGACTTGGAATGAGTAAAAAGAAAACAGGACAAAATGGTTTCCATATCAATTCGATATGCTCTCTAGGTTCATCAAAATGTTTTATTTGGCCTGTTTGGAATCTATTACTTGACAGAGGCTGTGATTGGGCCACCTAAAGTTCTGATTAAATCTGCCTGGAAGAGCCACTTCACACACTGTCAGGAAAATAAGTGTTAGGAAGTCATACCATGGGGAGCTGCAGCCTATCTGGCATTCCTTCCAGCTTATGTCATGTATGAAGCAGCACTAAGCTTGCAAAAAATAATTTTATGCAAATGCAAATGCTCTAAAGGGGTCTTTTTGAAGGATGGGGAAGAAGTGGCTCTGAAACAGCCATACATAGAGGAAGCAAGCCTTGTGAGTCAGGTACAAAATGGACGTGAAGATCCCTTGAAGCGATTGTCATATAGGGTTTTGCCCACTAGATGGTGAAGTGAGACTTTCTGTCTGCTTGCATAGATGATGTCTGACCACGCGAGAGCTCTGATCGCAGGCTGGATTCAGCAGCTTTAATATAAGTATTTGAAGAGATCTGCTGCTCCCCTGTTTTTGGTGTGTTGTATTAATTTTAAAAAGAGGATGAGTGGAACATAAGAATTTAAGTTTGAGAGTCCACCTGACTGTTTTAAAGTTCTTCATGTGGATTAGGAAAATGCATTCCCAACAGAGCGCCACATATTGCGAGAGTTCTTCCCCCGTTCCCCCGCCCCCCCTTCGTTCGCTCAGCACCAGACATATTTTGCTAATGCACCCAGTGGGACATTGTGGAGTGCGCATCTTTCTCCAGCCCCCAGGAGCTTTGGCAGTGACGTGTACAGATATGCACCACTCACAACCCACTCTCTGTAGGTTTTCTCTGTGAGTAATGACAGAACAGTGATTGAGAACAGACCACTTGTGAGCACAGCTGCCAGCCCATCCCAGCATGGCGGAGCTTTCTCTGTTACAAGCCAGATCTCCTCAACTTTTAAAACCTCACTGTCTGTATCAGACTTTCGACCATCTGCTCTTGCTCTAACTTTCTTGGTTTCGCTTACCTAGTAGCAGCAGTTTGTGTACCATCTGCAGCACAATCCAAATGAACAAAAGCAACACAAGAAGTTATAACAAGTATGCTGCAGGAAGAGGAAGGATACCCTCTCTCATCTGTCTTATCATTTAATTCATTGGACAAAACTTTCTGAATAGGGAGTATGGAACCATGCACTGTTCTTTCTGATTATTTTTCTTTTCCTGACTTCTATTTTTTGAAGGGCCGGCTGCTTTCCCCTTTCCCTCTTTCCAGCCTGTTCCTCATTTTTCTTCCAGTCCGCCATGTCCCTCCCCACCCTTCTATTCAGCATAGCCTTGTTTTTGTCTGGAGAAGTTGAAATGTTGGCAACATCTCATTTAGTTGATTTCAGATGTTGCTGCTTATTTTCCTTTTCCATGGAATCGCCCTTCCCTTGTTTCGAAGAGCTGCAGTGAGCTCTGAGGAAGCAGTTGCTGCTGGGCTTGCATGTTTCCATGGTGATCGGTTGTCCCCATACTAATGACTTTCAACTCCTCTCTGACGTTTCTGTGGCTTTTTGGTGTAGCTGAACTGCCTTTGTTTTGATTAGTCTGATCACAATGGTTGTGCTTCTTTAGCATGACCCCAACTTGCCTTGTGGGGTGGGGGGCAAAGAATGCTTCAGGATTAATTAAATAAATCAAAGTTGACATTAGATCGATCTGTACAGGACAGTAATTCATAATTCCCAGACTCCTGAGGCGTAAGCACAGTGTGTCGTCTGGGATTTAGCCTGCAAAGTGGATTAGAAGTGCAGAGGCTGAGACAGGCGTAGAATATGAGCTTTGGGAACAATTTACAGGGATATTGAGGATTTTAGAAATAGATTTCTGAAGGTGCATTTATTCTCCTCATCCTCCTATATGTTTTTTTTAATGACATGTGCATTGAGCTAATAGTTTTCCTTCCCCTAACCTTCCTCTTAGCCAGTAATAAATTTGACTTAAAACACTATTTGATCAGGAATATCTTTCAGGTATTTCCCCCCTTCTATTTCTAGGTACGAACACCTGTTTCCTATCCCCTCCTTCCCTCTTGCATTCAGATCTTCCTGTTCCACATTTCTACAGCTGAAGTCACAGTTTGCCAAATCATGTATACCATGGGATGAAACTACCCATGTTATAAAACACCAGAGCAAGTACAATGCTATACAATTATTAGCTTCAAAAATGGAAGGAGGAGGACAATTAGATGGGAGAGAAGAGATGAGGAGAACTGTTAGCTTAGAGAGTTTAGGCGGTTAGTTAATGAGGCAGGGTGAGATATGCTACTTGGAATGATTTTCAAAAGCTATTCAGGTGGAAAAAATAATCTTTAATTATGCTTTGTTTTCAAGCTGTGTTAAATGTCAGATTCGGAAACTTAAGTTTTTCTGTCATAACTAAAATATTAATATTATACAACTACTTTTTGCTTAGGTTTTATGCCATTAATCTATTAGGCAGAACTAGGGCACAGTTCCCTATCCAGAGGGATTGACCTTACATAGCTAAATTCTAGGGTGTACCAGAGAACTGATTAAGACATTCCAAGAATTCTGCATTATTAGCAAACCCAATTCAAGCCATGTTTTGAAATAATGGTATTAAGGCAGTTTTGTTAGAACTAAGCATACACTGCCTCATTTAGTAGTCATAACAAACTGGTATTGAAGAAAATCAGGTAAAAGGGGAGCGTATTAATGTGTGAGAGGGCGGGGGGAGTTGTTCATGCGCCTGTAACTCATGGCTTCTTATTGAGCCGTTTAGCAGAATTTCAGTGTCGAACATTTTAAATTACTTCAGAGATTATATCTGAAAGATTAATGAGGTCTTATATTTCATTTATTTTACTGTCTGCTTTGTGCATTTTGCATTTTATCACTATGTGTGTTTCAATAATTTGACCTCTGAAGAAGACCCAGTGTGAGTTAGAAAATGTCAGCTCAAAGGCCTAAGAATGTACTGTATGTGTGATATTTTTGGCCTATGGGCTTTGTATATGTTTTACCTATTTAGACTTCTGATGCTGTTTATTAATCTGCTACGAATTTACCTTCTCCTTATAACTGTACTCTTATGATTCCTGCTCCATTGTCTGAGGAAGTGTGCATGCACACGAAAGCTCATGCCTTGAATCAATCTTTGTTAGTCTTAAAGGTGCCATTGGACTCAAATTTTGTTGTGCTACTTCAGACCAACACGGCTATCCACTTGAATCTATTTGTAAGCTGGATGTTAGCTTCTAATATTTTTACATTAGGCATATTTCTTGTGTATCTGCAAGCAAGACCAAGAGTGCCTTCACATAGCACCTTAATGACCAAGAAAATTTTCAGGGTATAAACGTTTGAGAATCCAAGTTCCCCTCATGAGATTTGATCTCATAACATTTGTAGATTTGTTTTTGTTGGAATGAAACTGTCTTCTTTACACTTATGTACCTGTGCTCCCTCTCTTCTCTCCCTGCCCCCCATTCTCTTGTCGTTTTGCCTAATTAAAAAAAAATCAGTTCCATCAGTCATCTCACACCAGTGCTCCAAACCTATGATTTTGCCCCTCTCAGTTGTTTTTAGTTGTTCTTCACTTTGTGAGCTTGCCTGGTTCAGGCAACCTACTGAACTTTGTTTGAACCTCCAGATTCAGCTCATGTGGTGCTTGCTTGCAGCCTGATTAGATTTGGAATGCCTATTGCTGACAGGGCAAATATAAACAGCATTGTGTGTTGGGTTTGCATTTTGACAGCTTTGCTTTAAAGGAGGGCAACATGATGGGCACCTCAGTCTGTCCCTGATAAATTGGTAAATTAGTAAACAACATATGGTGATTTAAAAATATACTAATTCCATTGCCTTCCATAATTTGCACTGAAATCTTTTGGTATAGAAAATGCCATTCATTTTGTTTTATGTGCACTATATAATTCAGTATTTCAAAGAAAGATACAAATAATACTGTTTATTATCTGCTTTAGAATTAGAATAGGAATATATTTTTAATGTTTCATTATTCATTTTTCATTAACATTCTGATACAGTTTCATGTTACATTGAGGAGAAACTGGCAAGCTAATGCATCCAGACGGATAAGATTCATATTTGTTGAAGATGAAATGAAACCTGTTTTTTATTACTTTTGGAATTTCTGTCTTCAAAGTCTCCTAGAACCTCTATGTGACTTGCAGCACAACATAGAATAGAGTAATATTTATCATTAAAATTCAACACTTAAAAGCAGCAATGAAGTCTCAATTTTTTTAAAGTAATGTTTTATCCCAAAGCATTAGCATGTATAAAATGTTCTTGCTAACTTTCTGAAATTTAAAATGGATCTGGATTCAAACTTCCTTGGAGAGAACAGAAAGTTTAGACTGATTGACCGACTGACTGATTTATCAGGGCAATTTACATAGTACATGGGAATAAGTACAACACAACACAGCAACATCTTTTCCCTCTTAATAAAACAGTAAGGGGTATTGGGGTGAGCTCAGTCCGTGATGGGGGGGAGCAACAATTGGCCCCTTGGCCCCGGACTGACAAGCGGAGGGGCCAATCGGAAGGTGTGAAGTGCCTTCCGCTTGGCCCCTCACCAGGACAGACCAAAATTCCATTCACCCAGCCCAGTCTGGTTGCCAGTCTGCTCCTGACCACCGCAGGGAGAGGAGGTCAGCAGGGCTGCCGAGGGGGGTGAGAACTGAGGCTTAGACAGGCTGGCCCAGCCCTTTTTGCCCCAAGGCTGTGCTGTCATGTCCAACTGCAAGCTGGCAGGAGGCTGGTGGGTGTGCTCCCTCCCCCTCCCTTGAGGCTTGCTGCGAAGGAGCGTCTGACAGGCCCTGACTGAGGGGAGGCATTTTCCTTCAGAGAGCAACGCAGGGGAGCCTGAAGGCCTTCCTTTTGAGGGGGGGACTTTCCCGTTCTGCCAAACAGTTGACTGACAGGGAGGCCACAGAAAAGCCCCTTCTCACTTAAAATACTGCTCTGGCCGGGAGTTAGACACAGCCAAGCCATGTGTTTTTCTTCTTTGCAACTCTCTGCAGATTTGAGGCCACTGCACAGCGTTATTCTGCAGAAGAAACTGGCTCTTTTGTCTCCTGTTTCATCTGCACAACATCCCTGTGCAGTAGGTCTCAAGTCTTTCAATTCAACAACAACCTGTGTGGGAGGCGTTAAATGTTTCTTCTCTACCAAGCTCTAGCGCCCGTTGTATTCCTGGATACAACGGGCTTTGCCCCTAGTTAAGTAATACAACAGTAGCAACAGTGATCTGACAAAAGTTCAAATAACATGTTCATATGAATCCATATGTTGGTAAAATTGGGTTCTGTTTATGGGGAGGGAGGCTCTGGTGGGCCCAGCAGAAGATGGTGGTTTGGTCAACTTC
Organism: Paroedura picta; assembly: GCF_049243985.1. Classification (NCBI taxonomy): domain Eukaryota; kingdom Metazoa; phylum Chordata; class Lepidosauria; order Squamata; family Gekkonidae; genus Paroedura; species Paroedura picta. Next base: position 96,697,415 of record NC_135371.1, read on the forward strand.
AGCCAAATGCCTGGTGGAAGAGCTCTGTTTTGCATGCCCTGTGGAACTGTGATAGCTCAGGCAGGGCAATGATCTCTTTGGGAAACTCATTCCACCAGGTGGGAATACTTCCTTAGGACGAGGGACCACCAGCCAGTTGGAAGTGGCTGAATGTAGAACTCTTTTGGGGGTATAGGCAGTGTAATAGTCCATCAGGTACATTGGGCCCAGACAGTGATAACCAAAATCTTAAGTCAGATCTGGAATTCAGCTGGTAACTTATACAGTTTTTGGAGGGCAGGCTGGATGTGGAATGTCCATGGTGTTCCCGTGAGGATCCTGGCCGCTGCATTCTGGACCAGTTGCAGTTTCTGGATCAAGGTTAAGGGTAGAGCGAGTTACAGAAGTCCAGTCTAGAGGTGACCATTGCATGGATCACTGTGGCTAGTTGTTCCAGGACCAAATAGGGTGCCAGAAGTTTAGCTTAGCACAGGTGGTAGAATGCCAGCCCTGCTACTCTTGTGACCTGCATCTCCATAGAGAGGGAGGCATCGAGGATCACACCCAGGTTCCTGGAGGAGTGAGGAGTGAGCTGTACTCCATCCAGGATGGGTAAACACACTGCCTCACTTGGACCTTTCCTTCCTAGCAATAGTACCTCTGTCTTTTGGCCACATATTCATTTTGATCGCAGAGATTCTTACCAGCCATGAAATTTTAATTTCTCCCCCATCTTGATAAATCTACATATATTCATTTCTAAGTTCTTTGGTAGTTATTTTTAAATGGTTACAGTTTGTCCGGTCACATTTATTTTCAAATATTTAATAGTATTGGTAGCTACTAAGCACTATGTGTGGTTTAAAATCTCTTTTTCTTGTTGCATTAAACAATTCACTTTCATTTTTGTCTTTTTAAAATTAATTTTATAGCCTGATAAGGATCCAAGATCTTTGATATGTTCAATTACACATTTCTGGGGATTCAAGACTCCTAGAACCATGCTGTATGCATAGCTTTTCATTTTGAACTCTACATCATCCACTTTAATTCTATTGTCTTTTCTGATCAATCTAGCTTAAATCTCTATTGCTAGTACAAATAATAAAGGGGATAAAAAACATTCATGATGTGTTCATTTTTCAATTGAAATTCTGTTTATTTGCCATTAAATAAAATCTTTGCTTGTTGCCTTGCTTTGGATTTCCTTTGGATGCCACCAGTCGACTCTAGCCTTTCTGCATTTGGGCTTTCTTCCCCTCATTTCCCATACTAAAATTCACTGTATGCTTTCCACACTGAGTCCAACAGTGGCAGCACCCCATTATGCTTTGCTCCCCTTTTTCAAAAAATGTGTTTTTTACAAAATGGTGTCTACTTCCAACATTGTTTTTATTGTGGCCCATTGGCCAATTGCATAGACCCATCGTCGTGCCTCTGCAATTGGCCTATTCACCCCTTCGCCACGTCAAGGAATGTGTTGTGCTCCATAATCCCACCATTCTGTGCCCTTAATTGCCTACCCTCCTTCCCCTCAAAGTGTCCTGAAGTAATCATTTTTAAAGCCCTGGGTTATAAAATTATAACACTACTGTGCAAGACTGCTTTTTAAAACTTAGAAATAACACTGTGATGTGATACACCCCCCTTCTTTTTTAAAAAGGAAGATTTTTCAGAACGGAGGGAGGGAGGAGGAGGAAGGAAGAAAGAGGAAAAAAGTATGGCAATGAGGGAAAGGGTGTGGTGGAAAACCTGAATGCACTTATTTCAGCACTGAACAGCCCCAAATTAGACCCCCTTAGACCCCACTTAAAAAGATGAAATTAGGTTTTCTGGGGATTGCCTTGCTGCAGGGCAAGGGAGAGGGCAATTCAGGTCTGTACCTGAAGTAGTAGATTTCAGTGCAGAAACAGATGAAAAAGTCGACCAATTAAAAATGCAAACCAAATGTTAGTACGGAAACAGTCCCAGTCACTGGTTAGATTTCCTAAAAGTCTTGGGATGTTGCTTTCCAGTAAGTTCATCACATAGAACATGTTTTATCTAAGTTTCTCCTTTAGAGTTATTGTCTAATAAAAGTGTGCTGTGTGTGCCTTCTAACAGATGATACCCCATGTTCTTTTATCACAATTGCTTTTTCTATCAGAAGCCCAAACAACTACACTAGGCTTAAAGTTCTTTTCCATACTTTATGTCATAATAGCTCTTTTATCTCTGTTCTATGCCTTTCACACTTATCAGTTCCTCTTTGTTTATGTTCTGGAGGAGGAGCTAATTTTTCTACCATTGGCAGAATTGTCCTGATACAACAGTGCATGAGCAACCCTTCAGAGCAGTATCCATTTGAGAGAGGACTAGCTGCATTCCATCACCACTTTCTGTGGATCTGCATTCTTATTTAATTGCATCTTTGCTATTTTGACTGTTGCCTGAAAGAAGCCATTGTTGTGGAGAAACTGGGATCTGGATGTTTGGTGTTGAAATCCTAGTTCCTTTTGAATGTCTGGAATTCTGATGCCTTGAAAGACAAAGTCTGAGGGCCATTGCCACTTTGGATTAGCTCATGGACTCCATGTCTGGCAAAAATGGGCTTACAGCACAGGAACACTGAGCTGATACTCAAATTCTCCAATTTCTCCTATGGCCAGGAGAAACCTTGGCAATGAAATACATTTAGTCCCAATGTTTCCCAAGGCCTTTCTGGAAACTGGGATGTCATTGAAAGTTCATGACACACAGTAGCTTCTTGAACACATACAATGCATCTCTTGACTATCATTTCTAATTCTGTAGAAATCTTTGGCCATTGCACTGATGACCTTGCTTGTGCCTGCCATTTTGCAATTCCCGGTGTCCACTATGAACTTGATACAGAATCTCCTTGCGCATTTTAGTTAGATTGATTGGGCAGTTTCCTCTCATACATAATCTCTGTTGAATGTCTACCTCATGAAGTACCTACCAAAATTTCTGGCACCCTCAATCCAATTTGCATTCCTCAGGCCAGCCCTCTTTACCATACTGTGAAGTCTTCCTTTTGATTCCTTTACATTTCTTGCAACTTTTTTTGAGTGATGGAATGCAAGCAACAATGGACTGAATTTTAATATATTTCTTGTTCTAGTGTACCATTCCCACATTCTGTCAACTGCTGTCTAGAAAGAGTACGAGCTCTAGTTAGAACTTCCCCTGGTATATCAATGAAGTCAAAGGAATTATTCATCATCTTCATTTGGAAGTTTGCAGCTGAGGCATAAGGTCATACAGTCTTTTGATCATGAAAATAGGGACCAGGGGCTTATGGTCAGTTTTAATCATAAAATGTTACCCAATTATAACAACTTGGAGATGTTCATATCCCTATGTGATAGCTATTGCTGCTTTTTCAATAGGGGTGTAATACTTCTCTGATGCTAATAATGTCCCTGAGGATAAGCAGTTAACCAAAGGTATCCATCCTCTTGATATTGTTGCAGTGCGGCTTCCAGTCTATATGATGTGGCATCTGCTGAAATAATAGTTTTCCCCATTGGATCAAAGGTGACCAGAATGGGTGATCTGATGGAAGGCTTTTAACATTTTATGGCCTATTATGCACAGATGTTTTCCTTCACTTTTGCCCTGCATCAATGTCAGGTGTTTTATTTTGCTTTGATTTTCTCCCCTTCGGTGCACAGTTCACCTTCCCCAGAATTTCTTAGTGGTTGTGTGCGGATTTTTGCCTTCCAAGCAGATGGTAATTCAAAAGTATACATATTCCCCTGGATTTCCTCCCCTATCCCTTTCCTGGTCCTTGAAGGTAACTCCGCTTGCCAACACTGAGGTCATTCTACCCACTCTGCATATTCTGATAGTTCCTTTATATGGAAGCTTTCCATCATTTCTGCATGCAGCCAGCTGGTGACCTTAGACTAGTCACAGTCTTATTAGAGCTGTTCTCAAACAGCAATTCTGTCCGAGCTCTCTCAGCCCCAACTCACATGGTATCTTTTGTGGGCAGAGGGAGGGAAGGCAATTTTAAGCCACTTTTAGACTCCAGGTAGTAAAAAGCATGTTATAAAAATGACTCTTCTGCTGCTGCTGCTAGTATGCAGCTGTGATAGGACAATTGCTTTAAAAACCTTTGGATACCACTCCCATGTGTCTCGAGTAATAGTCCCACCTCAACTGAGGAAAACTACAGGGTTTTGGTTGTAGTTGCAGAATAAATACACTGGATAGAAAAAAAGGTGCATATGGCAGGCACAGAATCTGAAGTCAACCTTAAAGGCTTGACTACTTGGATTCTCTGCAGTAAGCTGCATGTACGTAATAGGCCTGTGAAAGGCTTGTTCCTGACCTGGATTCCAGGCTAAATGATTATTTGATCTGAGTAGATAATGTAGTGGATTTGTAAGATTGTATATTTGTAAGATTGAATACTTTGGCCACCTCATGAGAAGGAAGGACTCCCTGGAGAAGAGCCTAATGCTGTGAGTGATTGAGGGCAAAAGAAGATGGGGATGACTGAGAATGAGGTGGCTGGATGGAGTCACTGAAGCAGTAGGTGCAAACTTAAATGGACTCCAGGGAATGGTAGAGGACAGGAAGGCCTGAAGGATCATTGTCCATGGGGTCGCGATGGGTCGGACACGACTTCGCACCTAACAACAACAAAGTTTGTATAAGCAAGCCAGGAGTCTACCATTCCTGAAATTGACAGATTATGGAGTTGGAAATTTTTGCACTTGCTTCTTTTCTCAGAATCCATCCAAGGCAGTATACCATCTCACATGGTGAAGGAAATGCACCTTTGAGCTCCAAAGTCATTTTTTTTTCACTTTTTAGGGTGACATTTGCCCTTTGGGACTTTTGCAAGTCTCTTTGTAAACCCGTTTATTATTACATCATCCACGTGGCAAAGGCACTCCTCCAAGCACTGGACTACTTGATTAATTCACTTTTAGAAGTGTTTGAGTACACACTCAGACATGCTTGCATGCAAGAAGTACCATGTGGAATCAATCATATGCAGTGACTCAGACTTTGTGAATTAGATTCTGCATTTCTGTTGAGAAATTCAGTAAGACATTGACACTTCTAGCATAGCAATATTTAAGTACAGTACAGCAAATTGTTTTGGCTATGCAAATGCATTTGAATGGATTAATTTACTTGTATGGTTCCTAGAATTTCCCATTTGTTGTGCAGATGGAGAACACTGCATTTGACTTTTTCCTTCAATGCAAGAGGAACTAATAATGGTTTGTACATCTTGAACACAATTCCAGGGTGTTCAGTGTCTTAAAAGATTAGGAGAATGCGTCATCTGGAATGTTTTGCATTTCTCCATTTTAGTTTGTGTGATATTTCTGTCTAGTTCTACATTGCAGTCAAGATGATTTCTCAAACACTGGCACCAGTGGTGTTCTTTCAGCTGAAGACTTTCAATTGTGGCGTTTAATCCGTAATTTAGTAAAAATCATTCCATTTTCTAAGGACAGTGTAGGATCAGACTTGTGCACTGCAACATAACTTTTAAGTTCTCATGAGAAGACATACAAGCAAAAGAAAGCACTGAGTGTATAATTTGGTGTGTTGACAATGCACTGTGTCTTATTTCTGGCCTGTAACCACCTACCAAGGAGATGAGTAAAATAAGAATAAAGAGACCTATTTCCTTGATTTTTCCCATCAAAAATTTCATTAGGTTCCAGTCTTCTATGTAAATTTTGTTTCTTTCCCACCCAAAATATCAGTTTTGTGCAACTGTATTATGAATCTTAAATATATTGTATTTGAATTGTCCTGTTAATTTACAGTCCATTGACCAGCAAATTCTGATAAAATCACATCATCCACATTTAAATAAACACGTTTAACTGTGCCAAATCAGAACAAATAACAATTAAAACAGTGTGGCATAAATACATTAAAATTAATTAATAGTGTAAGTTAATGATGATAAATGTATACTAAAAAGGCTCCAATAAGATATGATGATGACAATGTCATCCGTTCTGTCATGTCCGACCCTCGGCAATTCTATAGGAAAGTGTTCGCCATGCGCCCCTGTCTCTGACTTCTTCTTTTAGTTGGTTCATGGTCATCCCTTTATCGGCTTTGATCGTGTAGAGCCAGCGGATCTTTTGGCAACCATGGTTTTTTTTGCCGCTGACCACGCCGAGCATTAATGATATATGATAATAGAAAAGATGTGAGTTAATAAAATTACATTATTAAAAGAGCTTTGTGAGACATGAATCGCAGTGAGACAAAACTTTGCAATCATATATGTGATTTCACTAGTCTTATCCAGAAGATGTCTCAATATTAGGCCATCAGCATGTTTTAATTTTTTTTTCAAGAGGGTTAAGCTGTGTAAGGAGGGGCATAATTAACTATTTCCTCTCCTTCACATATAGCAGGCAAAATAATAAAATATGGGCTATTGTCTCAGTTATATTCTCTGAACAGAGACAATGCCTCAAATGCATGGGAATACCAGAAAATCTGCCCTGTAAGACTGCCGAGGGGATAGCATTAAATCTTGCTCTTGAAAATGCCCATCTAAGTTTTGGACTTATGATTTGACCAAGTTTTGTTGCTGGAATTATGCTCCGATCTGATTTTAAATTCTTATAGAAAGGGGGTAAAGCCGCTAGCTCAGTTTGCGCTTCAGTGTCCATTAAAGCTTTATCAAGCTTTTCACTTTAATGGGCCCACTCTCTAAAAGCTGTTCTGGGTCTAGCCCAATTGATCTTAATTTGTCCAGGACTCTGAGAGACCATTGTGAATAAGGAACAGATACCAGCAAGGCAGGTATTAAACAAGTACGTTTTAAATAAACTTTTACCCAATAATATAGAATAGGTAGAATAGAATAATACAACACAGATTCTGTCATAAACAAGCCAGCTTCCTGCCTCAGGATCACATTATGGATCCGTTTTGGATTATCAAATAGTGATCTTAGGAGTTTAAGATTCTTAAAATACCCCAGTCTCATGGCAGTTTGCACTGACTCATCTAAGCCTCTATTCAGGCATCATAAAGAAACCACAATTTATTTATGATGCAAACAAAACTGCCTTGCTCGCTTTCTTGCTCCCTTTGTGCAAAGGCCTAAAATAGAAGCACAAAATAATCAAAACATAAAAAATGACTTTAAAAATAGGCACACATTTTAATTTTTAAAAAATTGGCTGTCAAGTTATAGCTGACTTCTGGCAATCCTGTAGTGTAGGGTTTTCGAGGCAGCAGATGTTCAGAGGTGGTTTGCCATTGCCTGCACATCGTGGCCCTGGTATTCCTTCGAGGTCTCCTCTCCAAATACTTGCCAGGGGTGACACTGCTTAGATTCCAAGATATAATGAGATCGGGCTATCTTGAGCAATCCACAAAAATTGAGTCCAGTGCCACCTTTAAGACCAATAAAGATTTACTTAAGGCGTGAGCGTTCATGTGCAGGAACACTTCCTCAAGGCTATGCAGGCTCAGTTCAAAGTAAGAATTAAACAAAATGGTTAAACAGGAATGAGGGAATGTAAAGTAAAGCAGAAAAGTCTTCAGCTGAAGATAATTATTGAGGGGAAAAGCTTGGAGGTGGAATTTCATCGTTTTGGTCCTGTAACCAAGAAGGCCCTTTCTGAGGTTGTGGACCCAGCTGCCTTCCGATGACACAGGCATCAGGAGCATGGCTCTTGAGGAGGACTGCAATTATCAGGATGGTTCATGCAGGTATAAGAGGCCCGCAACTTCAAATAGCACTGGAATGACTTTTCTTCTTGTTTAAAAAAACAAACAAATAAATAAGAATATAATTCTGTCTCCAGTATTCACTTCCACCCCTTATTTTAGTAATTTGTATGTTCCGGCAAGTGAAAAGGGTACAGATGTAAAATTTCCAGAAATTTTGATGGGCAGGGTTTCCCAGGGTATTAATGTTAGTGGGGGAGGGGGATGCTGAAATTTTGGGGAGCTTGAAATATATGCAATGCTTACTTTCCTGTCAAACCTAAATTTGTTTTTATTGTTCTAATAATATAAAATGCATAATTGATAACTTAGCATATAAAATTGTATTATTTGGCATGTTTATAGAATTTTAAACATAAATACTTTAGTGGTTGTGCAGGCAAAATAGCAACTATCTTGAATACTTGAGAGCTGCAAACTGCTGTAAACTATACCCTTTTACCCATATATTTTAACTTTTGTAATCTGAGGAACAAAAACTGAAAATTGAAAGGATAAATTTAATTGGATTGAAAGGACCTTATGTATCCACAACAGAACTACCAGCCCTTGTTCTCTCTAAGCTGTGTGTGTGTGAGTGGCCACTCATTAACCAGGAAACTGGCTCAGTAGCAAAGTGGAAGTTTGCAGGGCCTTGACTGCCATTGCCCATTTTAATATTACAGCAGTTATGTTCTACTCAGAATGTAAACTGCTATCATCAGTAGGAAGAAAGAGAGACAGAACATTGCTACCCACATATTTGACTATCAAGTTGAAAAAGCACAGGGAAAATTATTTCCCATTTTTGCTGCTTCATGCAACAGCAAAAATTGGGAAATGACTCCCCTCATCATGGAAAAATAGGAGAGCAGGAGCCTATCTTCCTTGCAGTGGCATTCTGAGCCCCACTGGGCTCTTCTTTAATTTTAAACTGACTTCCCTTTCAGGTATGGGAAACTGGACCCAGTGCTTGAAAAAAATACCTTGCTTAGTTTGGCCCTGAGCCACATTTTTTTTAAATTTTATTTATTTATTTTTATTACATTTATTAACCACTGCTCTCAGGCCAGTTGGCTTGTGGCAGTTTACAACAAATAAAATATAGTACAAAAAAATACATCTAACAATAAAACCCACATTTCTGGCTCCATGGCCCATCTTGACCTAATGCCTCAAGATAGGTGCTTGGAAGAAGGGCCCAATAAAATCTTTCTAGCCCTGGCCTCAACCAAACCTCCGGCAGAAGAGCTTGTCTTGCGGGCCCTGTGGAACTGAGTTAGTTCCAGCAGGCCCTCAGCTCTCCCGGGATCTCAGCCCACCAGGTAAGGGCAAGCACTTTGTGTAGGAGAGAGTTTTGGCCCCTTGCCACATAAGCTGATGTGGGAAGAAGAGAACTTAGAGGGGCCACTGCTTAGTTCTGTTGATATTTCTCTGTGTACAGATGTCTAGCTTTTTTTTATTTTCTGATTACCCCAATATTCAGATCCTTGCATGCAGCAGCAGGCTGTGGCCTTGACTGTGGTATCATTCTTCGAGTTGGCACTCATTTAGATGGGAGGTTTTGGAGGGAGATTGTTCAAAAGATGTGATGGGGAAAGGATGACAATGTAATGCCACGCCTGCAGCCTTAAGCTGAATATATGTGTAGAAGTTTGAAAGTGAGGTGGATATTCTTCACATCTGGAAATGCCAGCATCCAAGTAGGACTTGGGTTTCCCCCAGAATCACAGCTCATTTCCATACTACAGCCATCCATTCCCTTGGAAAAATCGATGCTTTGAAGCATGAAGTCTATGGCATTGTCCCCCACTGATGTCCCTGCCCTCCCAGGCTCTATCCCCAAATCTTCAGGAGTTTCTCAACCTGGATCTGGCAACCCTATTCCTTGCCAGTGGCAAAGGAGGACCTGGCAATCCTATTTACACCTAATATGCCTTAAAATAGAGAGCGCTTCACTCCCTGCTTTATTTTTGCTGCTTCCCTATCAAAATTAAAATATTGTTCTCTGACAATATATATGAATCGAAAGGTTATCTTCCAGTTGACAGTTTCGTTTTGTATGCAGGCCTCTTGGTGTCCAAGTGTGGTTTGTGCCTTTTGCTTTCTGTGCTGTGCGATGCAGCTGACTGTTTGACCCCAGCCAATTCCACCCTTCGGTTTAGAACAAAGGTCGAAAACATTATGGGATTATATAACAAGTGCTGAGCTAAGCAGTGTTGATGGTTGGCTTTGAGCCCTCTCAGCTTCAGCTGCTGGAAATGCTTGGAAAGGCCTGAAGTAGCTCTTTAAAAAAAAGGCTGATTTTAAATTCGAACATCCACTGAGTTTATCGTTGGGTTCTTGAAATGCTAGCAAACACACACAGGATTTGCAACCCTGGACCGTTCAGTCAGATGTAAAATACTGAGTAAAATGTAGAAGTCTTAACCAGTGTTCTTATTTGGATTATTGCAGGAGATTACAAGGCCAAGCCGACATTGATTAATAAACCAAGATGAAAACAGAAAGATTGTTTGCCTGTAGGTGTGCTTCCCCCACAGTCAAATGAAAATTATTTTGTAGTTGTTTTTTGGGGAGAGTGTGACATTTAGGGTAGGAAAGATTAACGTTTCTTCCCTGTAAATATGCTCTGGTTTAGAAAACTGTAGCAGTGTATTTTTTATGGCTTCAACAGGAACAAAAGCAGAGCCTGAGCTTGAAAAAGCCTGCCTGTTAATGTGAAGATTTGACCCTCAGACAGAATGAGAACAGAACTGATCAAATGAAACCAGCAGTTAAGGACTGGTTTCACCCGGGTTGCCAGGTGCTGTATATTCTTACAAGAAGAGTTGCTCCTTTGGACTTGCACCTTCCCCTTCTTTGCCTTGTGTCGGCATCTTGCTGCTGGGCTTCATTCCAAGGCTGGCTGGTTTTGGATGATAGTGTGCCAAGTCTGCCTGGGTGTCAGGTGTAAAGTGAGGTCCTCTGACAGTGGAGATCTGGAGACTGGCTTAAGGGTCACCGAGTATATTTGTATTTTTATTTTTTGCTGCAATAGGCAAACTGGGAAGTGTTCTTCCTTTACCATATGATCAAAATATTTACATTGCTTATCTCCATAGAGTCATGGCTTTTAAAATAGTACTGTGATGTGCTAGCAATTGAATTCCTAATATAATTGCGAGTGGCCAGATAATTTGTTTCCCTTGAGCAAACTACTTGATTTATATGCTGATAGAGGGTTGCCTTTGATAGCTGAGGAATTTATTTTGTTCTGTTTTAAGATATGAAGTCACAATGTCAGAAATAACTGCACTGATGCAAAGTATGCTTGTATTTGACCCAGCTGAACAAACGTTTTAAAGAATAGTCTGTCTATGATATTTAATGAACTCTACGTATATAAAATGTCTTACTTGGCCTGGCCTGTTTGACAGTTTATTTGAAGTAGGATGTGTGGGAAGTAGAGTTGTGATCCATAAGTTTAGATTCTGGAAGATAAAAACTGAATTTGGGTTAGGATTTGTTTTCAACAGTGACAACAAAAATTTCCAGTCTTTTCTGTTTGGACTAGGGGTGCACAAAAAATAATAAAGGTATTTGGTGGGTTTAGGTGTGCTGAATCTGAAAAATATTCCCAAACTCCAATACCAACATATTATTCAGATTCAGTAAATATTCAGGAATACTGGTTTTTGTGTATTGTTTTTTTGGCTCCATTTTTGGCTCCTATGGGGAATGGTCCTCCTAAAATATAATGGAGAACTGATCTGGGGCTCAGTGGGCTATTTTTTTAGGTGGACGCACCTGGTGGAATGAGCTCCCGGGAGACCTGAGGGCCCTGACGGTGCTGCCAAAGTTCCATAGGGCCTGTAAAGCAGAGCTCTTCCACCAGGTCTTTGATTAAGGCTGGGTCTTTTTAAGGTCAGTGGGCCCCCCTCAGGGCCCCCTGTATTATCAGAAAACCCCTTTGTGGATGACTGGGGAGGACTGGAGAGTTCCTCTCCCATCTTGAGGTTTGTGGTTTTTAAAGGATTGGGTTTTTTATGGGTTATTATTATGTAATCCATCTTAAGTCCAAGGAGGAAGGCAGACTAGAAATTTAATAAATAAATAAATTTACCTCATAACTACTGGTTACTCCACAAAGAAAAAAACCGCAAGTTTGAAAAAAAAATTGACCAGAGAAGCAAATTTTATGGGCCTCCATAAAAGGTGCCACATTGCTTTCAATGGGGGGGGGGGGAGAGAATTTGGTTCCTTTAAAATTTAAATGTCTTCTGCAAGCTGTTTTACAAATAGGCTCCAAAGGTGTTTAAATGGCTTGTAATCCCTTTAAAGACCTTTTCCAAGCCTAGAAGGCAGCACTTTTAAAAACACATTAGCTATCTGACAGTCCTGAAAAATCCTGCATATTTTCAGGATTTTTTGTGCCTGGCCATTTTATTGAACCAAAAAATATCAAAATTTATATCCAGCTAAAAAAAAACACTCAAAGAATACCAATAAGGTATTTTGGGAATATTTTTCCAGTTCAGACTATTTTGAATGCACATCCCTAGTTTGGACCACTCAAGCAATATTTACAGTGTAGTGTAAAGTTGGTGGGATCCAAGAGTATCTGTTGCCACTGACAAAGTGAAAACATGCTAAAGCATGCTAAAACTGCAGCATTCTTATATAAAGCTTTGGGCAGTTATCTCTGGAAACCGAGGCAGTTTGCATACATTGTCTAAGACAGGATTTTGCAACCTTTTTACCACTGGGAAACACATGAAACATTCTTCAGGTGTCAAGAAACTCTGGAAATGATGTGAGCAGGCCACACCTCCTGGCCACATACCTCAAAAGTCACATGGCACCAGAAATGACATCACAGGCCATGCCTACCAGATGATGTGACATTGAGCCACTCTCACCAGATGTGGAATTACCAAGCCATTCCCACAGCACAGGAACAAATATTTTCACATAATTTGGGAACAGAACCATACCTGAGCTCTGGGCTGGCTAGCAGTTTTTGCTTCTTCACCAAAGGGAACCTGAAGTAGTGTCTTCTGAGTTTCCCTGTGGAAGGAAAGCAGCCAATATCCAGGAGTGTGCAGCAGTGGCAGAGACAGAAGCCCTCGGAAATATTTTCAGATGCTTGAGAACAGATCCACACCTGTGTGTTATCTCTAAATCAAGCCTCACATTGATAGCCACATATTGGCCTATGTCACATTCAAGTAGGCTTCAGTGCAGCTGCACTCGAACTCTATCTCAAAGCACAATAAAAGAGGTGTTGTGACTGGTAGAACCTAGGGCTTTTGTGCTATACCGAGATGCTGGAATATCATGCTGGTTCATAGAACAGGGAAGAAATTGGAACAAGGCCACAGTCTGGCACAAGCTCCAGAAGTGCAAGTCCTTCTCTTGGATTCTGGGTGAGCTGCAAAGACATGTCTGGATCCTGTAACAAGGAGTCAACAGTACACAGAGATATTAGAACACACATCTGCATTAACTGGCTGTACTGAGTGCTGTAATAGCCAGCAGCCTCAGTGATTGTGAACAGATACAACCCTGCTCTCTGGGCTGGCTCGCAGCTTGCTGTTCACCAAAAAGAGCCTGCAGTAGGGTCTTCTGGGTTTCCCTGTGGAAGGGAAGCAGCCATTCTCCTTCAGTGGAGCTGAAGTCATCCAGAGTGGTTAGGTCATGCCTCTGCTTGCTAAGACCTGGACAGAGTCTTAGTGGAGACTAAGGAGAAAAAGAAAGACCTGCTAGCTTCTTCAGCTTCAACTGAATTGCCAATTTCTGCAGTAGCCCATCTGGTGATTGGGTCACCCAGCTCCAGAGCACCAGGTCACAATCAACATGGAGGAGACCTCTGCGACCCTGGAGGAATGGTCTGGAGCTCTGCATTCCCACTCCCCCGACAGAACCATGGTGCAGCTGGGAAGTGTCATGAAGGACCCCACCTCCCACAAAGGCCAGCGGCTCCAGTGATGCCAGCCAAGAAGAGGCAGCACCAGCAGCAGCCATCCACCCAATAGCCCCAACTGAAGCACAAGGTGGAGCTCTGGAACATGTGCTTACCGATGGCACAGAGACCCGCCAAGCCTTGGAGGCCAGTGGAATGCTGTGGGAGTCAGGCGGGGCCAGTGAGCACTGAGCATTGGCCTCGCATTCCTGTTTGCAATCCCCAACCAAAGATAGAGCCATGGGCATCCCAGAGCTCCGGGTACAAGCTCCAGCTAGTCGCTCTTTCCACCCTGCCAGGAGACCTGCCACGGTCCCAAGGTGGTGCTGCCCACAAAGGCTCCCCACCATAATGCCCCCCTCTCCCAGGTCACCAGGTTCAGAATTGGGCCCTAGTGAACGAGGCTGGGAGGGCTCCGATCCTAATTCTAGCCCTGGCCTTGTGGCAGGTCCTTCTCATGCTGCTCGGGAGTGGGTGGGGGGAGCAGGCCCACAGGTGATTTCAATGGCCTCACGCCTGTACAGAGGAAGTGGACGAAGAAGAACAAACATTCCTAGAATTTCTGCAGTGGAAACAGTTTCAGGCCAGGACGGCCAGGATACTTGCTGCTTCCAGGAACCTACCAGAGACACATTCCTGTAAGGAGTGCCTCCCTACAAATCCTGACCAGGAGAATTTGGCCTACAACCACTCTGACCCTGAGTCTTCAGAGGAAGACAAGGCACAACTCACATAGATTGGGGGGGGGCATCTGGTCCTAGGCAGTGCTCTCTCCCCACTTCCAGGCAGCTTGCTTACAGCCCGAGAGCACCCAGCAAGACACGTTCATCTGCATCCTTATCAGAGATGCTGTCAGACAAAGAGTAAGGGGAACTCTCAGGAGAGGAAACTGCTGATACAATGGACACCTCTACTAGGCTTTTCCAGGCAGAACACCTACAGCATATCCTGCCCAAGGTGATATCTACCCTCAAATATGAGGAGTTCCAGCAGAAACCCCGTTCCAAAGCCTCTGCCGATGGATACTAGTGGCTTCAAAAGACCCACACCGTTTCAAACCATTCATCCCTTCCCAGATAACTTTGAGGACATCCTGAAGGCAAAGCGGCCTGTCTCAGGCCTTGGACATTCCTTTACTTCCATCGCCAAGCACCTCCACACTCTTACCTAGGAGGCAGTGGAGAACCTGAAAGTCCCATTTGTCGATGATCCTGTGGTAGCCCTCCATTCCAGCATCATACTACCAAAGGACGGTGACAATCCTATCAAAGATTCGGGGGACTAGAATAATGACAGAGTCTTAGTGGAGACTTAGGAGAAAAAGAAAGACCTGCTAGCTTCTTCAGCTCCCAACCCCAACAGGGATAATAGATACAAACACCACTCCTTTCATACCTATCATCCACCAGGATGATCCAGAGACTGCAGGGATTTCAGAAACTTCTGCTCCTTCAAGTTCAGACCGAAGTTCAACCCATGCCAACCCCAACCCTTCAGACAGGGCAAAGGTCAACAGGTCAGGAAGCAGCCTCTGCTTCTTTCGGGAGCCGTGGAGCCGTTCCACTACCGAGAAGTGGATCATAGACATTGTATCTGGGGAGTATTGTATAGAACTCATTCCACACCCCAAGATCATTTTGTCAGGTCCCCTATTCCCAAACTGGCAGAACAGGAAAGACTTCTAGCACAAGCCATTCAACACCTGGCCTACTTCTCCACAATCATAGAATCATAGAGTTTAAACCCATTACTGCTCGTCATTTCCCCTGCAGCCATCAGAAACAGCCTCCTGCCCTCCTCCAAGTGACAACCTTTCAAATACTTAGAGGGCTATCATGTCCCTTCTCATCCTCTTTTTCTCCAGGCTGAACATTCCCAAGTTCCTCAACCTATTTTCATAGTGCTTGGTCCCTTCGCCCCAGATCATCCTCGTCGCTCTCCTCTGTACCCTTTCCATTTTATCTACGTCCTTCTTGAAGTGAGGCCTCCAGAACTGCACACAGTACTCCAGGTGTGGTCTGACCAGGTCCGTATACAATGGGACTATGACATCTTGTGATTTTGATGTGATGGCCCAGTTGATACAGCCCAAAATGGCATTTGCCTTTTTTACCGCTGCATCTCACTGCCTGCTCATGTTTAGCTTACAATCCACAAGTACTCCAAGGTCTCGTTCACACACAGTGTTACCTAGAAGCATGTATCCCCCATCCAGTAGGCATGCTTTTCATTTTTCTGACCCAGATGCAGAACTTTACACTTATTTTTATTAAATTGCATCTTGTTCTCAGTTGCCCATTTTTCCATTGTGTTCAGATCTTGTTGGATTCTGTCTCTATCTTCTAGAGTATTTGCCACTCCTCCCAATTTGGTGTCATCTGCAAACTTGATGAGTAGTCCCTCCACCCCCTCATCTAGATCATTAATAAATATGTTAAAACGTACCAGACTGAGCACCGAGCCCTGAGGTACCCCGCTACTCACCTCTCTCCAGTCTGATGAAACACCATTGACAACAACTCTTTGAGTGCGGTTCTCTAACCAATTCCATATCCACCTAACTATCTGAAAATCCAGATTGCAGTCCTTCAAATTATTCATCAGAACATCATGGGGAACCTTATCAGAAGCTTTACTAAAATCCCAAGTAAGCGACATCAACCGATTTTCCACAATCCACCAAACCTGTTACTTGGTCAAAAAAGGAAACCAGGTTGGTCTGACAGGACTTCTTGGAGACAAATCCATGCTGACCTCCTTTGATCGCCAAATTGTCCCCCAGATGTTTGTAGATCGCTCACTTTAATATATGCTCTATTATATTCCCCAGAACAGAGGTGAGACTCACTGGTCTGTAGTTTCCCAGGTCATCCTTCCTCCCTTTTTTGAAGATCGGAATAACGTTTGCTCTCTTCCAGTCCTCCAGGACATCTCCAGTCCTTAAAGAGATCCCGAAGATGAAGGACAAGGGTTCTGCAAGTTCTGAAGCTTTCTGCAAGTTCTCAAGGAAGGAAGTACCACATACAAAACAATTCCCGGGTGTATATTCTGTACTATTTGTTGTTCCAAAGAAATCCAAGGACTGGTGTACAGTCTTGAATCTCACAGGCCTCAACCAGTGGGCAAAAAAACAGCAGTTCCAGATGGAGTCCCTTCGACGTATCCTTCATATTCTGCAACAGGGAGATCTACTCACTTCCCTAGATGAGGCCTACCTGCAGGGTCCCAATAGATCCAGAATCCAGGAAATACCTGCATTTCTATTACCAAGGAAGATACTACCAATACACAGCACTACCTTTCGGCTTGTCCTCTGTACCAACGGTCTTCACGAAAGTCATGGTAACCTTGGTCATAAAGCTCCACCAGGAAGGCACTCACATCTCTCTGTACTTAGACAATCTGCTTCTAAGAGCCAAGGACTGGGACTCAGCGGAAGCAAGCACTCACCACACAATCCGTTTCTTTCAACAGCATGGGTTCCTGACAAACAAGAGCAAAAGTCACCTGACTCCCACATCAAACAGTAAGGCTGGATCTGCCCCCCCTCCACACACACACAATTGAAAAGCCTCAAAATGGGCCTGGACCCCACGCAGCAAGGCCTGATCCCACCCCCCACCCCCCACACACACTTTTAATTGTATGTAAAAAAGCTCATACCTCTCTGGAGTCCAGTCATTCCACGTTTAAGGAGCCTTGGCTGGCAGGATGTTTATGGCTAAAGTCCCACCCCTCCTGGGCATTTTGGGAGAGAGGGCGGGTTAACATGACCATATTTGGTCATTTCACCAGATCATTTTTAATAAACCTTTTAAAATATTTTAAAAATTAATTTTATTCCTCCCAATCTCAGGGAAACCATAAGGAAGAGCCATGAAACAGCAGGGTTTCATGAAACCCCTGGTGAGAATCTCTGGTCTAAGAGAATGCACTAAATAATTCATTGTAGAATTTTCAACTCTTAAAATCCTTTCCATGTTCAAAGCTTTTTTAGATGTTGCTGTAACGTGACTCTTATCCTTCTCATTCTGTTCCTTCAAGAGCCACCTAAGAACACTTTCAGGGTTTAGCTTAGCTGGGCATAAGGAGTAAGCACTTTGCAGGCCAAGGGTACTCCTCTTGCCTCTGCTTCCTTTACACCTTTTACACATTTTTGCTGTGTTAGGAGCAGAATGGGTAGCATTTTAATAGATTTTTATGTTTATTTGTTTAACTACTTTTCCTTGGCTGGTATGGGTAGCTTTATCGTTGTTTATACTGCTGTCATTTCACATTTCTGAAGAGGTTCACCGAGAGCTGGAGTAGCCAGACTCTGGCTCTCCGGATGCCCATCAGCCCCTGCCAGCAGCAGCATGATGGCTCATGGGAATTGTAGTCCATGGACATCTGGAGAGCTACGTTTTGGCCGCTCCTTACCTAGAGTATAACTATGGACTTCCTTTTCCTGTGAGTTGCTAGAGAATTTTTGCTACACAGACTTCTCTGTAAGGACCTAAATCCCTATAAAAAAATAAGGAGTGATCTTAGTTGCCCAAGAGTTCCCAACTCTTGGAAAAGTATCTAGATTCTAAAACTTTTTGTATATTTATCTAAGGTTATTCTTTATAGAGACAATCGTGTTCTCTTTTAAAGGTAAAGGTAAAGGTATCCCCTGTGCAGGCACCGGGTCATGTCCGACCCTTGGGGTGACGCCCTCTAGCGTTTTCATGGCAGACTCAATACGGGGTGGTTTGCCAGTGCCTTCCCCAGTCGTTACCGTTTACCCCCCAGGAAGCTGGGTACTCATTTTACCGACCTCGGAAGGATGGAAGGCTGAGTCAACCTTGAGCCGGCTGCTGGGATTGAACTCCCAGCCTCATGGGCAGACAGCTTCAGACAGCATTTCTGCTGCCTTACCACTCTGCGCCACAAGAGGCTCTTATGTTCTCTTTTAGGCACATGTAATTGTAGTGAGCATCAAAAACAGGGGCATCTTAGAAGTTTAGAAGGAGTTTGCAATTTGTTTCTGGAATCAGATAAATCGTCTTGTTTTTTGCTTCATTAACTTCAAGGTCATCTAATCCAACCCCTGGCACAATGCAGGAACTCACAAGTACCTGCCCACCTACAGTGACCCCAGTTTCCTGCCCCATAATCTCCAGAATCCAACCTGGCCTAGAGGAAATTCACTACCATCCCACAGTGGTGATCAGCAATTCCCTGGGTATGCAAGGGAGGGTCACAAGAGACGAACACTGGCACATCCCTTCCTGTCCACCCACTTGCAATCTGCCTAAGTTCATAAAATCAGCATCTCTGTCAGATAACATTGGTTGCCAGTTGTGGCCCAGATCAGGTTCAGGGTTTTGATGTTAACTTTCAAGGCCATCTGCAGTCTGGGCTCCTCATATCTGTGGCACTGCCTATCTCCTTATGCCTCCTGCAGGACATTGTACTCTGTGAATATGAATCTGTTGGAAGTCCCCGGCCTGTGGGAGGTTTGCCTGGTGTCAACCAGTCCCAGGACCTTTTCGGGCCTGGCCCCTACCTGGCAGAATAAGCTCCTGGGAGAGCTGAGGACCCTGATGGAGCATTTTGAGTTCTGCAAGGCTTGCTAGATGGAGTTCTTCCGCCACAACTTTGGTTGAGGCCAGGGCTAGGAAGATCTTGGCCCTTCGCTGGCTAGCTAGTCCTTTGGCCCCCCCAGAGCACTGTCTTATCTTGAAAGGTCTGTTGGGCCAGGGGGAGGTTGGAAAAATGTAGGGAATTTTATTTTGGTTTATTATTGTTACCCACTATGAGCCACTGTGTGGGAGTGGTGGGATAGAAACTGAAACATATAAATATTTTTGTTTCAAGGCTGTAGAAGTATACTAAGGCACTGGGAGGCTACATGTTAACATGTCCAGTTTCCTCTGCTTGGTGGTGGAATCTTGGAAAGCTAATAGAATGTTTTGGATGAAATTATTTGTACCTGTAAATGGCTGCCAAGTACAAGTTAAGTGTTCCATGTTCAGTCTGCAGTAGGTATTTGGTAGGCATATGTAAAAAAAAATCCTACTTCAGGCAGATTGTCCTTGCTATCATCTTGCTGTTAATGTTTATGGGGGGCAGGACAAAATTGGGGAGTGTGTAAACATCACCTTTTAATTTTTCCCATCAAATTTCTGCTTTGATTTTGACATTATAATTAATACAGCATAGCATCCCAGTTGGTCCAGGTGGGTTGCCAAATGGCAATAGTATTTTTCATGTAAAAATTACTTGTCTGATTAGAAGGTGATGATACTAGCTTGTATCCAACCAAGCATCAAGACAAGGTGGTGTGCACTTTTTCCAGCATTCTCATTTTCTCAGCACTCTTCTTTCTTTTTTTCCCCAAAGAGGAAGGGCACATGCCCTCCTTACTTGCAGTCTCTGGGCCCACATAGTTCTTTATTCATGTATGTCCTGTGATTCCACGTTGCATTGTGAGGTTCCTTCAATTGCCCAGACATGTAAACCCTTGACTTAGTGCAAAGACATTGTTTATTCAGAACAAGCAAGTTAACTCAACAAGCAGGAAGACTTCAAACAGTCACGACAGGTAGATAGGCAGTGCCCAAGGCCACATTCCAGAGCTGGATGGAGATGGATGAGGGAGAGGTGTGAAAGTAAGAGGAATAAACATGGCAATCAAACATGGCCAAATGGCTAATTAACAGAGCACAGAGCTACTGTTAATCATGATAGAAGCATAGCATTCCGACGTGCATCCGCCAGTGCCTTCTGCTGAAGATTACTCCAGTACTCAGGTTTTTTAACATAGTCCTTCTTTCAGGTCTTTTAAAGTGTTGTCAGAATTTTGATGATGATGATGTTATCTGTTCAGTCATTTCTGACCCTCAGCAGTTCTGTAGGAATGTTTTCGCCATACGTTTCTGTCAATGGTCACTTCTTTTTGTTGGTTCATGGTCATCCCTGTATCGGCTTTGATCGTGTCAAACCAGCAGATCCTTTGGCGACCATGTTTCCTTTTCCCACTGACCATGCCAAGCATTAATGATTTTTCTAATGAGTTTGATCGCATGATGTGTCCAGAGTAAGTGAGCTTTATCCATAATATCTTGCCTTCTAATGACTTAGTTGGTTTGCTCCTCTTATTGGTAACTTTGGCTGTCCATGGTATTCGCAGCATTCATCTCCAACACCAGAATTTGGAGATGAATTTTACAAATCTAGAAAATGTCAGAATTTTACAAACCTAGACAACTACAGTGATAGTCTCTTTCAAACACTTCAGTTTGCAGGACTTGATTCTAGTCTTCAGTAGACAAGGTTTTTGTTTTGTTTTGCTTGAAACAGAACCCTAAGACTGTTTTTACGCTAGTGCTGAATCATTCTTTTTCTGCTGTCATTTGCAAGTGACATTCAAATTCCATAAGAGACTAAATATTGCACAGTATTTCCCACAAATAGCCAGTGATGATCATCCCCACATGGAAGATCTGTTGTATGCTTATTTGAAAGGAAGTCCTGTTCAGAAAAAGTTGTTTCTTCCTAATTCACGTTTGTTTCTTTGCATTACTGCATAATTAATTAGTTCCCATTCTCTCATGGCAGCAGCATTCACAAATCAATAGTTAATTACTAGATCTTGTGTGCAGGTATGAGGCAAATCAAATCCTGGTTTTTAACTTTGCAACCAAGACTACTCTTTAAAAAATTGTAATAGTACAATCTTTAACCGCTCCTGTGGAGCGGATAAAATAAAGCCCTAAGGGCTATTGGGGAGGAGTTAGGGCGGGCTTTGTCTGTGATAAAAACTCTCGCAGCGGCGAATCAGGAGCCGCAAAGCGGCTCCTGATTCGCCCCAACGAGTGCCATTCGCGCGCCTCCCCATCAGCCGCTTGCCACCGCCTCGCCCGCCAGGGACTCCTTCCCAATACCCTCGGGAAAGGAGCAGGGATGCCGCGTCAAAGACGCGGCGTCCCTGCTCCTTTCCTGCCACCCTCCAACACCACGCTAATGCGTGAGTCCTACGACCCCCCCCCGCTCTATCCCCACCTTCCTTCCCGCCCCGACATCGCTCCCGATGACAACAAGACCCCCACCACGCACACACTCCGCCACCCACTCGCCGCCCGCCAACCCTTCCAACCCTCCCCACACCCCTTACTGACCCGCTGCCGCTCCCCGGTACAAACAAACCCACCCAGCCACACTGCGACACCCACCCGCTGCCCACTAACCCCCCAAACCCTCCCCAGACTCCTTCCCGAACTCCCGCCGCTTCCCCACACGAAGCGACCCACCCAGCCACACACTCCGCCACCCACTCACCCGCTCACCGTCCCCGAACCCCTTCCTGACCCTCCACAACGCCCCGACTACCATCTGCCACCTCTACCCCAGCCCCTGTCCCCGCGCTTCCAACCCCTACAACAACTGACCCTTTCCCCGGCCGCTCCCCGATCCGCCCTCACCTTCTATCGATTCTCCTGATCCCTGTCCCCCTCTTCTCTTTGGCCTGCCAGCCAGGCCGCGAGCCAGCGCGGCCTGCTCGCCGGCCAGCACCACACCCGAATGAACCAGGCATGCGCGGACTCACGCGCATGCCTGGTTGCTCAGCCACATGCCCCGCCTCCCGCCCTCACCCACACCACGCATGCGCCGACTCCACAGGAGTCCTCCTTCCCTTCCCTGTCATCTCCGCCGCCAGAACTCCACGCTGCGCCGCTTCACAGCCCGACCCCAACAGCGGCCCAACAGCCTCCCAGGTACGGGGGCCTCGCCTCAAGCCCGACCTCTGCCCATTTTTATAAATGGGCTTTATTTCTAGTTATGATAATAAATACATACAATATTGAAGAATGCCTTTGCTGAATTTAATCCCCCTACCTCCAGAACAAGAAATAACCCAGAATTCCTCCCCTCTGTTTCCAGTCTGTAATTCACCATATGTTTTCTGCATGTCGGTTGGTCTGAGGCAATCTCCCATGATGCTTTTCTCCCCGTTCCAAAAGGGGTGCTTTTGTTTTTGGCTAAAGGGTGCCTGCTTGCACCTTTCTTTTAACTGTGCCTCTCCCTGTCAGGATTCGGTGCCCTTGATTGCCTCTGAGAGCCAGCTTGGTGTAATGGTTAGGAGTGCGGACTTCTAATCTGGCGAGCTGGGTTTGAATCTGCGCTCCCCCACAGGCAGCCAGCTGAGTGACCTTGGGCTTGCCACAGCACTGAGAAAATTGCTTTTGACCATTCAGGAATATCAGAGCTCTCTCAGCCTCACCTACCCCACAGGGTGTCTGTTGTGGGGAGAGGAAAGGGAAGGTGACTCTAAGCCGCTTTGAGCCTCCTTTGGGTAGAGAAAAGCGGCATATAAGAACTAAGTCTTCTTCTTCTTCTTCTTCTTCTTCTTCTTCTTCTTCTTCTTCTTCTTTCTTCTTCTTCTTCTTCTTCTTCTTCTTCTTCTTCTTCTTCTTCTTCTTCTTCTTCTTCTCTCCTCCCCAAAGTTTTTTTTTAAACAAAGTTATTTTATTACAACACAGCTGCGTTGTAACAAAGAAGACTGATTATTTTACCACTTATAAAGATTGGGGAAGGCAGGCATGGAGTTTTCCACTCCAACCTTCCCCGGTCTGAGTTTTCAGCTGGCTTCTGAAGAATGAGGGGAGGCGGACATCAAGAAATCTGCACCTCCCCTCCTCGATATGATCCCGCAGTCACCTCCTGCAGCTGGCTGCCAGATCGCATCAGTGAGGGGAGGCCCATTTGGTTGAGGCCAGGGTAAGGAAGATCTTATTGGGCCCCTCCTTCAATCACCTACCTTAAGACGTTGGGTTGATATGGGCTTGTGGAATCAGGAATGTTTGGGGAGATTGTTTGGCTTTCCCTTGTTAGAAGTTTTACTGTTTTGTAACATTGTAACCAATGTTGTAGATTTTACAGAATATGTACTTTAGGGAAAAGGAAGAGGTGATTGAGGACATGTGGAATGGAGGGGCACTATTGGGGGGAAGAGGTATTCAAGAGGGGAGCTCTAGGGCACCTTTCACATTGGAGGGGGAGGGAGGATGGGGATGAGGAAAGGAGTGTGCCCAAACACTCAAAATGGTGGGCGCAGAGAAAAACTCGAATGCACACATTTCCACACTCAACAGCCTTGACCCCCCTTGAAAAAATTAAATCCTGTTTCCTGAAGATTCCTTTGCTGCAGAGCGAGTGAAGGGGCAATTCTGATCTGTGCCTGAAGAAGCGGATGTCAGTGCAGAAATGCAGAAGTGAAAAAGTTGAGCCTTTAAAAACACAAGTCCAAATGATATTTCTGATGTGGAAACAGTCTCACTGGTAGTCTTCAAGCAGTGGCTAGACAGATATTTATCCTGGATGCTTTAGGCTGATCCTGCACCGAGTAGGGAATTGGACTAGTTGGCCTGTATGGCCCCTTCCAACTCTATGATTCTATGATCTCCAACATCAGTGTTTGGATGTCTAACCAGACTGCAAGGGGGGCAGGAGCAGAAAAGATCAGCATTAAGGATATTCTTGCATTTGCTTGTTCCAGGCCCTTATTGCCAGGTCCAGTGCCTGGCAAACAGGAGAGAAGGAGCAATGATTCCCCCTGCCCTGTTTCTGGTAGCAGTCAGCAGGCTGGGACGCAATAAAAAAGGGGAATAGGGGGTAAACAAGAGACCTGGATTCAGTACTTATTATCTAACATAAGCAGTAGTATGCATAGTAAAAATGCCCACTAAAACTTTAAAGCCTTATCAAACTTCTCTGTCATTCTTCAAGTATTTCTATTGCCAATAGAGAGAGTTCAGCAAATATCTGATCCTTTAAAAAATACTGTAATTTTTTAATCATACATACAGAAAGAAGAAAAGTATAAGTACCAAAATGCTTTAAATTTACAAGTGTGATAAATAGTACTTTTATGAGATCTTTCAGTTAGCTATAAATAGCCTAGGTGTTTGGAGATGCCTTTGGAAAAGCACAATACGAAATAAGAAGTAATTGTGTATTACTCCTGGCGAGACACTTGACATTTAACTGCACATTGTGGTATATCATGTAGAGGCTTCAGCATAGATCAATGGGTCTCAGGTGGTGTTTGTTTTTAAATGGAGTACCTACAAAACTTACCACACGAGTCAATTAGGAAGTGAGTGCAGATGTCTGTATGCTCTAGCAGAAAGTGTTTCTTTTCAGTTTTGTAACGGTTTAATTGTCTTTGCTTTTAGGGATAGGGAGGTGGAGAATGCTCCAATCATGCTTTTATGTAATTCAGTGCAAAGCCATACATTGTTGTAGCTGAGGCTGCTTGACAGTTGGGATAAGGCTTTCTCAGTCATAGCAGTCTATACTAGCAGTCATAGCAACTCTTTCGAAGGGTAAGCCCGTCTCCCTTGAAGCCCGTCTCCCATGAAGTCCCTCCTCTCTCTTGGATTTCCACGTGTAACGTATGAGTCTTTTGGAGGGCTGTTAAATTTAGATATTTTAGTTAATCAAATTGTTGATGTGGTACTTAGAGGATTGGTCAATAGGTCTGTTCTAGAATTGGGCCAGCAAACATAATTAAGTGTTGGTAAAGAGAAAGGCAAGAAATGATTGTGGTGATGTTCTTCCTTTGCTAAAAGTACATGT
Organism: Paroedura picta; assembly: GCF_049243985.1. NCBI lineage: Eukaryota > Metazoa > Chordata > Lepidosauria > Squamata > Gekkonidae > Paroedura > Paroedura picta. The sequence continues at coordinate 96,722,658 of NC_135371.1, forward strand.
GTTTGGAGAAATTTTGCAGCTTGAAATACACGGCTGTTCATTTTAAAAGACGGCTGAACTTTTTATAGGCTTTGTGGTTTCGTCAGTGTTCTGAGCCATAACATGTGACTGCGGTGGAAGTAGCCGCAGCAACCTTTTTACATGGAAAAGGCAGCTTTCATGCTGCTGAGTGTGGTCTAATTGTGGCCATGTACGGTGGGATAATAGAAATGATGCTGCTGAAGAAATCTGTTTTTCTGAGACTGGAAGCACCTGAAAGCACTATTTTAATTGGGTTCTGAAAACTAAGGAGAAAAAAAGCTTCGATTATGTCACAGAATTCTAAGCAGTGTTGTCGTTTGGGGGTGGGGAGTATGGTTGATACTCACTTCCATTCACTGAAAAACTGAGTAGAGATTTCTGTCCTTTCGTCTTGTTATCTGCAAAAATGACCCATCAAATATTTTTCATTAAGGGCTAGAACATATAACTACAGAGTCAACTGTTAGTGTGTATGTGTGTCTTTTTCTCATCCATATTCAGCAAGAAATGAAGTATTCAGTGGAATGTTCCACCTCATGCCCATGCCCTAGTTTAGCGCACCACTGCAAACACTTCAGAAATGTTGTTTGTGCTGGCATGCTAAGTCCAGCATCCTTGTGGGCAACGACTGGGCCTCTAGGGAATCATCTGTATTCTGTACAGATCCAGTTGCCTTCTAATCCCCTTCTCTCTTGTTCCCAGCCAGTTAGGCCTTATTTAAACACTAGCTTCAAAGCCCTTTCCTAAGAACGGGCCTTAAAAGGGTCCCCTCCCCTGGCCCCCAGGCAGGCAGCTGAACGTGGCCTTGGGCGGCAGCTTGCAGCCAGATCAAGTGGGGCAGGTGGGAGCTGGGCAGCTTGTTAGCAGGGTCGACAGAGCTCCATAGTAGTCAGCTAGTCAGCTCCTTAGCAGTCCTTAAGGAGTCAGCAGGCCGGGAGGCCCTAGTCAGTAGGCCCAGCCTAGCAGGCCAAGAGGCCCTCGTTAGGAGGCCCTCCACCACGACCCTTTGCCCAGGGCCTCTCCCCTTACCTGCTGCTGGCTCCAAGCACTCAGGCTTCTGAGAGCAAAGAAGCTAGAGTCCAGGGACAGAGGGTGGGAGCTGCAGGGGCAGGGCCAATCAGGGCGAAGCTGGCTGCACCCTGATTGACCCTATTCCAACTTGGACAGCCAGATACATCCCACCCCCTTGTTTGTTTCAGAAATATATAGAGGAACAACAATGGATAAGGATGAAGAAACCAGCTAAAATATAAAATAAGAAGAAAGGTCAGTTAGAAGATTTTAGTCACATGATCTACATATGCCCAGTGTTGTTTAAACTACCGTGCTATGCATGTAATGATGCTCAATGTTCAGGATTAACATGCTGGTGCATTGTTCACCAGAATTTGGATCTCTAGCTTTTTAAAATTACTTGTCAGGCAGGTGAGATCCCGGTTTAACCAACATATTGGGGGCACATTGAAGATAGCATGCATACCTACAAAGGTTATGCTTAATTTAAGCTTTCAAGTCATTTAAACCTATAGTATGCCTGATATTGACACCAAAATAGGAGGGAGGGGGGAGAGAGTGGAGAGATTAAAACTGTGTATCTTCGTCACTAATGTACCATATCAAGTATGAAATGTGTAAAAGAAATAGAAAAAAAGCCCTAGGTTCTTCCCAACTTCCATAACTTACCTTCACACATTCATCAAGCCAGTTTAACTGCCTTTTTGAGTGAGCAAAATGTGTTAGTTGCTTGTTTGATGTCTTCAGTATCATTAAATATTTTCTTTAATATTACCACAAAGATTCTTTAGTCTATTGATCTATGTTCTTTTTTGATACCTTAATAATATGAAGCTAATACTGTAACAAAAACATTGCTAAAATTAAATGCTTTCTTCTTTGTTTTTTTCAGGTCTATAACTCAAACAAAGACAACCAAAGTGAAGGCAGTAAGTAACAATTTTAGGTTGAGAGAGAGTAGAAAATGTTGTTGGATTGTATTGTTGTCTCTCATGAGCCAGTAGGTGGCGGCGCAAGTAGCATTTCATCCCATAGTTATGTAGGGCTAAGCTTCTGAATGTAGTCTGGCCATTATGCATATAGATGCTGTGAAGGTTTGAGTATCGAGTAGTTTTCAATGACAGTAAAGTAGCCAAAACAGGCTGATAATTATTTTGAGGCCCATTATATAATGTGATGCATACATATTACATTACATTACATCTTCTTATTACATAAAGGAGCATTGTGTTTTATGATAGTGCAAGTATGACTGCTGGATACAGTCCAGTTGCTGCAGAGTTCTGGATCACAGATTGTTTCTTTTGGCAGGTTACTTAACTGCCTTTGTTTCCATTTTTACATAATCCAGGCATAGAAGTTTGCAGAAGCGAATCAAGGAGAACTAAGATTCTTCTGGATTTCTTGTTTTAACTTTTTAAAACACTGATCAGTAGACCTGAAGACTCTTGTGCTGCTAAAAGTGTGCATCAGACCAGCAGTGGCTTTTTGCCTGCTGCTCCTTCAAATAGGGGGGGGGGGGGGGGAACATGCTGGCATTCTGTGATTTCACTTCCATGGAAAATCCGGAAATGAGATCATGTTGCTCCAGGAACTGGTGGTACCTCTATGGTTTTACAGTTGTTTCCTGCAACTTCTAGTGTGATGTGACACCACTTCCATTTTTCCCAGGAAGTGATATCATGGCACATATGACACTCATACCTCTAACTCCATGTCCCTACTACTTCCTTGTCAGAGTTGACGTAACAAATAGAACTATATAAATACTTTTGCTTTTAACTTTAAGTATTGAGCAGAACCAAACACCTGTGAGGTAGACAGTGGGCAATCTAAATTTCAGAGCTCTTCGCTTTTTGAAATAGTTTGCCAGCCTGCAAATGTATGCCTGCTTTGATGTTTCCCCTTGTGCCATACACTGACACAGCAGCAAAACTCTAGTTTCTCCTGGCTGTGGGAATATGGAGTTGTTGTGGGGTTTCCCCCCCTGTATGTGTGTGTGTATTCAGTCTGAGAACACGAATTACTGGCCCCTTTATTTAAACATGTCAGTTCAGTAATATTTGGAAGGGGTGAACGATAGCTGAGAGGGGAAATCCTGCTGTGTGTGTGCATGTGTTTCTGAAGACAGACAGTACTTAGTTTGTGAGATCATCATCCCTTTTCTTGCTAAGGGATTCCGTCTGGTGGTGTGTCTTTATAAATAGAATGTTGTCCCCAGTAAATCTGAGAAGTAGCACAGGCATTAACGGGAACCGTCAGGCACAAATCGTTCAGCTGTTAGGTCAGTCTGGCGGGCTGAACACCATGTAGTAGTTCAGCTTCTCTATTGGCTATTGATAAATGGTGTATAATTTTGAACCCACACTTTCTTCTCTTGGATCTCCTCTTTCCTCCTTCAGTTCAAGATTTACATACCTGTCTCTTCTTTAATAGAACCAGTGAGCGATACAAGATGGTGCAATTAGAGGCAATTATGCCTCAGTAGGCTGTACTGTTCTGTCAGCATAGTCTTCCCGTTGTGTCTGCGTTCACTGCTACATATGTTATTGAAAAACGGTGAGCAAGACATGATAGAGCAATTTAATACGAGTCATGTCAGCAACGGATTCTCCGGATAGCATCCAGAAGCATTTTGATAACTTTGAGCTGCTATGCAGAGATACGGAACTGTTAAAAGTTGCAAAGGTACGCCATGGTTGCCTCGTTTTTTATTTCTTTGCTTTTGAATGTACATAAGTTCATTCAGAGTACCACACTTGATGCTAATTCCACCTGGAAGGGGAACCATGTCTGAATCCACAGAACAAAGAAAGGCAGAAGGACTGCCTTGTGGGCTCTGTTTGACTGCTCTGTCCTCACTTTTACATTGCCATGTAGATGTGAGTTGCAATTGGTGATAGGGGCATGCTTCCTTGCTGCTGACACACTGATGATCCTTTCTGTGTCCCCAGTTGTGGGTGGACTATTTATGTACAGAAAATAATTAGAAATCTTTGGGAGAAAGTTGGCAGTCTTCCATAACCATTTAACAACCTCCTATATTAAATTCAGTAAGAAAAGTTGGACTGGCAACAACTTTTTTTGTCGTTTTCCTCTCTCTTCTGTAATTTCCAACATATACAGATGTTTGAATTACAGCCAATGCATTCTTTACATGGGTCTGTTTGCTCAGCAAATTCTTGTGCACTCTCTCAAGTAGTGCTTTTAAAATCGGCAGCTATTCTTCTCTCGGCTGACCCAACAGCACAGATACTGCATGGCTGTGTTACGATAGGATGGGGGAAATGGTGTGTTTCCTTGCTGGGAAACTCCCCTTGTCCAAAATTTCCCTGGAATGTATCCTGGTAATCAGCTGCTACCACTCAGGACTTCCTGAGAACATCTAGACTCACCTGCTGAGTCATAAGAATAGTCAGTTCTCTGATGCTGAGACTGGCACACTCTGTACATGTGCAGTGTGCTTTTCATTCACCTACACTAACCACATGAATATACCTACTTTTTATTAGAGGTTACTTTCTAGTGATTTGTCATGGTCCAAATCCAGAAGGAAAACAAACAGATGGCCACTCAGTGGTAGGATAATCAAACCAAAAGTGCAAAACACTGAGTTGAAACTCCAAAATAAGCTGTGGTCATCGCCCCCGGGGGCCAAATATCACCCCATGGGCCAACATTGCCTAGTGATATGAGGGAATTCATGCCTGGAAACAGAACCGTGAGGTGTCCAGGGTTTTATTAGAGACGTGAAAGGTTGCCGTCATCTGTGATGCAGTTGAGATATACATTGATATTGGTATTTTATGGTATTTTGTATTTTTATGGCAATGTTGTGAACCGCCTCAAGCCAGCTGGTCTGGGAGGGGCGGTATATAAATTTAATTTTAAAAATGTAACTGTTTATTCAAAATAATGGATGAAACCCATTAATTTCTTCAGCAGTCAATATCTGAATTAAATTAATAACATAGGAAATATGTGAAATATATTCCACAATTAAATTAATTACAGAGATCCAGCTTGGTGGAGAGCCAGCTTGGTGGAGAGGTTAGGAGCATGGGCTTCTAATCTGGCAAGCCGGGTTTGATTCCCTACTCCTCCACATGTAACCAGCAGGGTGACCTTGGGCTTGCCACAGCACTAATAAAGCTGTTCGGACCGAGCAGTAATATCAGGGCTCTTTCAGCTTTACCTACCTCACAGGGTGTCTGTTGTGGGGAGAGGAAAGGGAAGGTGAATGTAAGCCGCTTTATGATTCTTCCTGGTACCGAAAAACTCCTTCTTCTATATTTCGTATTACATTTGAAAGTAGCATAAATAAACTACTATAAATAACTACAAAAATAACAATAAAGACACACTGAGAGAACATATAATGCATGTCCAATTTAGTAATAACTCCAGCCTAAAGTAATACACAAAAAATTCAGAAATTGAATATTATACCCAGAGAGACATACCTAAAAATAATTACAATCAATTACAAAGTAAGATCCAATGTTATAGTACAAGGTATCTTCTGTGGCACCTGGTCCACTATCAAAGCATTGTATATAAAGTGACTTCAGTGTTGGTCATTGTCAGTGTTGGTCATTGATTGATGTACTAAGCAGGTTAATCATTTAATTAACAGACCCACTATGCAAGGCATGTGGTATTCCTGCAGGGACACCATAGGTTGGGGAAGGGACTGGGCCAAAAGGCCTGGCTCCGCCAATTATGCACGGTGCTTGAAAATTCTGTGTTCCCTTGCCGTATGTCTTCCGGGGCACTGTGCCAGGCCAGGGCTGGGATGGCACCAGCGTCATGCACAATTGGGGCTGCCCTGCTGCTGCCATTCCAGATTTCCTGCGGCATGCATAATCGGTCAATGTAGCATTTAAACCTCCTGGAGATTGAGTTCGTAAATGGGGGGTGGGGGGGACCTAAATAAAATATTTGCTAAGAATGGTCAATTCTTCAGTGCTGAGACTGGTACACTCTGCAGAGTGCTTTTCCTTCACTAACACTAACTACACAAATAAACCTACTTTTTATTAGGGGCTACTTTCTAGGCTGCAGGAAGTGATTTGTCAGCAGGTGTAACTTAGAAATCTACCATTTTATAATTAAGACACTGATTAATTGCTGCATTCTTTGCCCAGTTTTCATTCTTACCCCATATTCCTGTGCTATGTAATATGTCTTGAGAGAAAAATGTAGGTATGCTAATTAAATCACCAAAGATTCTTACAGAGATATACGTAAATCACTTTTTCCTGGATAACTTATGGTGTGACATATTTCAAATATATGATTTCTTCTAAGACATCTCTGCATGCCTCCTTGTAATTATTTCTGAACATGTAAATGAGAAACAGGAGACAAAAATTGGAAGTAAAACTCATGTACGTTTTATTTATATTCTCTATTTATGTTTTATATTTTTCACTCTGGTGACTACCTGTTTCTTAAACCACATCATTCTGACTACAGATAGATATTATGCAGTGTACTTGTAGAGGTGTGTGGAAATAAAACTATTAAAAGCATACAAAATAAATAAATAACACCAGTTCTTACTTCATGACATCATTGGAAACTAACCTGTGAGTCTCATGGTTAGAGAGATGGGGTCTTAGCAACCTAGTCTTTATGCCATGACATTTATGCCTGTAAATTGGATAAATCAATGAAGACAATACTCTGGTTTCTCTTCAGATCCCATAAATCTTCCACCTTTTAATGAAGACAAAGATAGATAATTGTAGCATCATTCTGATTTCATTTAGACCTATTTGCAATCAGTGTTAACTGATCATTTAAAATATTTGTTACTTTTTATTTATATGACAGGAAATATGCACATGAAACAACCAACAATTAAAAGCTTCAGCATAGGTAGGCTATAGTACTATGTCGGCATGCGCACCTCTCCATTATTTTTTGTTTTCAGGTATACCAAATCCAAAAAAATATTGATATTTCTTTATATTCCTGAATCCCAATACTGGTATAGTATTGAGATTCTCACTGATGGGGCTGATTCTGAGCTGCCCCTTCTTGCAGCTCATTTTAAACTGAGCTGTAACAGGATCCAACCTCAGCCCAGGCAGTGGTGAGTTGAAAGTTCTCACCACTGGGGCCAATCCTAGGCTGCCCTTACAACTAAGGCTTAGTTCTGTGCCCTCAGTGTCTCAGCAAATGTTTATTGAAACTATCTCTGACATAATAAAATCAAATAAATAAAATTTCTTGTTGTTGTTAGGTGCGAAGTCGTGTCTGACCCATCGCGACCCCATGGACAATGATCCTCCAGGCCTTCCTGTCCTTTACCATTCCCCGGAGTCTATTTAAGTTTGCACCGACTGCTTCAGTGACTCCATCCAGCCACCTCATTCTCTGTCGTCCCTTTCTTCTTTTGCCCTCAATCGCTCCCAGCATTAGGCTCTTCTCCAGGGAGTCCTTTCTTTTCATGAGGTGGCCAAAGTATTTTAGTTTCATCTTCAGGATCTGGCCTTCTAAGGAGCAGGTAGGGCTAATCTCCTCTAGGACTGACCGGTTTGTTCGCCTTGCAGTCCAAGGGACTCGCAAAAGTCTTCTCCAGCACCAGAGTTCAAAAGCCTCAATTCTTTGACGCTCGGCCTTCCTTATGGTCCAACTTTCACAGCCATACATTGCAACTGGGAAGACCATAGCATTGACTAGATGCACTTTTGTTGGCAGGGTGATGTCTCTGCTTTTTAGCCATAGCTTTCCTCCCTAGCAGCAAGTGTCTTTTTAATTTCTTTGCTGCAGTCCCCATCTGCAGTGATCTTGGAGCCCAGGAAAATAAAATCTGTCACTACCTCCATTTCTTCCCCATCTATTTGCCAGGAATTGAGAGTGCCGGATGCCATGATCTTCGTTTTCTTGATGCCGAGTTTCAAGCCAACTTTTGTACTCTCCTCCTTCACCGGCATCAACAGGCTCTTAAGTTCCTCTTCACTTTCTGCCATTAGAGAGTTATCATCTGCATATCTGAGGTTGTTGATATATCTCCCTGCAATCTTGATCCCAATTTGTGACTCCTCTAATCCCGCCTTTCTTATGATGTGGTCTGCATACAAGTTAAATAGGCAAGGCGACAGTATACAGCCTTGCCGAACTCTCAATTTTGAACCAATCAGTGATTCCATGCCCAGTTCTCACTGTTGCTTCTTGACCTGCATATAGGTTTCTCAAGAGACAAATAAGATGCTCTGGTATTCCCATCTGTTTAAGAACTTGCCACAATTTGTTGTGCTCCACACAATCAAAGGCTTTAGTCAATGAAGCAGAAGTAGATGTTCTTCTGGAACTCCCTAGCTTTCTCCATGATCCAGCGTATGTTGGCAATTTGATCTCTAGTTCCTCTGTCTCTTCGAAATCCTGCCTGCACTTCTGGAAGTTCTTGGTCCACATATTATAAAATAGAAATCAAATAAATAAATATAAAATCAGAATCCAATAGCATGCATTCTTCAGACTAATCAACAACCACCATGACTGTGGAGATATAAAGCAAAAGCAAATTTTGGCAAATTGGTAACCTGTGTCATAATATCCAGATAAAGCCATATGATGCCATATTGCTTTAGGATGCTTAGGGCTGATCCTGCGTTGAGCAGGGAGTTGGACTAGATGGCCTGTATGGCCCCTTCCAACTCTGTGATTCTGTGATTCTGTGATAATTCTTTGCTAAAACAGCTAATCAGTCCTTTTTAAGTTCAGTTGTAGTTCACATAAACACTTATGCTTATTGGTAGATTTAAAGACTCAAAGAACTTCATCCTTCTTAGAACAGTTTCTCCAACTCCGTCATTGCTTTAGATGGTATTTTCTGGACTCTTTTTCATGTCAACAATATGCTTTCTGAAATGGCACAATCCAAAATTGGTATAATATGCCAAATAGAGCCCCACCCTTAATTCTGGTTACTGTATTATTTTCATTCCTGTGTATAATAATTTCTAACACAGATTTTGCTTGTTTTGCTTCTGCAACACACTGCATCAGAGTTTTTGGTGAGGTTTCCACTGTGACACCATCTTCCCTGCCTATTCTGAGCCAATGCAGCAGGTTTCCGAAGAAGAAAAGAGCATATTTTCAATTCTCTGCCTGGCATCAAGTTTTGCAATAGCAGTTGTGAAATAAACTGATCTGCCTTTTCATAGGCTTGGAGCAAAGTTATAAATACGTGGAAACTTCAGCTGGTATCTACAAGTTTTAAATTTATTTAGTATATATGCTCATTATTGATTTATTTGTTTAGTTTATATCCTGCTTACTTGTAAAGTAGGTAGCCAAGTAAAAATAAACAGACATTTCTAAAATAATATCATGGGAGGTGTTTTCTCCAAGTTTACAAAAATTAAACTTTATATCTGGGACAGTGATGACTGGGAACATAGTTGTTCTTCCGTCACTGTCTGGAAGAGGAGCTCCCAGACTGGCATTTTTTTGGGGGGAGGGGGGGATCTGACTTCCCTCCCTTTTAATTTTACTTTCTTCTAAGTTTATAGAATGAACACAAAAATGTTAGGAGGCTCTGAAGAAGAAACTTGGAAGCCTCTTGCTTTTTTGTTTTTGTTTCGCAATCTATCTGACTTTCCTTGTAGGTAGAGACTGCCCAGGAGCGAGTAAGGCACTTTTGATTCTTAAGGGCTGGCTTTTTCATCTAACTATTTCTCCAGCCCATCAAATGACCGATGGCAGATCACATGTTCCCTCTTCTCTCCTGCACTGAGAGCCATATGTATGTTTCTGGTTTAAAGGATGGAAGAAAGGAGGACCATAGCCAAGCAACAACCTTCTCTCCCCAAGAGTAACCATAGAGTGCCATTCACACCCAAACAGTTACATTGAAGAGGAACAGGAAACCATGGAAACTTTGGCCTGGAGACCTCATCAAATTGAGGAGACATCATATAATGTGTAATGTACAGAAGGGAACAACAGGTGCTGACCTTCCAGTAACCTAGACAGCAAAGAAGGTAACTTGATCATAAAAGTGAAGAGGCTGACATAGAACACTGGCAAGAAAAAGTCAGTTGCTGACCCTTGGAAAGGGAGAAGGAAAAAAAGAAAGCAAATGGATAAGACATCAGCAGGAAAACGAGAACACCTAATAGCAGAGACACTTGTCTGGAAGACTTTCAGAGGCTTGGCTAATGATAGCTTGCACTGTTGTCATATCACCAGAAGTGGTTCAGGTTTCGAAGTTCATTTTATATTTTTGGTTTGTTCATCATTACCAATGATAATGAATTGGTCATGTTGATAGTTTCAATCTGTCGTATAAATAAATATTGTAGAGCATCTACTATGCTAAGATTTATAGTCAATATTTCCTCTTTTATCATTGACAACTGCTTGGCATTGCAAGAGATTAAGAATGTAAGTAAAGTCTGCTGGATCAGACAAGTGGTCTTTCTGATCCAGCATATTCTTTCTCACAGTGGCCAACCAGTTGTTTGTAGGGCTGAATGCACTGGGCATAGCGGCTGATGCCATTTTCTCCTGATGCCTCTCAGGTCCGGTACTCAGAAATCTGCTGCCTCTGTACATAGTGGCTTCCTTCAGTAACCAAGGCCAGTAGCCATTGTTGGACCTCTCTTCGCACCTCTGTAATGTCTTACCTGCATGGGGTGACTTTCCAGAAGATGCACAGTTAAGAAGAAAAGTGAAACAATATTAAGATACTGAGGAGGAAAGACTTGCTGTCCTTTCTGAGCCAAAACAAATACCCTCTTAGAACAACTAAGTTTTTATGAAGGGTGATGAAGCACTCAATATTCTTCCCATTGTCCATGTTTGGTGTAGTGATTAGGAGTGCAGACTTCTAATATGGCATGCTGGGTTCGATTCTGCACTCCCTCACATGCAGCCAGCTGGGTGACCTTGGACTCGCCACGGCACTGATAAAACTGTTCTGACCAGGCAGTGATATCAGGGCTCTCGCAGTCTCACCCACCTCATGGGGTGTCTGTTGTGGGGAGAGGAAAGGGAAGGCGACTGTAAGCCACTTTGAGCCTCCTTCGAGTAGAGAAAAGCAGCATATAAGAACCAACTCTTCTTCTTCTTCTTCTTCTTCTTCTTCTTCTGCTTCTGCTTCTTCTTCTATATGTTCTTATGAAAATGATGGTGGCCTGGCCCAGGTATTAGGTGTAAGGATATCAACTGTTTTAGTTTTTTGAGTTATAAGGACAACTGAAAAAGTAAATAATTGGTGGAATATGGTCAGAAGGTTTGGAAAAAAAAGATAATTTGTTTAGTCATCTACATATTGCAGGCCCATGTTTAAATCTTACACTTCACAGTGAAGAGAAGTAGGAATTTTTCTAATCTTTTTCCGTCTTATTACCCCCATGCACACATACACATTTGCCTTCCTTAATAGGTTGCAGGTTAATTCCTTTGGTTATCAGTTGCCTAACATGGAAGGCTACCTCCTCCCCATTTATGGTACTGTTAATTCAAAAGGTACTCTGTATTGTTTCCTAGAGCTTAGCTGGTACAGTGGTACAGTAACTCCATTTTTCATATGTCCCAGGAATTGGTTGTTCTCCTCAGGCATCCCATAGAATGTGTTATCTATTTAGTTATCTTTTCCCTGCTCTACTGTTGTAACGCAAAAGAACTTATAAAATACAATTTAAATAAGGGGGGGAGGGTACAATAAACAGTTTCTTGGGCTGATCCAAAATCCAGTGAACCAATCTGCTCGAGGCCACAGACTGTGAACCAAGGGTCAAGAGTTCTTTGGTTTTTGCCGAGAGATTCATGCCTCTGTCTTTGCCCAGGCAGACCTGCGCTAGGAAGGGAAACAGGTGCTCAGCAGAGATCACGTGCAGTTAGCAGAACTGTTCCCGTCAAACGTTCTTCTCCCTTTCTATGTCCATGTTCAAGGAAAGAAGGGCTTCAGAGTGTTTATTCATAGGGATGACTCATATTAAGGAGAAGGAAACCTTTGTGGTGTACTTTAAACAGTCTTCAGTCAGGAAGAAGGCTGTGAAAAATGTTCATCCTCATGGGAATCCAGCTCACTCAAAGCTGAGAGATATTTTCAGAACATTAATATATTTTTTACAATCGCCTGATATATTGACCATGTTGGCAGAGAAACTTTCGGAATTTCCTGAGTTTTGGTTGAAAAAGACCTGCTGAAAATAAGAAAACGAAAAAGCCTATTGTTGAAGGCAATTACATATTACTGTGGGATCTTTGAATGGCATTTGTTAACTGGTAATCTTGCACAGAATTATTAAAGCACGTTGATCTTCTGGAAAACATATCATCCTGATCATTAACGACTGGCTTGTTAGTTTTGGATTTGTTCCAAATGTATTGCAGAGATATCAAGTGGACTGCTTCACCCTGGCAAATTTAGGAGTATGCCTCCATAAACTAAAATTGTATCAAGAATCCCTTGAGTATATAAAATTATTGGAATACCTTTTAAAGCTAACCAACGAGTTATGAACTTTTAGTTGGGATTGTCTAAGTTAAATTTAAGGAAGTAGGAGAAGAAGAAAGTTTAAAGTATGTTGAACACCTAATTAATCTGTGGTGTTCCAAAACCTTCTTTTGTTGAAGTTCTTCATTTGCAGTGGTATCCATGTTCTTCAGGTAATCAGTAACCTCTTCACAACTTTCATAAATTTTTTAACCTTGGGTTTTCACTAGTGATGGTAACTTCTCACCAGCCAGACCACAGCATAACCAATAAATGGCAATAATTTTATTCTTTGGGAAGGGGAAGGAATCTAAACTCTAGATTGGGTTCAATTGCATTGGATCCCTACAATGTTACTGCAGTATGAGCTGTCCTTGATGCCTCATTATATATTAAGATGTAACAATAGGGCAGATTTGTGCCAAGTACCATGGTAGGAACTACCTTGTTCTAGATGGTTCTCTGAGACCTTTTATGCACGGGGGCAGCCACACCAGGCTGCTACTGGTTTCTTGTGAGGGGGTAGCATGCCCCACCATTTCTCGTGTACCGATAAGGAAGATTTCCCTTGCTGGACATGGCCCACCCTGGATTTCAGTGTGTCCACATGCCAACTGGGGAGAAAGGTTTCCATGGCATTTCTCTACAGCAGCGGGAGGGAGGAGGGGTGGAGGGTTTACTGTCACGATGGTGGGATTGCACACCAATCTAGTCCCACCTTTGCAGAAGGTTAAAAATGGCCCATTTTACTGTTTTCTGTCCCTGCTGCAACGCCATAGGTGGAGGAGAAGCCGGGCCTGAAAGGCATGGTCGTTGATGGCACCCACGGCAGAAAAGGGAAGCTGAAAAAAAAACAGCATTCCCTTGCAGCAGGGCATCAGATGCCTCAAGTGGGCCAGGTCTGGGAGGGGGCTGGGCCAGCAGCGATGTCATGCATTAGTGGCAATTTGCCCCACTTCCATGTGAAGGCTGGCCTAGTTTTTTCCCACCATGCATCATTGGTCTGAGTCATCTAGAAATTCTGGGAACCAAGAGAGCTACTTTCTGCTGGTGGTCTCTGGCTCTGAAGTTCAAAGGCCTATTGTGTTATGGGTGCCTTTCACTCACCAGGATAACTTCGGAAAGGCGGTGAAGTCTCCAAAGTATCCTGTGGATATGGCTTGAAACAGGCAATTTAGGATCAGCCTGAGCCTTAGAGGTGGGCGGTATATAAATGTAATAAATAAATAATGAATAGATACAAGTAAGAGGATAGGATTTGGATCCCGCAGAGCTGTTCTCTCTCTCCCCAGTTACCCAAACCATGTATGTTCTGCACCCATCTCAAGTTTTCTATTTGTCTCGAGTCAGTTTCGTTTGTTTACTTTAGGTAAGAATGTATATGCTGACTATTGTAAGCAGTTACTCCTGGAACTTTATAACATTATTCAGCTACTTGAAACTGCTATTGCAGTTAACTCAGATTACAACTATGCATTCAGAATCTGTAGACTGCTAAAGCAGCTGTAGAGTTCATAGGTTAATCTTTAAACCAAATTGTGTATTATCCTCTCAGAATGGAGAGGAAGCCAAAGAATCCTTTCCTATGTGCATGAAGGATTCACAGTTGCAGCTGGAGCTTCTTTTTAGGCCAGCGTTGGTTTCAAAAATAGTTTGCCTTGCCAACAGTAGGAGCTCCAGTTGTGCATGCAGTTTTCTTGCATGTAAGTATTTCCCCCCCTACCCATGGATTTAATGTAAATATTGTGCATAAATATACCTAGAATTTCCAACTTGGATTCATGGATATGGCTTGACAAATTACTGAGACAATTTCTGATTAAAAAAAAAAAACAATCATACCAACATGTAAAAAAGCATACCAAAGATAGGGTTTCTTCAAATTGAGCCTCTGGGATGGACCCAACTAACCATGCACAGAGCAAATGCCTGGGAAGGATAAGAACTTAAGCTCCCCCTACGTCCAGTACAGTGCCTTTCTTTTGGAGAGAAAGAAAGCTGTTCTGCAAAATGCAGGAGCCCATGCAAGTATGTGGAGGGGGAATGTTCTGCTGATTTCCCCCTTCCTGCTGTAGCATCCCCTCTCTCTACCGTCTCTTGTGGTGTTTCTGAGGCTCTGTTAGCCCTCAGGAACACGTTTTCAGAAGGCTTCAAAGAATATAGTGGAAAGGGAAGATTGGTTGGTTTCAGCCTTAAAAACTTGCACAGTATTTGTTACATGGGTATTTCTTCCAGAATCCAACCTCAGTATGTGTGGAGCCTCTGTGATCACTGTGTTTACACGTGACATTGTACATTTACTTTTTACAAAGAGAGATTACTAAGTTTCCATGTGAGCTGTTTCTAGAGTCAGTAAGAATATATGTGGAGTGTGTCAAATATGAATTGTATTGTCATATATCATCATTGCCCTTGCTCCTCTAGAAGCAAGTCCACAGGGGCCCAATTTCTACAACATACATGTAAGAAAGAATATAATACATTCAATGTGCCACTTATTTGTATGTACCTGCATATTCATACCAGAGTCTATTCAGTCATGTGGGAACTGATCCTAAAATATATGATTGAAATTCACAAAAAATCTCTGAGAACTCTAATATTTGGGGAAATGGAAATTATTGTGAAACTAGCAAAAAAAAAATACCCATTTTACGAAAAATACAACGGGTGCTAGCCTTCCTCCCCGGACCCAGGCAGACCCATCAAACCCTGACAAGGCCGTGGTGGGGCTGCTTAGGGCAAGGGCAAGCACTAGTGGGGGCTCCCCCCCCCAACCTAGGCAGCCCTGCCGAGGCCGGGCAAGGCCATGTATGGGGCTGCTTGGGGCTTTATTTATGCTCCTGTTTCTGAGAACTCTATTTATGTCATATCTGCAGGAGAATCTGGTTTTTATATAAGAATTTAAGTCCTTTAAAAACATGTTTTTCAAAAAGCTTGTTTCCTTTTAAAACTGAGCTACTTGCAAATAGATGAAGTAGGCTTTCCTTGACAAATAGTTGACTGAAAATAATGGGATTCATATTTTGCTCTAAATCTGACCAAGTTGTATGTTACTCCCTTAGGGATCAAGATCTTAAGCAGAGATGTGTAAGGCTAAAGTATTTAAATTAAATTTGAAGAAAGGAGCCAATGGCAGTTAATTGAGTCTTCTTATTACCATAGTGAGAATGCTTTAATTCTTACTCCACAACTATGCCAGATGCCTTAAGGACATTGTAATTTGTATGGAATAAATATTTAATTCAACGTGATAATGCAGTATGAAAATTTTGCAAAGCAAGCTGATTGTAAAACTGTCATTTGTGGGTGTTAAACTGGCACCCATTAGAAGAAGCGCCTTTTCAGTTATCTTATTATTTCTTTGGTAAGAGAAATCTCACATCTGCCACAGGAAAAATCAACTGTGCAGTTGAGAAAGTATGCTTTATGGCTACTTAAAGATATTTTGTCAAAAGTCCTTTTACCGCAAGGCTACTTAGCCTATAGTTTCATATCTTTATATTAAATAGGGATAGGGATGACTTCATTTTGTCATGTGTAACATCTTTATCCCACAGTCAGTTTGCTACAATGTCACATAAACATTGCTGGTTTGACTTGTAGAACTAATTCAGCAGCAATGTTCTAGCTTTAACTTGTTGCCTTTAGTCATTAGAAAAATTTACATTAGTCATTAAATACATTAAATATGGGGCGCAAACGCACATGCATGGCAATTTCGCGAATGCACGCATGCGCAGAACCGCAATGCATGCATGTTTGTGCCCCTCCGCCGGGAGCGCAAACGTGCATGTGCGGCAGCTCCAGGCCACCCTCTCCCCCCACCCCTCCTAGCGGTCCACAACCAGGAAAAGGCTGCGGGCTGCTGCTGTAAACCATAGAACACGCTGCATTGCTCTAGTAGTGATAGCCAGAAACTCTGTAGTTTTACCATCACATTTCTAGTGGTTCCTAGTAAAGGTAAAGGTAAAGGTAAAGGTATCCCCTGTGCAAGCACCGAGTCATGTCTGACCCTTGGGGTGACGCCCTCTAGCGTTTTCATGGCAGACTCAATGCGGGGTGGTTTGCCAGTGCCTTCCCCAGTCATTACCGTTTACCCCCCAGCAAGCTGGTACTCATTTTACCGACGTCGGAAGGATGGAAGGCTGAGTCAACCTTGAGCCGGCTGCTGGGATTGAACTCCCAGCCTCATGGGCAAAGCTTTCAGACGGCTGCCTTACCACTCTGCGCCACAAGAGGCTCTTGTGGTTCCTAGAGTGATGGTTAATTACTGATTAACCACTGGGGATTTGATTGGTTATTCGGATTTTTTTTAACATTGCTTTGGCAGCAACTGCCACCACAATGCAGGGATCTTTACTGTATGACTAAAGGTAATCATTTTGTTGCTGCATCTACCGCAGTGGGTCCCAAAGGTGCCTGCAGGCTCAAAAGATTAGGGGCCCCTGTGTTAGATAGGGCATCTCAAGAAGATGGCTACCAAGCTTATTTTAGTTCACCGTACAAAAAATTCAGAAAGACATTCATTTCCATTTTGAATAGAAAAGAATTCAGCACTTGGATTGGGGGGAGTCTTTTTCATGTGCTTAACATAATAACATAAAAATTATGAATAAAAATCCTTTAGAGGAATTTTATGATGATTTGTCTCTGTCCCTTCTCAAAATGTTCCCCATTCATACATCAAATCATCTTCAGAATAGTATGTTTAAAAGATGCTTGTGCCGCCCCTCCACCAATTAGGATTATGTGCAATTAGGATTATGTGAATTTTATAAATTCACATGTTCACGTTTGTTCTTTCTTTTCAGCCGCCCAGTTGGATAACATGGGCTTCAACATTGTCAGGAAATGCATACATGCTGTTGAAACAAGAGGTACAGTGGCTTACCCACATTTTTTATTTTAAGGTTGAATTGTATCTTTTATCACCAATTTAATATATCGTATATATACCACCTAGAAGATGAACCCAGTCCCACCACAAAAATACCTTGGGCTATGGTTCACAAAACACCAATAGCCCAGGTCACTAATAAGGGAGCTCCCATTCTTCTCTATGGGAGTAGAATGGTAATCTCCATCACTTTAGAAGGGAGGGAAGTTGCATGGCAAACTGAAAAGGCTTGCAACGATTATTATTATTATTATTATTATTATTATTATTATTATTATTATTATTATTATTTATACATTATATTATAAAATAATATAATTTATAATAATATTTATAATTTTGTTGTTGTTGTTGTTGTTAGATTTATTTCCCGCCGCTCCCTGAGAGGCTCGTGGCGGGTAACAATAGTCTGGTCCCATTAAAATACTCATTAAAAGACTAAAAAATCCCAACATGGCGGAAAATAATCTCATTTCCACCTCCCAGCATGGAGTGTGGAGAGGAATGATGTAACTTCCAATCTCAGGGGAGGGCCAATGGTTCTACTTTGCTGACCCCAGCCTTAACCATAGACCTAGTGGAAGAGCTCCATTTTACAGACCCTGCAGATATCTGGCAAATCCCACAGAGCCTGCAGCTCACCTGGGAGCTCATTCCGCCAGGTAGGGGGCAGGACCAAAAAGACACTGGCCCTGGTTGAGGCTAGACACGCTTCCCTAGGGCCAGATACGAACAGCAAATTCTCACCCGCAGAGTGCAAGGCCCTGTGGGGGGCATAGGGCGACAGGCGGTCCCTCAGGTATGTGGGTACCAACCCACGTAAGGCCTTAAAGTTTAAAGCCAGAACCTTGAACCTGATCTGGGCAGCAATTGCCAACCAATGCAGCTGCCTCAGCACAGGCTGGATGTGGGCCCTCCAAGGTGTGCCGGTGAGGACCCTAGCAGCTGCATTTTGCACTAGCTGAAGTTTCCGGATCAGGGACAAAGGCAGGCCCACATAGAGGGAGTTTCAGAAATTTATTCTGGAGGTGACAGTGGAATCTGCAGGCCTCCTGGCTGTCCAGCCAAAACAGTTGCAAGCCTTTTTAGTCCCTCCCCCTCATTTCTCCCCACTTCTAATCAGGCAGAAACAAAACAGACCAATCCAATTGGACCGGTTCATAGGGAGGGGGGGGGGTTGAATCATCTGGGTTTGGGGTTCAGTTCAGGAACACTCCAAACTGAAAAGGAATTTCCCAATTCATGTCTGTCGCTATTTTTAAGATGTATGATACATCTTGAGACTCTTAAAACATTGGTACCCAGGACTTAGATATATTTTGTCTATCATTTACTACTTCGGTAATTCACTTGTCATATCCAGAGCCTATTTGAATGCAGAAATAGTTTTTCAGATCACATATTCACATATTCACATGACACATACTTATTATTTTATTTATTTTATTTATATTGTATTTATATATTGCCCTCCCCTGGGGCTCAGGGCAGTTTACATGGAATGTAAAAAACAATACATGGAACTTAGTTTTTCTATAACATGAAAATAATTACAACAATAACAATATTAACATTAATAATAACATTATGCTATTTTAAGGAAAAGAAATGTTGGACTATGGCTTTGAAGACACTTCACTACAAATTGACATGTGTATTTGCAACAAAGTCTGTACAGTTTTGCTGATGGATGTTGCAAAGACAATTTTCAAAGCTTTGGTTCAGGGTACGGTATAATAAAAATCTTGCCAACTGCACCAAACACCTGACAATTTGGAAATCTATGTGTTTATAAATATTCTTATGGAAGCTAAACACACAAATATATTTTAAACAATGTGTCTATAAATAAATACGAGATGGGAGAGATTAACACTGTAGTCCTAAACAGAGTTTTTAAAGTACATTATCTTCAATGTCTGCATAGGACTGCATAGAAAAGACTATAGATAGAGGCATCATATTTCTACATTTGTCCCTTGCAAAGAATATTTCCCACCTCACACAAAAATGACTTAATTTCAGGGTGTTTCCTTGGATCTGTTATCATGAATCAAAGTCTGCAAAACAGCCCTATGTGGTGTTTGCTTCCATTTTGACTCAACATGTAGCTGTGCTGAAATGTTTTATTTACTGTTGGAAAGAATCAACTATATACTATATCTCTGTGCTGAAGCTGCGTCTAACTCATTCTTTACTTTTTAAAAAGATAATGCTGGCATGAGGTGAGACTTTACTGAGTTTCTGTACTGATTTTTAAAGTATCCCCAAAATCCTAGGCATCAAAACAGGAAGTCATTCTATTAATTAATGTGTTTGGAATCTCATTTCCAGATATTAGGGGTTCAGCCCATTTGGAGATTTAACGGGTTCAGCTCTGCTATTGTCAAAATGGAAAAAAAAAACAGTTTGTTTTCAAATGTTTCTGTAAATTAAATAACAGTCTATTTTTTCCTTAGGTATCAGTGAACAAGGGCTCTATAGAATAGTTGGTGTCAACTCCAGAGTACAGAAGCTATTGACTATATTAATGGGTAAGTCATCTTTTTAAGAACAGTTGCTTAGTGTTTTATTTTGGTTATGTTGACAATCATAGTGGTAGACATATATGCCAAAAATCTGGAGCCAGTTCGCAGCATAAAGGCCTCTTAGGGGTGAGGATGTTATACTGGACCGTTGTGTTAGAATGCTAATGCACATAATTAAAACATGGAGTTGAATCCAATTACCTTTTTTTTTTTTTTTTGCTGACAGAAGCTACTTTTTTCTCCCTTCATCCAACCTAGCTTCTGGGGGATGGGTCCTCAGCAGGAAGCCTGAGCAATAATTGCATTGTTTCATTCTTCTGTGAGTGTGATTGTGAACTGTGGCTAAAGAGCACCGTGAAAAAGTTCACCATTTATTTACAAAATGTATATCTTGCATTTATGTCCTAACAATTTAAAACATGATAGATTAAAAGCAGCATGAAGAGGTCTAGGAGAATCAACAGAGTCACAATCCCTCTATCCATCTCCTGGTGCAAGTCACCCATGAAGGTGACCAAGGCTGTTTCAGGTCCATGACTTGGCCAAACTTAGACTGAAAGAGATCTAAACAATTTACCTTATCCATGAAAGCTTGGAGCTGTACAGCCACCACACAATCAGTCACCTTGCTCAAGAACAGAACATTTGAGACTGATAAATAATTATTGAAATCTCCTGCGTCCAAGGAAGGCTGCTCTTGAAGTGGAAACATCATAGCCTATGTGCTGCCCTGTCGGGCTGTACCTGCATGGCCAGGAAGTTGTGCTGGAGCAGAGAACTTTCCCCAAAGTCCAGAGTCCAGTCCGGGAGGTTGGGAGCTGGGAGAGACAATGTTCACAGGAATGTCAGGTGGGGAGTGAAGTTATGCCAAACCATAGTCAAAACCAGAGATAGCGGGACAAAGGCAAAACACGAACTGGAATCAGGAACGGAGTTTAAAGCCAAAGAGTTGAAGAGCCAGAGCAGGAATGTCAGACAAGCCAGAGGTTGAAGAACTGAGACAGGAACATCAGGCAAGCCAGAGGTCAAAGAGCCGGGACAGGAATGTCAGACAAGCTAGAGGTCGAAGAGCTGGGAGTCTCAGGAACAGTGGGCCTTTTCGCATCCGTTAAATATAGTGAAATGCTTACCTTAGGTAGCTGTTATATTCTGGCTGCTCTGCATGATATCGCCATCATCCAGTGTCCAGGCAGCAAATGGCTGGCTACATCCTCCCATTATAAAGCACTAGCTGAGGAATCGCACAGAGTGGATCCCCAAATTAAAAGCGCTTTCCCCCAATGGACAACCAGCACACTACATGCTAAAGAAACATATGGAGGCGAAGAAGCTCTATCCCCGTTTCCAATGTCTAGTCCTTGTACCCGCCTCCCTCTCCCTTTTCCCAGGGACAGGATTTATTTTATTTTTAATGTGAATGGCCCGAAGCAACAAATAGGCATGCAAGGGTGCAGGCAAAGCCAAAAATAATTTTTCCCCAAAGTTGTTACACAAAGCATGCCTCTCTACAGTTTGCCCTCCCAAATCGGGAAGGAGATTAATTTTTAAACAATTCAAAACTCATGATTCCATGAAGGGTAGCATTATAAAAAGCATTATGCATCTATGAATAGATGATTAGATGCATAGGCGTTTCAACGGAGAACTATTAATTTTTTTTAAAAAAACTTGGTAGGCATTATAGGACCTTTAAAAAAAGGAGAAAGGGGATTGGCTGCCTGGCTTGATTGACAGGTGGAAGAGAGTCGCGTATAAACTGGCTCTCTTCCGCCATTTCCAGCAGCGCTTGCAGAGTGCAAGAAGCACGAAAAGATGGCAGACTACAATGAGATGGCAAGAAGGTGAGGAACGGCTGGAGCCATGATAATATTTAGTGCAATGGCATTACGCTGGCATTTTTTTGGGATTTGCGGAAGTTCCCAGAAGTTCACCATGGCAAACTGGAGCAGGAGTCTCAGGAGACAGGCAGGGTAATGCACACATTGACTCCACAAAGTGCCTTGCCTTAAGGCTCTGCTGAAATAGCCAGAAGCCAGGTGGGGCAGCTCTCAGTGAGAGAGTCTGCAACTGGAGCTAACCCTCATCAGAGGAAGGAGCTGCAGCTGGACCCCATCTACCCTGACACTGAGTTGCCAAGCGTGCTGATCTTCTAACAGCTGTCAGGGTAGATTGCCTCCTCTGATGCTGCTATTCAGGGCTTGCAGGAGCCTTGACCTGAGGCCACCAGTGCTGTTCCTTCGGTGATTCTTCCGGACTGGCGGCTGCTTTATCCAGGGGCTTGACATAGTAGGGCTGTGCCCAGGTTGCTCGTCATTGATCTGGTCCGAAACCACATCTCCTGGTGACACTGGGAGTGGGTTGGGCACCTCCTCCAGACAGCATCCTCTGACGCCAACTCTGAAGATGCAGCTGGAGTGGGCGTGGCAGCTAGTTCAAAGCTGGGGCACCCATCCCCTCTCCTAAGGAAGCATTAACTATCGTTCTATCCCAATACGCTTTTCCTCAGAAGATTTAAGTAATTAGGAAGGGCAAGGAACATACAAGCAGGTATTAAGCCTTAAACTTCCAAGGATTTGTAGGCAAAAATCCCTTGATCACTTGTCTATGTATGGTAATTATCTTTTTTTCCAAATGTATCGATACTGTCTACAAACCAGAAATAATTTATTTAGCTGATGCACTGCTAGTAGTTGTCTTAAATATAATTATCATTTTCAGATTACTATATTTCCCCAACAGTTTATTTAAAATGTTTCTTGTCTGAAAAAAATAATGGAAGTTATTCTCTGTTTTCCCATTGTTGCACCTTTCTTACAACGTAGGTTGCCAGCTGCCACAAAGCAGCAGTGGAAGAAAAACAGGTATTGATATCCTGTGTGCAGCTACATCACTTCTGGGAAACCCCATAAAGTTTCAGAAAATTCCTAGCATTACCCTGCATCACTTATGGGTTTTTCCTGGAAGTTAAATAGTTTTGCACAGCATCTCATGGACCCCCATGGGACCGTCCTGAACCTCCTGCCAAATACAATCCTTGAAACCAAATATAATCCTTAAATTTAAAAAAGCCATAATTGAATAAAGTTTCCAGAGCTGGAATGTTTTTATTGATACTTTGGGCCAAATACCGGTGCTTCAGTTCTGCTGCTCTTGCTACAATATGAAGTTCTGCCATGGTCTCCTAAATCTCCCAGTCATATAAAAACATTTTATGCTTCTTCACCTAGTTTTTATGATCTGGTAATGCTCATTAATAGTTTTTGACAAAATTTCATTTCTTTTGTTTCTCCTGCCTCTAGCAGGCACATGGCAACCCCATGTAGTAGACTTTTTTCTAACTTGAATAATATTGCTTTAGTTAAAATTTGTAACTTTCAGCAACTCATCTTCTAACTTTTGAGGATTCAGTGTTATTTTATGCTCAGTTTCTTGGGGGCTAATATGGTTAGTTAAACTCTTTAATTGGATGTTTTCTTACAAGTAAATGTATTCTTAAAAATCTCTCTTACGTGAGCCTTAAATTAACCCCCGCACACCCCAGTTAAAAAGATAAGTAAATTTTAGTGAAAACATTAAATGGGAAAAACTTTAAAATACATTTATACATTTCCAGTTGTAATTCTGCTTGTATCGACCACATACCTGCTCTGAATTAAGTAATAGATTAACCTACTATCAAGAAATAACAATAGGAGAGTACTCTTCATGTGTCTGAGACTTACAGTACCATCCTAAGCAATTACTCCCTGCTAAGGCCATTAACCCCCTGATAGATCTGATAGACTGAGTGCCTGAAGAACTATGGACAGAGGTTCGCAACATTGTACAAGAGGTAGCAACTAAAACCATCCCAAAGAAAAAGAAATGCAAGAAAGCAAAATGGCAAAACTACAATTCCGCCCAACCCACTGGGCTATCAGTATGAGTTAATTTAATTTTTCTACTGTTCTATGTTGCTTGTTGTTATCACTTCATTATTGTTAATCTAAGTTATCTGTATTGTTTCTGTTTTATGTGAACCACCCTGAGGCTTTTGGGAGGGCAGTATATAAATATAATAAATAAATAAGTGGCTTAGCTCATTTTATGTTTTAAAGAGGAGAAGCTTGTTGTTACTAGCCTTGACAAGTGTTCAGGGCCTTCTGGTGGCAAATGCGGAAGCACTGCTATGGGGCAGGTGGTCTGCAGAACTTCCTCAGACCCTTCCAGCATCTAATTGCATCCAAACAAAATCGTTCAATAAGGTTAACCCTACAGGTAAGACAGAGCCTAACATGGTGGTACAAGAGACACAACGGGAAGTTCTGTTTGATTACTCATCAGACTTAGATCTTCACAGATGCCAGCCTGAGGTGCTGAGGTGCAATTCTCAACCAGGAATACAAACAGGGCATTTGATTGAGAGAGAAAGCATTAATGCCAATCAATATCCTAGAGGTGCCATATTTCTGGCTCTTCAATATTTTTCACAACAAATACATCTCAAACACATTCTGACACGGATGTACAAT
The DNA here is from genome assembly GCF_049243985.1 of Paroedura picta. Taxonomy (NCBI): domain Eukaryota; kingdom Metazoa; phylum Chordata; class Lepidosauria; order Squamata; family Gekkonidae; genus Paroedura; species Paroedura picta. The sequence continues at coordinate 96,747,090 of NC_135371.1, forward strand.
ACTGGGGCAAGAGCTTACCTGAACAAGCAAGGAGGGTTCCCATCCCAAGGTCCTGTTAAAGGAAGTAACCAAAATTATAGAGTGGTCATAGAACAATTTACTGTTTATTGAAGTGGACCACATCCAGGGGAACCTAAATGTACAGGCGGATTGGTTGAGTCGCAGGACGGTTCAGGAAGGAGTGGTCATTGAAAAGAGAGACATTCCAGTTGATAATGGAAAAATTCAGAACACTGGTGATGGATCTACTAGCATCCGCAGAGAATAGTAAGGTACCCAGGTTCATGTCCAGGTTTCATCATCCAAAGGCAGAAGGGGTAGATGCCCTTCAGAGTAGCCAAAAGGGCTTCTCTATACTTTCCTACCGATTCTGATAATAGCAAGGCTGCTGCACAAAATTGTCCTACAGAAGACAGCTGTTATGTTAGTTGCTCCCTTTTGGCTCAGGAGGCCTTGGTTTTCCACCCACCTGATGACAGTGGAACCACATCCTGTCCTACCACAGATCCCAGATCTCCTATCTCAGGGACCCATTTGGCACCCAGATCCAGACTGGATGAGTCTAACCATCTGGAAATTGAAAGAAGGAACCTAAAGGAAGCAAGCTTTTCAGTGATTTCTACTATTATGGCATCCAGAAGAGAGTCTGCTACATGATTATACAATGTGACCTGGAAAGCATACATGCGGTGGGGAAGAAGAAAAAAGGTGAACTATATGCAACCTTCCATATTAACCATCTTGAATTTCCTCCAAGAAGGGCTATTCCAGGGTTTAAAACCAGCATCCCTTAGAGGACAGATTGCAGCAATATCTACAGTTTGTCCACAGTTGGAAGACTTCCAAACTTCATATCACCCACACATAATATGCTTTCTCAAAGGGGCAGCATTTAAGGCTCCTTCATAGGCTCATAGATTCCCAATGTGGAGACTGCATGTGGTACTGCAGGCACTAATGAAGGACCCTTTCAAACTGGTAGCATCCGTCCCCCTAAAATGTCTGTGATGGGTGGCCTGCTGGATACACTCCAGATTCGTTGGCCAGATGTCTGGAAACTGTGGCAAGATGGCTCCAGAAGAGCTTTGTGAAATTCAGCAACTTGAAGATGGAGGTCCTGTGGCTGGGGAGGAAGGGGTTAAAAGAGGAAGTATGCCTCCCCTGCCTTGATGGAATGCAACTAACAGCTTCATACACTGTCAGTGCCTGGAAGTGATCTTTGACATCTCCTTATCAGTGGAGCACAGGTCACAGAAGTAGTCCAACTGACATTTAACCATCTGAGCCAGTTGAAATTACTGGCACCCTATCTCACCCCAGGAGACCTATCCACAGTGATCCATGCAACAGTCACCTCTGGGTTGGATTACTGTAATTTGCTCTAGTTGGGGTACCTTGGCCCTGATTCAGAAGTTACAGCTGGTGCAGAATAGGGGCCCCATGGAGAGCCCATATTTGACCTGCCCGCCATTGACTACTCGTGGAATTCCAGTTTAAGTTCAAGGTCTTGGTCCTGACCTTTGAGGCTCTACACAGCCCTGTGTATCTGAGGGACTATGTTTGCCATTATATTACCTGCTGTGTAGGAAATCCTGGGCCACAAAGATTTCCACCTGGTGTCAACTTGGTGGAATAAATCACCATTTGAAATCTGGGCCATGACGGAACTGTCAAAGTTCTACATGGTCAGCAAAATGTCACTTTCCCATCAGGCTTATGGCTGAGACCATGGCAGATCAAAATTAGATGGGCCTCCCTCATTTTCCTTGACTTCTATACTATTCTATACCATTACCAGTCCCCATAGCCAGCGGAGGGAGGGGGCACTTCCTGGCTGTTCTGGCTTATTTTTTTAAATTAAGATATTTCAAATTGGTTTTAAAATGTGGATATTTTTCTCTCTTTTTTAGAAAACCCTGTTCTCAGTAATAATTGACTGGGTCCAGCACAAGATCACTAACCCTCTTGACTTTCTTGTCTACCCAGTAGTTCCTTTTAACCACAAAAAAGTGGATTTCTAGAGCTATGGGTTCCACATGCACTAATAGCCCACAGATGTGGTGACTACATGGGGGGGGGGGGGGCTAGTAAGTAGATGCACTTCCTTCCTTTTATCCATGAAACTTCATTTTTGGGAGGCCACTTTCCCCTCGCTGCTGCAGTTCCCTGTGTTATGTTGCAATTATTACTAAGACTTAACAACCACAGGAATAAACTTTCCCAGGGTTGGGGAAAATGCTGTGAAGACTGTCAACTGTTATGATTTCCAATCATGGGTTGTAGGATCCAGTCTAATGATATTCTGAGTTGTCTGTATGATGTTTTCCCTGACCAAATGGAGCAAATGCACAGTAAAAACAGTGTTTTATGAATTATATTGTCCTTTTGAGCTGAACCTGCCCAAGAATAATAAGGTGACATAAAATGCTAAGTAGCCAGTTATATTTTGATATAACCCAAGGACAAACCAAGGACAAACCCAAGGACAAACAAATTCAGAGTCAGTGTGAATATTCTTGTATCATATCGCCCACGCTGAATCCCAAAGTGTTTTCAAATTGCCTTCTATATGCCCCCTCCATGGGGATTAATGTGAAAAATGCCCCAATGTCGCTGAGTCTTTTGACCTCATACTGTATATGTTTTTAGGAAGGGACAGGCTTCTAATTCAGAGGCAGAACATATAACTTTCACCTGTTGTTAACAGCCAGAGCAGTTAATGCTAGGCTAGACAGCCCAATGATCTAATTTGGTATAAGGCAGCTTTGTATGTTCATGCATCCAGTATTATATTCCATGGGAGCTGTGATCATTATTGCCTGGCCCGGATATTCTCGAAACATCCATTTGATTAAACAAAGCAAATCAATTCCGTTGCACTGAACACAGCACATTTGAGTTGCAAAGCAATTTTACGCACAGCTTCAGAACCAGGACCCAGTGTTTCCTGGCTCCCTCTTAGAATTTTAAATTATTTCACATTATTCATGCTAATAGTCTAACCAAGATTTTTCCACTGTTCACTTCAAAACCTGCAAGCTTAATGAAGCAGATTTTTCTCACAACTTCAGGCCTATATTTAGAAACAAATGCAGTTAGCATTGTAGCTTAACATTTTGTTTAAATGGCAAATAGATCAGGTGTCAGGGAAACACGTCTGGCCTTGAAATTGACCGTGCCATGGGAGCTCAGGGAGTGACGTCTGTACGTTAAATAGGAAGCGTTTTATGGCTGATGTGGCCTGAACTTGGAGCCCTCAACAGACTGAGTATTGCATGAGCAGCAGCTGCAAGGAGGGTTGCGGAAGATATCTGGTGTGATTTTGATGGGCCTGTGCCGTGCATTCCCTAACCTTTCTCATTGCGAGAGGAGGGAGAAATTGTCACCTGCCATTTCTTGTGCAGGGTCAGCTTTGTAATATGAAGTGGGATGTCAATGAGAGACACACAGAGATGCAGAAACTTGCTTTTGTAAGATCTCTCTCAGTTGTAGATTGAAGGAGTATAGTTGTTTGCGTGAGCATCTTGTCCCTCTGATAAGAACCTGTTCCTTTTGATTATATTCCTTTGGAATCAGGAATACCAGCCTGCAGCAAAAACAAGCATGCAGTGGCACAAAGAAACCCTCCTGTGTATTTCTGTTAGCTCAAAGCTTCCTACTTGTAGCCACATTATCTCACAAGAGGATCCATATAGTGTGTTAATCCTATAGTTTGATTTATGATGTACTTGTTTCAGTTGTTTACCCCTGTGCAAGACATAATAATCAAAAATTATCATCAATGACAGTCCTTCATTGCCAAATACAGCCAGGTCTGTTTTATTTTCGGACCAACGCAAGAGGCTTGTTGTTGTGTACTGTTCTCCAGTTTTAAACAATCTTCGTCAAGTCAAGCCAAACCAGAGTTTGTACACCAAAATTATGGCAGAGGAGCCATTGTTTTAGATTGGCTAGTAATCTTTAAAATACATAACAGGAAATTTTAAGAGGATTTGTAGGTTTCTGATGTATACAGGAGTTAATATGTGCTTATCTGCATCAGCTAAACTTTACTTCATTTATGAAAAACCACAGCTTGGATCCTCACCCTTCTGTTTCTGCAGCATGTCCTCTGTTGCAGAAGTGGTGTGCTCTGCCGCAGAACACCTTCCTCCAGCACTAGGCTCTTCTGCTCATTGCAAGATGCTGAGCAGAAAGCATTTAAGCCTGGAGGAATGTGTTCTGCAGCCTGAGTGCATGCTGTGAAAACAGAAGAAAGGGTTCAGATGCAAGCCTTTTGAGTTACAAGGCAGCGATAAGCCTATAGTATGTTCCATCAGACAACAGACTGGGTAATACTTATCTGATTTATATATAGCGTGTCAGGTTTCCACTCAGTTACAGAAAGAGAATATGTATTCATTTCCTCTGGGAATGAGATGATAAAATATGTTGTACTCTTGCTAATTCTCAATATATACATTTTGTAGCTTCCTGCTTACCACTTCTCAGTTCAATAGTACCAAACTGCTTTGAAATATGAGACATTGGGCTCAAATCCACTTCAGAGAAAAAAGAATAGGGTTCCAGTGTAATGAAATTTGCATGTTCTTCGGGAGGTGGGGGTGGCAGCCAATATGTGGACCATATGCTATTTCAAGATACTTCTTGTAATTCCATATTCTTGAATAAAGGCTTGATTTACTTCTTCTTTCTTTTTAAATTGGTTGAAAAGCTTCCATTGTATTTAGCTGGAACTGGTTCAGAGTCTCAGATCTCAGATATATTTGGCATGGACTTGTACCTGTTTTCTTAAACTGTAGTCATGGGGCATTTGTGCCAACTGTATTTAACACTATCTTGTATTATTCAAGTTTTATTCCTGGGAAAATGTTGTCAAGTTCCAAGTTGTCTAATTTACTCACACTATTGGGCAAGTTTACACATTTAATGTATATTGTCATACAGCAATGAAGCCGGGCCACCCACAAACAAGGCAATGGTTTCTGTGTACTCAGAACATTTCCAAGGCACACAGAAAGATATTAAATTAAGAAGAAAAACATACAGCCCTCTCCCAGCCTAATCAGGATCGAATATTTTCATTAGTTTCTTTGAGGCACATTATATTGAGGGTAGCCAAATGTCACCTGTATTGGAGAGGGGACAGCATGTGAGTGGTTTCAACAATGTCAATATTAACACAGGATGTTTTAGTCTATTTGAACTGTAATATATTCTCTCTGCTGTTCAGTGCCTGTTAAATTCTTCTCCCCCTGCCCCCCATCCCGGCCTCTTGTTGTGCTTCCCCTCTGAAGTCAATTCTTATGTATAAAAGTGTCTGCTCTTAGAAGGCCTGCAGTAAGTTAATGCTTTTTGCAGATCCTGTTGTAGTAAACTGAATTGAAAGCAACTATGAATGTGTGGGAATTCTAAACACCAGAGTTGTGCACAGGGTTTTTAAAGGGGCTGGGTGGGTTACAGCACATTCCAGAACCTTCATGAAACTCCTTAACTAATTTTTTCTCACTTTTTCTTGAACGTTTAAACTTTTTTCCTATTATTTTCCTATCTTGTACCATTGTTAATAGGTTTTCGTTGATTCAATGAGAAGCTTTTTATATTATTTCCTTCATTTAATCTTTTTGGGGGGGTTAACTACCCCACACAAAAAAATTCCTTGTGCACAGCCTTGCTAACAACCAACTCTACTAATAACTTCAATGCAGCAGTGTCTTTAACAATCCATTAATTTGGCCATGAAAGCTTTTTACAGTTGTTAGCTCTAAGTTAAGAAATGCCTAGAGATTTTGGGGAGTGGAGTCTGGGGTGGGAACTCATTGTGGTATACTACTATAGTCCACTCTCCACTCTCTGCTCTTTTCTCCAGGGCAACTGATCTCTGTGGTCTGGAGGCCAGTTGTAATTCTGGGAGATCTCACCTGGAAGGCTTTCTGAGTGATGGGGATGCCCAAGTGGGACCTGGGGATCCCCTGGAAGTACCACTCATCTCCAGACTAAAGAGATCAGTTCCCCTGGAAATAATGGCTGCTTTGGAGGGTGGACTCCATGGCATTATACTTCACTAAGGTCCTTCTCCACCCCAAATCCCACCCACTCTCAGTCCCATCTCCAAAATCTCCAGGTATTTCCCAACCCAGTGCTGGGAACCCCAGATCTCAAACCAGTTACACAATTTTGTAATGGTAAAATTGTGTGGTGATAAAATGAAGGAGAAGACAATTGTAGGGCACTTTTGGTCCCACTGGCATGAGAAGTACGGCACAGATAAAATTAGCTTTATAAAAATGCTATTTTAAATCATTCCATTTAAAATATTTAAAAGGCTGTGGCATAATTCTGGCACAGCTACAAAAGCTGTTTTGAAAATTGGCAACCTTTGTCCTTTGAGGTCTGTCATTCTCAGAATTTTGAAACAATGTAACATTGCCCAAAAGCCCTTTCCATAACTTGAAACTGAAATAAATTAGAGCTATTTAGTACATTTATGTACATGGGCTCTATTTGCTTGATTGATAATACTACTAACATTTATTTGCCAAAGTTCCCATTTAATTTTTTTAAAGGAAAAAAAATCAATGATGATAAAATTTGGAAATCAGTAAATGCAAGATATTGAAATTCTAGTAGTATTAACTCCACGGTCCACATCAAGTGTTTCAGAGCAGAAGAAACAAACAGACATGTTTCTGGGCTTCATGTTTTTGTAAAAGTTACATATATCTGTGTGGGGGGGGAGCAGAATGTTATTGGAGTGCAAATTAACTACAGAGCATTAGTGAAAGAAGATTGTAGCATGCTTAACAATACAGCCCCCCAAATATGTACATTTTCCTTTGGTTCTTTGAACCCTGCTCTATCACCTTAATTATGAAGTCCATTGGCAGTTTAAAGAAAAGGGACTGTCATGATTAATATAAAAAGTCCATTGGAATGTGTAAGGGAAAGGGAATTCCTATGTAGTGGAAAAAATATACGGACTCAATTTCATATGGACCAGCTACATAAAGGGCAAACCTTGCCAGAGTCAGATGTGCACAAGCAAATATAGACAAGTGGGATGGTTTGTAGTGAATACAATACAAAAGAGCAGTTGGTATTACTAGCATCCCCATATTGAAGAGCCAAAGGCCGATATATATATATTATTCAATAGAGGTTGAATTTCACAAACTGGACATTCATAACATTCACATTCAAAAGTGAGGACAACCATTGAGGAAGAATATTATTTGAAAACGGGACATATCTAGATATCATTCCTCTAGATCAGTGGTCCCCAACCTGCGGTCTGCGGCCCGGTGCCGGGCCGTGAAGGCCAGGGCGCCGGGCCGCGGTTCCCTCTCCCCGCCCCCCCCCCGCAGTAAAAAACTTCCCAGGCCGCAAGCTTGCGGCCCGGGAAGCTTCTTACTGCGGGAGAGGGGGAGAGGGAATCAGGGCCGCGCCGCGCATCGCGCATGCGTAGCTCGGCCGCGCAGCGTGCATGTGCGCGGGCGCGGCTGCGCATGCGTGCTGCGCGGGCATGGCCGTTGCCCTGCCAGTCCCCAGCCGAAGAAAGGTTGGGGACCACTGCTCTAGATACCATTCTGGTTGGATCCTATACAAGAATAAACAAGAACGAAGAAACTTTTATTTCATGTATTCTGTATAATTTTACTACATCTATAGTAGCCTTGAGATAGAGTCAAATGTGCAGCAGCAGCTTCTTATTAACTTGCAAAAAAGATTTCTGTGAGATTTGCAAAAGTTGTGAGTGGAGTAACAACTTTCATGCTGAACCTCAAAATGCCACTATAGAGCTATAGAATCATCATAAATAACATGCTTTGATGGTAGAACAGGTATCACATGAATGCAGTCAATTAATGAAGGCTCTGTTTTTGTCCTGGTTTTATTGCTGGTGGGATTTCAAACCATTTGGGCAATTAGCTGTTTGTGTTCATGTGACAGGGACAATTTTCAGCCACTTCAGGTAAAACCTCTCAGTATTAAGACTGGCTTGATCAAAAATGGCCTAAGCTACATGCTTGATACAAAGTGCACTCCATGGTTCAAATTGTGTTGGCAGCAGCGCTTATCAGGATGACATTTAATTCTCTACGTTATTTTCTCCTTTATCTTCCTAAGCTGCTTTGTGATCATGGCTGAATTTTTTCCAGTTTTTATACATATCAAGTAACTACAAACTGTTTCTGGGTAGGAGAGCTTGAAAAGAGCTGAGCCATTCCATGTTTTAACTTTTGTTCTTTTGGGGGTTTGGGCATCTCTTTTACAATTCATTTGAAATCACCTGTGCTTTTAAAAGAGCTTTTGTTTAAAAATGGAAAATCTCCCCACCCCTGTCAGTTAATGATTGTTACACTTGTACACGATTGTGCTTTCCTTAGTTTTGAGTCTTTTGGTTCAATTCACGCAGGGGAGGACACACAATAAATCTCAAGAACTCTTAGGACCAGGCACCCAATGTTCAGAGTTTGATCATAGAACAGGGTACCTAGGGAATGGAGGTGAATTAAAGCCTTGATTATAGTTGTGTCTCTTGTTACTGAGCTGGCAATCTGCAGCAGAAACTTATTTTTTAATTAATACATTTTATTATAACAAATTACAGAAAAGGAAAAAAGAGTAAATAACAAAGAACAGACATCTTGCATCCCTTACATTAGCGATCCCCAACCTGTGGGCTGCGGACCACATGTGGTCTGTCGACTAATTAAAGGTGGGCCGGAAAGGACGCCTTCTCCCCCCCCCCAGCCCTTTACTTCATCCCCCCCCCTTTACAACACACTTCGGGTGTGATTGTCTCCCATCACTCCCAGATGGGACTATCTCGTTGCAGAGAAACAAGCTCAGGGTTCCCATTGATTTGTCATTGTCATGAGTTAAAATTTCCATGAAAATAAAATGTTCCTTATGTTCATTGTTGTGGCATGTCTGTATCTTATTTTGAAGGGATGTTTAAACATTACCATAGCGATCAGAGAGCGTTAGGGCAGTGGTTGAGAGTAGAGGAGTAAACTACCCCCCCCCATGCCTCAGTAAAATTGTCAAGTGTTGAGTCGTCCCCGGTGATAAAAAGGTTGGGGACCACTGCCTTACATTACAAGACCACATTATTGCTATTGGCTCGGTGGGCTCGGTGCTCTCCCCCACGCTCTTCAACATCTTCATGAGCCCTCTGGCCCAGCTGGTGAGGAGTTACGGTTTGGGTTGTCATCAATATGTGGATGAAACCCAGCTGTACCTCCTGATGGATGGCCGCCCGGATTCCCCCCCCCCCGGATCCATTTGCCAGATGTTTGGAAGCCATGTCTGGGTGGCTTGAGCAGAGTTGCCTGAAACTCAACCCTGCCAAGACGGAGGTCCTGTGGTTTGGTGGCAGAGGAGCAGTTCAGGAAGCGCGCCTTCCCACCTTGGCTGGGACGCAGCTGGCCATCGCGGCCCAAGCCAGGAATCTGGGAGTGACCTTGGATGACTCCCTAACTTTGGAGGCTCAGGTCAAGAGGTAGCGAGCCAGGCTTTTTTTCCATCTTCGCCAGGCTCAACTGCTAGCATCTCCTGACAACTTGGCCCCAGTGATCCATGCGACAGTCACCTCCAGAATAGATTTCTGTAACTCTATGCAGGCCTACCCTTGCATCTGATCTAGAACCTGCAGCTGGTGCAAAATGCAGCTGCTAGGGTCCTCACTGGGACATCTTGGAGGACCCATATCCAGCCTGTGCTGAGGCAGCTGCATTGGCTACCAATTGCTGGCCAGATCAGATTCAAGGTTTTGGTTTTAACCTTCAAGGCCCTCCGCGGTCTGGGACCCACTTACTTGAAGGACCGCCTCGTGCCCTATGCCCCCTGCAGAGCCTTGTGCTCTGCGGGTACAAATTTGTTGGTCGTTCCTGGCCCCTCTGGCCTCGACCAGGGCCAGGGCCTTTTTGGTCCTGGTCCCTGCCTAGTAAAATGAGCTCCTGGAAGAGCTGCGGGCCCTGTGGGATTTACCAGCTTTCCACAGGGTCTGCAAAACGGAGCTCTTCCGCCAGGATTTTGGTTGAGGCTGGCACCTCCATAATAGATCGGACCCCCACTTCCCCCTTAGTGTTATGATTATGGTGATTCTTACTCCCTCCTTGGGTTATAAGCTGGGTAGTATAATGTTGCCGCCGCTTGGATTGGTTGGATTAGGTTTGGTCGTTTGGCTTTTTAAGAAGATTTTATTGTATTAGGAGGTTTTATGGGGGTTTTATTGTTGTGACCTGCCACGAGCCTTGTGGGAGTGGCGGGCTATAAGTCAAATAAATAAATAAATAGTTAATGTGAGACACATCTTCTGACATGGCCCCTGGGATAGAAATGGGTTCAAAAATGATATACATAGCCCTGCCCCAGGGAGAGTGCCAGAAGAGGCTGGGGTAGCGGTGGAGCTATGTGGTGCAGCACGGGCTGTTGTGAGGTCGGGGCAGCAGGGCAGCCAGGCAGTCTACCCTGGTGGCCAAGCAGGCCAGTACCACCCTGGCTGTCCAGGGGACATTGCAAGGCAGGGCAGGGAGTCTGGGTGGTGGGGAAGCCTCTGGGGGCTGGGGCGCAGGCCATATCACTCTCGGGTAGGGCAGCTGAACTCTAGGCCTCTGGGGGCCAGCATGCAGTTCACGACACCAGCACAAGCCCAGGCACTTCCTCCAGGCCAGGGCCCTCCTGGAAGAATAGATAAGGAAGGAGGGGGTAGGACTCTTTGTGTGTATGTTTGTGTGTGTTGGAAGGAGAGGGACCAGGGAGTAGGTCAGGGAAGGAGAGAGGGGGGACTGGGAATTGGGGAGGGAAGGGGTTTGCATTTGTGCACGTGTATGTTTGTACGTGCGAGAGATAGGGAGGAGGGGGGAGGGGATAGATTAAAGAGCTCTGGAGCGGGGCCTGGGGCCCAGTTAACTTAAGTAACCCGAGCAGCTAGTTGGCATCGTGACCTGGTTGCACCTGCAGCTGTTTCTTCCCTCCCCACCCCCTTTATTAAGCTTGTCTGTTCGGTCTTTGTATGCCATGCATTTCCTTTTCCTTGTCACCATTAGGGTCTGGGTGGATCAATTTGGGGGTGGGTTCCGCACCTGCATGTGGGACTCCTCCAGAAGCTGGTGTCTCTTTAAGAGACTTGGCACATGCTGGGTAGCAGCACCCTCCCAAGTGTGGGGGGAAGTTACCTGGCATGGCTGGTGGCCGGGAGAGGCTCCAATAGAGGCTGACACACCTGGGGTTCTACTACGCTATGCCTTCCCGGGTTTACAGCAGGCCTGATTGGTAGGGGGAGCTTGACCGGTGTGTCGCTTAGATTCCATAGACGGGCCTGCTGGGTATCCCTCCCCCACCATACTTGTGTCAGACAGAGCGGGGGGGGGGGGGGTTGTTAGATCCACCCAGAGGGTTTGTCAGCGCTCACTTGCAATGCAATAAAAAGCTGTGGCCTTTTGTCAAAAAGAAGTATATGGTATCCATCTTCTCTGTGCGCCCGACTTCTCTCCCCCTGCCCTGCAAAAGGTTTCCAATGCATCATAAAAGAAGCTGTTTTTACTCTAACTAATGCTGTAAAGTTGACCATTTCATCTAATTCTAACAACTTTATACTCCTACTGTAGGCAGTTTCGTGGCTTTTCCAGTTCTGAGCATATAGAAGTCTCTTGGCCATTGTCATGTACCTAAACAAAGTTCCATAATTAATTCCAACAAGAATGTTTCTTGTTTCATTTGTATATTAGTCTTTAACATCTTTTGCATGCAGCAGAAACTTTGCTGATGCCCAAAAATCTGCCTGCCTATGAAACAGGTCAATAGGAAAACAATTGCATCAGTATTTTGTATCTGATCCATTTGGTTTTGCCACCCTATGCCCGAGACTGTTGAAGTCCACCAAGGCATGCTGCCTCCCTGAATCACTGTCTCCTTGCCTGCCAGACACATGGGTAAGCAGTCTCATAGTAAAGATGAGTGATCTGATTAAGAGAGTAGAACTGAGGCTCTTCTCATCCCCCCACCCCCACAGCCCTTATTGATCCAATTCATTCCAAGATACTCTGAGAGATCTGTGGAATCTAATTTCTTGCTTTGGTGATTTTTTAAATTAAATCTTGGAAAAACAGGCTGATAGAAGTCAGATATATCTGGTTCAACTATGTATCTGAAAAATATCTTATCTGTATTTTTCAGTCACATTTGAGATCTGGATCAATATTTGGGAATCCCATCAACAGTGGTACTCCAATCTCAAATATTCCCAGAAATATTTGAGAATATCCAGGACTGGAATTTTATACTCAAAATCTTTAAAAAAAAATCTTTTGGCATGTTTCCCAGGCAATGACTTCCTGAGACAGACTTTCAGGGGTTGACCCACTCCATCATGGGTTCAGTGAATGAGTAGTCAGGAAAAGATGCCCTTTGCCATTCACCCAATGCACAGTGGCCAGGAGAAGTAGACTGCCAGGCAACCAATGGCTAGGGACACCCAGGATGACCTAGGACAGACATGACAAGAGACACCACAGCAAACAAGCTGGCTTGCCTAACCATGAGCTGCGGAGGTGGGGTAGACAGCAATAGCAGCAGTCTACCCAGGGTCTTCCCTTGGCTGAATGAGGTCAAAAGGGAAGAAGTTGTTAGTCCAAGCCAGTAAACTGTATCACACCAAGAAGGAAGAGAGACCAGGCATGCAACAAGCCATGAGAGAGAGACACCCCAAACTTACAACGCTGAGCAGCCAGGAGAGAAGAGCTTGGTCTAAGCCACAAGCTGACAGACAGTAGGGGTGGGACCAGCAGACAACACAGGGGGAACTAGAAAGGGACACAGGAGGGATGATTGATGAGTTAGGGTTGGTGGAGCAAGGGGGCAGGGCCAGCCAAGGGGGAAGGATAAAGGAAGGGGAAATTATCCAGAAGGGATTGAACACTGGAGGTGATGGAGGAGAGTGGAAGACTGTGAGAGAGGGTAGGAAAGAAGGATAGTGAGAAGATTGAGCTGAACTCAGAGTTTTTGGGATCCTGGGATTGCATGGAGTCATCTGGAAGCAGAGCGCACTGGACCCCTTGAAAGACTCAAATGTCTCCTCAGCGGGAGTGGGGAAGGAGACAGCTCTTAAAGACAAATAGGGTCACTTGTTAGGGGAGCTTGAAAGGTTAGTTCTGCTGAGTTACTGTGGTATGACATTGATATTGCTGGGCTGGAACACAGAGTTCCTTCTTTTGCTTCAGTGGGTTTGGCTTGGATTCATTGGCTATTGTGTATTTGCCATACCGACCTGTGGTTCTGGGATTTTCTGGTTTGACATTGGTTCTGCTGGGATTGTTAGTTCTGTTTGCATGGGGAGGCTTTTGGTCAGTAATTTCTTTTCTTCAGATATTCTTTGCCATGGAGCATGCTATTTTCCTTCATAGGAAACAATGGGTAACTTTATTCACTATGTTCAGGGGCCCATAGAACTGGACCCCTTGGTCCAAGTCTTCAGTGGACAGGCAGCACCAATTCCACTGCAATTCTGGTGTAATTTGCTCAAAAAACAGGTACTTCAACCCTTTGGAAAGGTTTCCATAGGGAAAAATGGACCCAAAAATGGAATCCCAAAACAAACTGACAAACAAAATTATCAGACTGGTATTTGGGACCTGAATAGCATGAAATACCAGTATGTATGCCTTTGCCAAAATCCAAATACAAAATTTTTTTTGATTTTTTCCCCATGCTCTCTCACTAAGAGGTGATATGATAATCATATGTAAACCACTCCCATGGGAGTGGTAGGAATAAAGCAGTAAGGGCTAAGTTGGCGGAGAAAGGGGCGGGGCGAATCCAGGATAAAAACTCGAAGGGACCAATCGGGAGCCGCAAAGCTGGGGCCTGGGGAAAGGGGGAGGGGGCTGGTGGAGCCTCTGGGGAGGGGGCCAGGTGGGGGAGGCTTCAGCGCCGGCCTCAGAGCAGGCCTGCCACGTCTGGGACATGCAACGCCTCCTCCAAGCCTGGCGCTGAAGCTTTGGCCTCGGGGGGGAGGGGGCCAGTGGGGGAGGCTTCAGCGCAGGGCTCAGAGCAGGCCCCCTCCCCCCAATGCTGCAGCTTCAGCCACTCCGAGCCCCATGCTGAAGCCAGCAGATGGGGGGAGGGGGGACGGCCGGGGAAGGCTTCAGCCCAGGGCTCAAAGCTCTGCGCTGAAGCCAGCAGATTGGCGGGGGGGGGGGGAGAGTGTGGCTGGGGGAGGCTTCAGGCCCGCTCTGAAGCCAGGGGGAGGGCTGAGGGGGAGGCGGCTGGGACCCTCCCCGACCCTCCCACTGCCTTCTAGCACCCACTGTGGTTTTTATACAGCGGGCTTAAATTCTAGTCTTCAAATACTTGAGGGGCTGTCATAGAAGATGCAGAGTAGTTTTCTGTTGTCCCCAGAGAGTCGGACCAGAACTAATGGGTTGAAATTAATTCAAAAGAATTTTTGGCTAAACATCCAGAAGAAGTTCCTGACTGGCATCCTTAGGAGGTGATGTGTTCTCCTTCTTTGGAAGTTTTAACACAGAGGCTAGATAGTCATCTGACAGAAGTGCTGATTTTATGAATTTAGGCAGATTGTGAGTGGGTGGGCAGGAAGGAATTGCCAGTGTTTGTCTCTTGTGGCCCTTCCTTGCATACCCAGGGAATTGCTAATTGCTGTTATAGGATGGTAGGTGAATTTCCTCCAGGCCAGGCTGAATTCTGAAGATGTTTGGTGGAGGGATCACATGGGCATGAAATTGGGGTCACCATGAGTGAGCAGCTAGTTGCGAATGCCTGCATTGTGCAGAGGCTTGGACTAGATGACCCCGGAGTTCATATCCGACTGATTCTATTATTCTATATCATAAAAGAGATTAATCTTTTGGTTTTATTATAGACAGGAGTTAACTTTGAGTATGTAAAGGATCTTGGGGTGCTTTGAACCTCAGTCATTCTGAAAAACAAGTTTGGGCTCTTGCCAAGAGTGGGGGGGGGTTGTTCTTTTGTGTGTGTGTTTTGCTAGCTATATTTGATCAAGAAATTGTTAGCCCTTTTAGATTCCGCTAAGCTTCCTGGACTCTGAGATCAGCCATTCTTGATTGTGTGGAAATATATGGATATAAGCAAAGATAGCCCAGGAAAAGGACTTCACCCCCAACATATGGCCCATCTCATGCCTAGATTCAGGTGGGTAGCTGTGTTGGTCTGAAGGAGCAGAATGATGTCTGAGCCCAGTGGCACCTTTAAGACCAACAAAGTTTTATTCAAGGTAGAAGTATTCATGTGCATGCACACTTCTTTAGATAGGTATCTGAAGATGTGTATGTGCACACAGAAACTTATACTTTGAATAAGACTTTGTTAGTCTTAAAATTGCCAGTGGGCTCCAACTTTGTTTGTCTTATGCGACCCTTAGTGTACCTGCCCACTTCATGCAAAGTGTGGGCTGCCTGCTACTAGGTGGTGGCTCTGGCTTGCCTCGCTCATGGATGGCCCTGGCACACATACACGAAGGCACACAGCAGGTCATCAGCCACCCATAACTTCTCTGGGTGTTCTTAATGACCAATACACTCCTGGACATGACTGTTTAATTCCTTAGTTGGCCCTGGACACATACCGGTCAGGCTTTTGTCCTGGCTACGGGTTGGAGACTGCACTGGTCATGCTAATGGATGATCTCTGGTGCCAACTGAATCAGGGTGGTTCGATAATCCTTGTGCTTTTAGATCTGTTGACAACATTTGATGTGGTTGACCACGAGTTGTTAGCCCACCGCTTCGCCAGGATGGGGATTAGGGGGACAGTCTTACAGTGGCTGACCTCCTTCCTTAAGAACTGGACACAGAGGGTGGCAGTGGGGGAAGAGATATCTGACCTCTTTGTGCTCCCTTGTGCTTTTTAATATCTATATTCGCCCCCTGGCACAGCTGGTCCGGGGCTTTGGGCTGGGGTGTCACCAGTATGCAGATGACACCCTGATGGACAGCCAGCTGGATTCTCCCCCGTAAACATTTTCCAGATGTTTGGAAGTAGTGTCTGGATGGCTTAGGCAGAGTCGTCTGAAAAGCAACCCCTCCAAAACAGAGGTCCTGTAGCTGGGTAGAAGGGGACAGGATCAGAAAGCGTGTCTTCCCTGCCTGGATGGGGTGCAGCTTATGCCTGTACCTGCAGCCAGGAATTTGGGGGTCTTCTTTGATGCCTCCTAATCTATGGAGGCTCAGATCACAAAGGTAGCACAAATGGCGTTTTTCCACCTGTGCCACACTAGGCTACTAGTGCCCTATCTGTCCTCAGAACAGTTGGCCACGGTGATCCATGCAACGGTTACTTCCAAATTAGACTTCTGTAACTCGCTCTACATGGACTTTCCCTTGTCTCTGACCCGAAAATTGCAGTTGGTGCAAAACGCAACTGCTAGGGTCCTCACAAGGTTATCTTGGAGGGCCCATGCCCAGCCTATGCTGAGGCAGCTGTATTGGTTACTAGTTGGCTTGCGGATCAGGTTAAGGAGGAAGAGGAGATGGAGATGAAGATGGAGATTGTTCTTATATGCCGCTTTTCTCTACCCGAAGGAGGCTCAAAGCACCTCTCCCCACAACAGACATCCTGTGAGGTAGGTGAAGCTGAGAGAGCCCTGATATTACTGCTCAGTCAGAACAGCCTTATCAGTGTTGTAGCGAGCCCAAGGTCACCCAGCTGGTTGCATGTGGGGGAGCACGGAATCAAACCAGATTAGAAGTCTGTGCTCTTAACCACAACACCAAGGTTTTGGTTCTGTCTTTAAGGCCATCCGCAGCGTAGGTCCCAATTATCTGAGGGACCGCTTGTTTCCTTATGCGCCCTGCATGGCTCTGCTCTGCGGGTATGAATTTGCTGGTTGTCTCTAGCCCTCGGGAGGCACACCTGGACTCGATCAGGGCCAGGGCGTTCTCAGTCCTGGCCCTGGCCTGTTGGATTGATGGCCCTGATGGAACTATCAGCATTTCGCAAGGCCTGTAAGACGGAGCTCTTCCACCAGATGTTTGGTTGAGGCCAGACTTAGAAAGATCAGGTCCCTCCCTCTGTAGGGCCCTAGGCCCGACATCACAAGTAAATACCCTCCGGGGTGATTATATTAATTGTATGAAGAGATGGGATGGAGGAGTTTTTTGTAGATTGTTTTTTGCTGCTGATATTGGTTACATGTATTGGGTTTTATGTGGATTTTAATGTTCTTATTGTAAATGAGCCAGCCAGGCCAGGAGTGGCGGTCAACAAATACAATTATAAATTTCAAAAAAATAGTTTTGTGATTATGGGTCTCTCTTTTTCTAAATTTATTTTGAATTGTAGAGAATGTCTGTTTCTGTTTTAGCAGCCTCAAACTTGTGGGATAGAAACATTTTAAGTCAGTACATAGACACTTGTACAGTGCTACCCAAGTAAGTATGTATATTTCCCTTTCCTTTAGGTTATGTTTCTTGGAATGTCTTCCAATGAAGCAATAATAATTGCATAGTAATGAGACCAGAGGGTATAGAAGCCGGTTAAAAAACACGTATCCCCCCTGCCAGTTATTCCCTAATAGTTTGCAATTCATATTTTAATATTTACTAACTACTAAAAACTAGGTACTGCACAGCTATGTCATAAAGAGTCTGTGTTTACAGGCATATAATCAAAGTCTGGCAAGAATAAAACAGAAACCAGACGTAAAGCACTGAACCCAAAGGAGAAGAATTTGGCTAGGAAATGCATGACAGAGTAAATTTTCTTAACTTAAGAAAAGAATCCCAGGAGAAGAAATCCATATTTAGAGGAAGGGGAGTAGGAGAGAAGGGAATTCCATTTGCAATGGAGAGTTTAACCTGTGATTCAGGCATCCAAGACCCACCCTTAGCCATTACCATAAGAATGCTGTAGATACAAAATTCTAGCTATTACTGTAATGTGCTGTTAGATCCAGTCCAAGGGTTGTCTGTGCTGTGAAGTGTGATTGCCAACTTCAGTGTCTACCACTCTTTCTAGGAAAAACTTATTCTGCTAATTGGCAAAAAGAATAGAATAGATTAGTGCAATAAACTGCATATGGGACTGCCTATTAAGATTGTCCAGAAAATGAGCCAGAATATTAGCAGCAAGGTTGCTCGCTGATCATTACTTGCTGATGTAAGCAAACCACAGATTTTGCAGATACTACAGCCTGTATTTGGAATATCTGGAAGGCCCCCTACCTCCATATGAACCTTGTGAAGTGTTAATATTGTATTAGAACTTGGAAGACCCTGTCTTCTCGAATGAGGTAGGTAGGTACATGGTAGTACCCCCTGGAACTTTTCCCTTTACCTATTCACTGGATGCTCACTTGGGTGATTTTTAGTGACATTTGATAGCATGATAAAGTAATAATTTTACCATTGAATTTGTTTGTGTGTATTTGTAATCTCATAGTTATGTTCTGCCACAGTTTTAGTTGTAAGATCCCTTGAAGGCTCAGGTCAAAAGATGGGATAGAATATTCAGAAATTCAGTATGTTGGCTTTCTGCATTCTGTTATGAAGGATCTTGTTATCTTTTAGGAAGGTGGTCCCCAACCACCGGGCTGCGGTTCCCTATCCCCGCCCTCCCCCCGCAATGAGAAACTTCCCAGGCCGCAAGCTTGCGGCCCGGCAAACTTCTTTTTGCAGAGGGGAGGGAGCGGGAAGCGCGGCCACCAGTGCAAACGCGC
This sequence comes from Paroedura picta, assembly GCF_049243985.1. Taxonomy (NCBI): domain Eukaryota; kingdom Metazoa; phylum Chordata; class Lepidosauria; order Squamata; family Gekkonidae; genus Paroedura; species Paroedura picta. The sequence goes on from NC_135371.1 coordinate 96,765,787, forward strand.
ATGTGTGGCAGGTTCACGCATACTCGTTTGCGCCATGCGCGGCTGCAAACATGCATGCGCGGGCCTGCCGCGCATGTGCGTTTGCGCATGGGCCGCCGCTCATGCGCGTTTGCGTGTGGGCTGCCATGCATACGCGTTTGCGTGTGGGCTGCCGCGCATGGGCGGCAGCCGGATCGCCCTCCCCCCCACCAGTCTGCAGCCTAATAAAGGTTGCAAACCACTATTTTAGGATACTGAGATATTCTGCTTTAGGATCTTTTGTCATCTCTTCTCTGGTGTGCAGCCTGACCTTGTTTTGAAGACCGGACTTTCTATTTTAAGCATAACATTATCCCGTAAAAGTGAAATGAATCGTTCAATCTCTGCATGTTGTTCATTGTTTTTTCTCCCTCTGTGTGTATAATCTACAGTTAAAGCTAGGGAACTCTGATGTTGAATTGGGTGTTCGTTCTCCTGCCGTGAAAGGCTATGTAAACAAAGCTAGTTCTAATTTCTTAACTCTTCCCCTTGTATTCAGAAAAGAGATTTCCACCAGGTTTCTTTAATCAATATGTTTTGGTGATGGCAGGATATGTTTGTGTTGGCCATATAAGCTTGCCTGGGTAAGGAAACCCTTACTAAAGCAAACACAAGTACGCTCGACCCTCCCAATGACTTCAGGCAGGTTTATTTTGTTTCCAGAAGGGCCCTGAGACTAGAATAGCCAAGTGTTCAGCCTGTTGGGAAGATCCATTTTGAGGTGTGGTGACTGGCAGGTTTTGCTGCAAACAGATTGTTTGGGAGACTCCCTGAGACTGGGATGGAAAAACGAGTCTATTAAAATGGATGGATTTAAAATGCAAGGCCATAAATAACTTTGTAGTCCAGCTGTTATTTGAGTAATTTCTCTGTAGTTTTATATAGCTGTTTGCAATTTGAAAGGCTGAGACATGTAAAGGCAAAACAGGCAGTTTGCAAGCATGGGGTTCAGGAAATGTCTAGCGCACCTTCACACACTTCCCAGTTTTGGCTCCTGTGCTGCATAATGCTGTCATGAACTAGTCAGGGACTATAGCTTGACATTTCCCTGAAACCCGAATAGAACATTTTGCTGGAGACTGCACAGGGGGATGGCTAGAAATCATGACTAGGGAATGAAAAGGGAGAGGCTTTAAATATGAAGGCAGTGATGGCAGACCCCAAGGTTTTACTGAGAGTATAAAAATGCCATAATATGCGGTAACACTGAGAAGCCAAGAGCCAGAAAAACAAGCTGAAATTAGGCAGCTAAAAGCCAGCAGCTGCCCAATCCATTCCAACATTCCAGAATGCCTTGTGCAATATTTTAAAACAGGCTACCAGACTCTTTTTGCGTACCTTTTTAATTTAATTTGCTAACTTTCAAATCCCATTGAACTCTGATCTCCCTCCTTATTTTCTACCCTGTATATCTATTATCACGATGACTGGCAAACGTAAAGTTAGTTGGCCTCAGTCTTCCTTCTGCCTGAACTCTGCTTAACAGGCCTCCCGAGGCTCTCTGCAGATGTTTGTGGTTTGCAAGCCAGTGGGAACCGCCCGAGCCGAATTTCCTTGCCTTCTAGCAGCAAACGTCAATCTGGCGAGAGTGCTCATCTGGCAAAAGGTTTCTGGAGTCCTGAGCTTAAGGTCTGCTGGGTCAAGCAGCTCAGCGGATAATTTGCTGACACGCAGCTGTGCCAGTGTCCCATTATACGGCACTGTGTGAGAACTTCATTTTTCTCTGTTGAAATCCAAAGTCAATGTAACTGCTGGATGCAGTGACTCTACTGAGTGGGGTTCTGTGTATACACAGACATTTTTCACACAAGGAGGGCAGAGTCTAGCGTGGAGTATGCCTTAGGCAAGCATACAAGTACATATGTAACTCAGCCAGAAATGAGACACCCATAAGCTGTTGCACATACTTTCACATAGTGTAGTCATGCTACTTGTTATTAAAGGGTATTGTTAGCAAGAATTACCTCCCATCATTATGACTAGCAGGGTGTATACAGAGTTGTATTGAACTTTCCCTGCTATTAGAGGGTGGGCCACGTTTTGTCAGAATCAGTGAGGAAGTTTTGCATTTTATACCAAGTGGCCCTTAAATCCCATAAAATGATAGGCAGTGCGTTCTAGTGGTTATAGGTTCAGATTCACTTCTGCCATTCAGAATAGTCTGTTTCACAGCTGTTTTGAGAAAGAGTAAATGGGAGTGAAAAACTGTTTGGGATATAGTTCTTTATCTTCCTGTCATAGCAAATGGCAAGTGTACAGGAGAAAGAATACTAGGTAAGGGTTAAATTCTTGGCCCTTTCAACTTTCTAACAGTTTGTGGCCTTACATCCTGGGTGGGAGCCTTTAATGGCCTCATTTCAGGTTCTATTCCCATTTCTTAGTGCATCTCAGGGTGTGACAGGAAATGTGTGCACAATCTGTGATTGTTTTTTTCTTGATTTTCTCTGGGGAGCTCCACTTTGGGTTAAAACTAGCCAGTATGCTGACTGCAAAGATTTTCATCCATGTCCAACAGTGCTATTTTAAGCTGTGCTACATCCTTCCAAGTCTGTTGGGTCTTGCATAGTTTGCAAGACTATAATATTTCATAGAAGTTTGATACATTTAAGGAAAGGACTTCCTTGGTTGACTGTTCTGGGCTTCTTGGGCATTTGTTTTGCAGCCTCGCAGTTCCTGTCTGCCGGTTGTGTTTGGGATGAGTTTCAGCTCCTTTTTGACATGCCCTTCAGCAAACCTGTACAGTGATCACTGGGTATGTGGGGAGTGGTCTTTAGGGAAGTTCTCTATCAGTATGAGATGAAAATCTGTCCCTATCTCATAAAATGGGAAGGAGACATATAGAGCTCCCTTGGAGTAAAGATGGGATAAAAAATGTAGTTGATGTAGTGTGGATGGACCAATAAAACTGTTGATGAACCTGTTTCTGGTGTTTTTAAACTATCCCTATGACTTGGAATGATGAAGTCAGACTTTGCTGTTGGTCATGCTAGACGTTCCTTTTGGAATTATCAGAAGGATATTTTAAATAGTGTATGTGTGGCAGTTGGTTGGTTTGCCCAGCCAAATGTAACTTTTAACTGTCTCAAGCTGCTTTTCTCATCCACATTGTGATGCTGGCATTACATTTTTATTTACATATTTTTAAAAAATGTTTGTAATCCACTTTTAAGGACTTCAAGGCAGTGAACTATTAAAAAGTTTTTAAAAGTCTACTTCTATGGCTCTATTCAGAGTGTGAATATATGCACACATATACCTAACCTATGCATATGTGCATACATACACACACACACACACACACACACTCAGAGGTACATGCACACATACATACACATATATAAAAACAAACAAGAAGGATAGGCAGTAAGTGTACACCAGATAGAACAGAAAAGTCTTCACCTTCAGGTGAAAGACAATGATTAAGAGGAGCAGAGCAATCTCACAGAGGAGGGAAGTTCATAAATTTGGTGCCACAACAAAGAAAACACTTTCTTTGATTGCCTCCTCTTCTGGCCTGAGATGCAAGGATAGCTGAAGCAGACTCTTGAAGGAGATTGTCCTGTAGGCTTATATGGGAGTAAGCAGTCCTTAAGGTATGCAGGTCCTAGGTCTTATAGGGCTTTAAAGGTTAATGTCAATACCTTGAATTTGTCTGGATAGGAGCCAGCTCATATGAAGCACAACTGGAGTGATTAAGTTCTCTATGACCAGATCTCATTCTCACTGCTGTAGTTTTTGGACACTCTTCAAGGGCAACCCCACCTAGAGTTCATTGCAGCATTCTAATCTGGATATTGCGAGGATATGTTCCTATAGCAGGAACTCGGGAAAGGCCACGATTGGTTCTCCAGCCAATGCTGGTGGAAGGTACACTGATCACGGTTGCCACCTATTATCTACTGAGCTTCTCCAGAAGCCAGATGGAGTTAATTGTGATTTTTTCCTGGGATTATATCAACCTTTTAGAAAGCCGTTTCCAGTCCTCTTCACCTGAATACTATTCCTCTTTTGTCTGGGTTGGTAAGGACAATGGATGGTGGCAAAATAAGGCTCTCCATCCCCAGTCAACAAAACACAGTCCTTTTCCACTTGCAGCTAGGCCTACAGAAGCAGGACTAAACAACTGTGAAATTACAGCAAGGAGAATGTATAGGGGATGGCATTACAACCAAGAAACAGTTTTATTTTGTTGTCTACCCAGCAGATTAATTTATTGCCTTGTGTGCTCCCTTATTTCTCTCTCCTTAGATCCTAAAACATCTGAAACAGAAGATGACATCTGTGCAGAGTGGGAGATAAAAACCATCACTAGTGCACTGAAGACATACTTGAGGTAAGTTTAGGAGTTATCCTGTGATCTGTCCATTTTCTTTTCCTTTTTGTTCCTGGCATCTCCAGTGTAGTAAAATTTATAGATGTACCCGATACGTTTCCATGTTTAGAGTTTACTTTACTAGCTGACTCTGTTAATACTTGTGTAATAACTGTAGGATTTAGGGTGGAACTACATTTTACAAAAGAAATGTTAAGTCCCCAGGCCTTCATATCGCTAGCAATGCTAATTGTGGTGAGTGCCGAATTGTTCTTGGATCTACTGATTCTGACTCTTTACTGATTTTTTTTCTCCCTAACCTAAGCTCCAAACGCATAAGACCATAAGAGGTGTCCTGTCAGATCAGACTAGTGGTTCATTTAGTTGGTTTAGTCCAGCATTCTGTTTGACGTAGTGGCCAACCAGTTGTCCTGAGTGGGCAACAAACATATTGAGAAGGCTCCCCCATTGTGTAGCCTCCTGGTACTAGTATTCAGAGATTTACTGCTTCTAGATTTAGAGGCTCTCCTTGTTCATCATGACTAGTAGCCACTGACAGACCCCGCCACAAACCTGTTTAATCCTCTTTCAAAGCCAACCTTCCCATCTAACATCCACTCTCAGTGAATTTAATAGTTGCTGTATAGATGAAGTATGCCCTGTTGTCCATCATGAACCTGTTCCTCACCTCTATCACTGGGTGCCCTCGGGTTGGAGTGTTAAATGAAGAAAAAGCTCTATCTACTCTCTCTGACTTCTGCATCATTTATACGTATCCAGACTCTTTCAACTTTCTTTATAAAAAAGGTGCTCTAAGGGCAAAAAAAGACTAGATGCCTTTCGGGTGAGAAACAACAGGCATAGAAAGGGTTATGTACCTACCAATGTGCAACCACACCCTGGCCTTACTTTGAGATTAATCAGCAAGCATATATCTGGGAAATACATGCTTGCTAGTGGAACATGTGGTCCCACCCTTAATCATTGCTACCCGGACTGTACTACAGTACAGGCTTAATCTTGCAGAAACTCCTTACAATATATTGTAATAATTTATGACCGACTTGATTATGATTTAATCCTTACTGTGTCACTGAAGGCACTTTGCATTCTTGCAGTCTATTCTCCAGCACATTTTGATCTCTTATGATGGGGCAGTGGTTCCCGGTCCCCCTCCCCACTACTTTCCTAGCAGAGTCAGACCTCACTTGACATTTCAGCATTGCGCTCTTGTGTGGCTGAATTTTAAAGTGTCAGGACAAGATTGCTATGAAATGTGGGATAGCTTGCAAACAAAGCAAGAATGGTGAGTGTCACTTAGTGGGATTCCAACCCAGGAAACTGCAGAGGATCACGTAATGCCAGAAGCATACTGTTTCCTTTGGCACTTTCTCAACACAATGAAATTTGTTACTATTAATCATGCAGCAATAAAGATAAAGGGAGGATTTATTTGGCAGCAGGTTGCAAACCACAAACATGATGAGGGAGACCCAATCCCAACACCAGTTCACTTCCTTTTTTTTTATGCTGCTCTCCCCCAAGCTTTGGCAGGCATTACAAAGGCTGGTATTTAACTATCCAGGAAGATGCAGTAGGCAGTTTTGACCTAACAATGTGTATCAGTTAATTTGTTGTTAGTGTTATGATGAATCATATCAATCATATTCATTATTTTTTAAAATTATTTTAATTACTAGAAATAAAGCCCCCTGTAGTTTTAATACAGCGGGCGCTAGAGCCGCCCCCCCCCCCCCAGCAGCAGCCATGGTTATGCTTCTCCTGGCGGCTCCAGCAGCCAGGAGAAGGCGGTCCCCCCCCCCAGTGCCAGCGAGCTGGAGCCATCTCCCGACCGCTGGAGCGGCCGGGAGAAGACAGCGTGCCCCCCCCTCCGCCAGGGATCTTCAGCTTTCTCCTGGCCGTTGGAGCAGCCTCCAACGGCCGGGAGAAGGTGGCACGGCCCCCACATACTTGCTCCTTTCCAGTTGGGAGGGTGTGCGGCTGGAAAGGAGCAGGGCCGCCGCATCGAAGACGCAGCGTCCCTACTCCTTTCCCCGCATCGACGCACAGTATATGGCAGCCAAGGAGGCAATGGGGAGGCGCGCTTTGCGCGCCTCCTCATTGCCTCCTTGGTCCAGGATTGACACTCGGAGGGGCGAATCAGGAGCCGCTTCGCAGCTCCTGATTCGCCCCTCCGAGTTTTTATCCCAGACAGAGCCCGCCCTAACTCCTCCCAACTTGCCCTTACTCCTTTATTTAATCCGTTCCACAGGAGCGGATTAAAGATAATTAATAAATAACAGACAATCAACAGAAACGCCCCACCAAAAACAAAATTCACCGCATAATTAATCATTATGATTCATTAACCATGAACATTTTTATGTTGTGAACTGTCCCGAACCCATCCATGGGGAGGGGATGGCATACAAATTGAATGAATGAATGAATGAATGAATGAATGAATGAAATTACCATGGTTTTCCTTTCTGTGGATGCTTTTCAAAGACAGTGAGAACTAGCACTAAATTAAACTTTTCACAGCAGCTTTAGTTGGTTTGATGATAAATAGGACAGAGGTGGTCCCAATACTGTGAAGAAATAACAAAGAGCCCTAGAATTAAATCAGACCACAAAAAAGTATGCTGCTGTGCTCCCTGTGGACAGTCAGTTGAGTGTATGGAAGTAGGAGGCAGGGACAGTTGGCTCATTTAGCGAATGTGTGGGACTGTGTGAGGTTCTGTCTCTATCGTTAAACAGCTTCTGAGCATCTTTGGAACAATGTATTCTGTAGGCAAATTAGTAAATGGCTCATTTAATGAGTAGAAAACTTCAGGTAAGTGTTCCAGAGTGGGTGATATTCTCATTAAGCCTTGGTCCACCCTCTGCCCTGATTTATGTGCCCTCAGTGGGAAGATAGGAACACTTACATGTGTGAACCAATCATTCTGCTATTGCTCCTCCTAGTCTTCCTGCATATGGGGAAAGGACAAAATGTATAAGTGTACTCCAACTAGGTAACTGTTTCCAAACTCAGGTAAAGAAAAGAAAACGAGATGCTTCACTAAAATCTTGTTTTTACTATATGTTAAGTACATGCCTTTTTGTTAAACTTTTATTCTCTTGGTATAAAATGGAAACAGACCTACAATAATGCCTGGTTAATTTGGTATTTTCTCCAGATGTCATAAATGAGGACTGAAGGGATAATAATAAGCTGACCAACGGTGTAATTGATATTTTTATGTACTTATATGTATTTTAACTCTGTTTTAAATTGTTTTAATGATATGTGTTTTGGCAGAGATTGATTTTAATGATTTTAAACTTTAATTTTACCATGCATGTTTTAATATAGTATTTATTTATTTAATTTATAGCCTGCCTTCCTCCTAGGACTCAAGGCGGGTTACATATAAAAATATTCCCATAAAACCCAACTCTAAAGATAGCATTAATCCCAAAAATATTGGGATGGCAGGATCCCGCCTATGACCCACAGTCATCTAACAAGGGTGCACTAGCCTGAGGGGGGCCCATTGGTCTTGCTAACCCAGCCTTGGTGGAAGAGCTCTGTTTTACAGGCCCTATGGAACTTTGTCAGCTCCTCAGCTCTCTTGGGAGCTCATCCCACCAGGTCGAGGCCAGCTGTGTATCTCTCTGGGGCCTGAGACCACTAATAGATTAGTGCCCACAGAGTGGAGTGACCTGCAGGGGGCACAAGCAGACAAGTGGTCCCTCAAGCTGTGGATTGCCTTAAAGGTCAAAACCAGAACCTTGAACTTGATCTGGGTCAGAACTGGTAACCAATGCAGTTGCCTCAGTACTGGCTGGATATGGGTCCTCCAAGATGAACCAATAAGGACCCTAGCAGCTGCATTCTGCACCAGCTGGAGTTCCCCAGTCAAGGACAAAGGCAGGCCAGCGCAGAGCAAGTTACAGAAGTCCAGTCTAGAGGGGACTATCACCTCTAGACTGTTTTAAATTGTTAGCTACCTTGGTAGCCCTTGTGAGGTGGAATATAAATTTTGTAAATGACAATAACAATCATTATAATTGAAAGAAACAGAATGACTCATTCTAACTGCACAAGAGCAGGCACTTGAATCTAATAGTGTGAAACCAAGATTAAGAAGATCAGTGATAACAGCAAATGTTGACTTTGCAAGACAAAGGATGAAACAGTTGACCAAATGATCAGTGCCTGCAGCAAAATTGCTCAAACGAACTATAAAGAACATCTACTTTGCAAGAAGTATGGCCTACTATCAGCCGTAAATTCATAGGAGCACAAACCATACGACTTCATGAAGAATTATGAAACAAAGATTCTTTGGGACCGCTGATTGCAAAGGGATAAACACCTGGAGCATAACAACCCTGCTATCACAATTGTAGGAAAAATGAGAAATAGAGTTTGGATAATTGACACTGTATTCCCAGAAGACAGCATACTAGAAAAGAAAGTATAGGAGAAGATCTAATAGAATTAGCTCACCTCTGAGAAAAGAAGGTTACCATCATGCCAATTATCATTGGAGCCCGAGGAGCAGCACTTAGAAGCCTCACATAACACCTAGACATTCTGGGCATTCAGCAAGTAACACTAGCTCAGATCCCAAAGAGAGTTGCCTGGAACACCAAGAATCCGGTGAAGATACCCCTATAGTTCTCAAGAATTTTGTTAGATCTCAAATAGCATCTACCACTCAAAGATTGATGATGATGATGATGATGATGATGATGATGATGATGATGATGATAATGATAATCCATCGACCCGCGCTTCCTGACCGCCGCTGAACAAGACTGGCCCTGGTCACAGCCAGCCTACCATCCCCAGACTCTGCTGCAGCTGCCCACATCTCAACGCCGCGGGTCCCTGCCGCAGCCGCCGGGGAACAAGGAAAGGAGAGGAAAAGAAGGAAAGGAACACTAACATAATCTAATAAGGAAGAAAGAGAAGTACCAAACCCTCGGGGGGGGGGCCCTATAAGGAGGAGGAGGAAGACACAAACAATCGGACATTAATTTAATTAACCAATTCCAGAAAAAGGGGGGGGGGGAATTGTCACGGGGCTACTACAGACTCTGCGAGGGGGAGGGGGGGAGAAGAATACAAACGAGCATAACTTGTACCCAGAAGGGGGAAGGGCATCAAACAACTAATAGAAATTAAGTGGGAAAAATTGAGCGGGACAATTGAGCGGGAAGAAAATCAAACGGAGAGGGAAAAGATCACAAACGGAGATAACTCCGTTCCAAGAAGGGGGAAGGGACGGCAAACAAACTACCAGAAACTGGGCGGGAACAAATCGGGCGGGAAGAAAAACCAAGCGGGGAAACTGTAAACAGAAAACGGAGGGGGGGAGGGTAAGGGGGAAGAGAGCGGGGGAGAAAGAAAGACAAGACACCAACCAAACTACCAACAACTGGAAAAAAATCAGGAAGCAACATTGTGATGTGCACAGAAAAGAGGGGAAGGGGAAAGAAGGGAAAAAGGGGAGGGGGGAGGGGAGAAGGGGAGGGGGGGAAAGAAGGAAAAAAAACGGGAAGGGAAGGAGAAAGCGAGAGGAGAAAGGACTGAAATAAAGAAAAGGGGAGGGGGGAAGGGGAGGGGGAGGGGGGAGGGGAGGGGGGGAAAGAAAAAAAAACGGGAAGGGAAGGAGAAAGTGAGAGGAGAAAGGACTGAAATAAAGAAAAGGGGAGAGGGAGGGGAGAAGGGGAGGGGGGAAAGAAGAAAAAAAACGGGAAGGGAAGGAGAAAGTGAGAGGAGAAAGGACTGAAATAAAGAAAAGGAGAGGGGAGAGGGAGAAAGGAAATACTCCAAAATCAAAAAAGAGGAGGAATCAAGAGGGAGTCAAAGATAGCCCAACCTTCACCAGCTACCAACCCACACCTGACTTATCCCCACCCCCCTACCCAGCCAAACCAAATTAAATCAACATATCCACCCACCAATCAGCCAAAACAATAAACCCAACACAATTAAACACCATCAACTGACCTACCCCAAACCCACCCAAAAAAATTAATTCTACCAATTAAACAACTAATCCCCACCCCAAACAACTGATTCTACCCCAAAACCACCCAAATAATCAATCCTACTAATTAAACAAGCAATCACCATCAATTGAACACCCAACCCAGCCTGAGGAAATTAGCTCAATCAACCAATTAGCCCAACTTACCAACCAACCCAATAACTTGCCCCCCACTTACCAAACAACCCTACCATCCAACTGAACCACACCCAATTCATAAACCTCAGTCCCAACCCAACATGAAATAACACACAGATCACTCATACACCACACACCCCTGGATTGGGCAACCCTGAGGTGCCACAATAGGCGATCGGGACTACCCCTCCAGGCTCCCACAACGATACACATCCTACACCCAACACATAACTACACAAGCGGAACTGGGAAGCCCTGAGAGGCTGTAATTAGCGATCAGGGCCAACCTCCCACAGATACACAACTCACACACACAAAGACAGAACCGGGGTTTAACAATCAACCCCAGCCAAACCACTGAACCAAGAATTGAACCAACAGTGTCCATAGAGCTCACAATGCCTAACAAATCTGAGGAAGGAGGAAAAGCAGGGGCCATGATAGGGTCAGGGATCCCAATAATAAGGGGCAAAGGCAGGGACAGCGGATGGCGGAGGTACATCAAACCAAGGGGGCCGAAAACCAACCATACTCAGGCCCCCTCCAGACTCCGCCCCATCCCTCGTGACACTAGGGTGGAGGCAAAGGTAAACAACCCGCCTCTGACACTGGTGCTGTGCAACGCCAGGTCAATAAACAACAAAACCTCTACGCTGCAAAACTACTTTGCAGAGCAAAGAGCAGACCTGGCATGCTTGACAGAAACCTGGACCAGGGAGGGGGAGACAGTTGCCCTCAAAGACCTAGCCCCTGCTGGGTTCTCTGTCCTCCACCAGTCCCGGACAGCGGGGCGGGGAGGAGGGGTGGCAATCCTAACCCGAGAGGCTTTCTCCTTTAGAGCCCTCCCTGCGCCGTCAATACCAGGCATTGAATGTGTTGGCCTCGGATGGGGATCAACCGAGAGCGTGGCCATCTGGTTAGTGTACCGCGCCCCCAATGCACCACCAGACGCCCTGCCTGCCCTGCTAGAGGCGGTGGCGGCCTGGACGCTACAGTTCTCCAGTCTACTAGTCCTGGGGGACTTTAACGTCCATGCTGAGCTACCGTCCTCTAGAACTGGACAGGACCTAGTGTCAACCATGGCAACACTGGGGCTCTCGCAATTTGTTGTTGGCCCCACCCATCAAGCAGGCCACACCCTGGACCTTATTTTCGGCGTAGGTTTGGATGTGGATCTGGTCACAACAACAGCCGTGCCATGGTCAGACCACTATGCTCTAAAGGCTCGGCTAAGGCTTCCACCACCTCCTCAGTTGGGCGCCGAGCAAATTTTAGCTCGCCCGCGGAGACTTATGGATCCAATAGGATTCCTGAACACTCTGCGGGAACCAATGCCTCCCGGCACTTCTCTCAATGGCCTGGTCAGTGACTGGCATGACAGACTGCTGACTGCCATTGATGAGATAGCTCCCCGACGCCCTCTCCGGCCCCGTCTCAAGCGGGCCCCCTGGTACACCGAGGAGCTTCGCGACAAGAAACGGGAACTGAGACGGCTAGAGCGAGTTTGGAGGAAGACTCGTGACGAAGCCTCGAGAACATCTTATAGAATGCAGATGAAAGCCTATGAGATGGCGGTGAAGTCAGTAAAACGCAATTTTTACTCGGCTACCATCGCATCTGCAGACTCACGCCCAGCTCAATTGTTTAAGGTAGTTCGATCCCTCACTGCCCTGATTGAAGGGCAACAAAACAGTAGCCAATTGGACATCAGCTGTGAGGCATTTGCGAGTCATTTTGCAGACAAAATCTCGACACTCCGCCACGACCTCCCTCCAACCTTAGATACAAAAAGTGAACTAGAGGCCCCTTGGCCATCTTTGGAGAAAACTATGAGTAACTTCAGACGACTCACGCTGGCCGAAGTGGACAGGATACTAGCGACAACAAGACCAACTACATGCCCACTAGACCCTTGCCCATCCTGGCTCTTAAAAACAGCCGGCATAAGAATAAAGGGCCCCCTCCGGGAGATAATCAACCTATCTCTCACAACAGGAGAATTCCCGGAGGGTTTGAAAGAGGCTGTGGTACGTCCACTGTTGAAAAAAACATCTCTAAATCCACAAGAGCCTAACAACTACAGGCCCGTCTCACACCTAGCATTTCTGGGCAAGACGATAGAAAGGGCAGTCGCAAACCAACTGACGGAGTACCTGGAAGAAGCTTCGGTCCTAGACCCATCCCAGTCTGGCTTCCGGCCTGGCCATGGGGTAGAGACAGCGCTAGTCGCCCTGACGGACGACCTCCGTCGCCAGTTAAATCGAGGCGGGTCGGCACTGCTGATATTATTAGACCTCTCAGCAGCGTTCGACACAGTCGATCACGAGCTTCTAGCTCGCCGCCTCATCGATGCTGGAATACAAGGGACAGCCCTTCAATGGCTGATCTCCTTCCTCCAGGATCGTGGACAGAGGGTTGCAATAGGAGAGAAAACATCAGGCCGCCGGCAACTTACTTGTGGAGTCCCACAAGGAGCGGTCCTCTCTCCTATCCTATTTAACATCTTCATGCGCCCTCTCGCACAACTGGTACGGAAGTTTGGGCTGGGTTGCCACCAATATGCAGACGACACCCAGCTCTTCCTCCTGATGGATGGCCGCCCTGACTCTCCCCCAGAAGCATTAGCCAGCTGCCTGGAAGCAGTGACGAGATGGCTCAAGCAGAGTCGTCTGAAGCTCAATCCTTCAAAGACGGAGGTCCTGTGGCTGGGTAGGAAGGGCCCATGCGAGGAAGCGCGCCTGCCTACCCTGGATGGCGTGCAGCTCTCTACGGCTCACTCCGCCAGGAACCTAGGCGTGATTCTGGACGCCTCCCTCACAATGGAGGCCCAGATCACAAAGGTAGCGCGGCTGGCATTCTACCATCTCCGCCAAGCCAAACTACTAGCGCCCTACCTGGCCCCGGAACACCTAGCCACAGTGATCCATGCGACGGTCACCTCTAGACTGGACTTTTGTAACTCGCTCTACGCAGGCCTGCCCTCAGCCCTGACCCGGAAACTACAACTGGTTCAAAATGCAGCAGCCAGGATCCTCACAGCAACACCGTGGAGGTCTCATATCCGGCCTATTCTCCACCAGCTGCAATGGTTACCAGTTGAATTCCGGATCAGACTAAAGGTTCTGGTTATTACCTTCAAGGCCATACGCGGTCAGGGCCCAGTGTACCTGAGGGACCGCCTCCCCGCCTATGCCCCCAAAAGAGCTCTGCGCTCTACTACCACCAACCAGCTAAGGATCCCTGGCCCTAAAGAAGTCCGTCTGGTCTCGACCAGGGCCAGAGCATTCTCTGTTCTGGCCCCTACCTGGTGGAACGAGCTCCCAGAAGAGATCAGGGCCCTGACGGAGCTTAAACAGTTCCGCAGGGCCTGCAAAAAGGAGCTCCTCCACCAGGCATTTGGCTGAGACCAGACGTAATCAACAGCGACCAAGGGCCCCTGCTCCCCCCCCACCCCCCCTCAGAATTCAATAAATAAACCACCCCCCTCAGAATCCCAGCAATAAGCCCTGGACCTGTTTGTAGTACTATATTGTTATACCGTTATATTGTGCTGTTATTTTTGGTTACAATTATTAGTTATCAGTTATACATGTTACAGACTGTTTTATGTATTGTTCTCTGTTATGATGTAAACCGCCCTGAGCCTCCAGGGAGGGCGGTATATAAGTATGATAAATAAATAAATAAATAAATAAATAAATAATAATCAGCTGAGGTTTAAGGATCCTTGTCATAAATTTAGGTCATTTTACCAGTAACAATCTGATACTGCTTGACTATTTTCTTTTTCTTTTCTTATTCAGCTGTCCTATACTAGAATTAAGTTTTCTTGACCAAATGAAGTGGGAATATATCTTTACAGGGAAAATTGTCATCTTGTTTTCAGGATAATTTCTTACACTTCTTTTAGAAGTATTTTCAGGATATGTTTGTTTAAACATGTGAATTTTTTAGGAGCACTTGTCCTGCTACTTTTGAAATTTTTCTTGATTTTAATTAAATGGAAATGGGGAATTTAAGTCTTCCCTCACTCTGATATTGTGCTCTTTGTGCTGAGAGCAGGAAGCTAGATGAGTTGGTAGTGTTTAGGTGTGCCCTATATGATTAAGAAGGATTTATGGTAGTGGCAGCCTCCCAAATGCATTTCAGCCATTCTGTCATCTCTTTTATTGCTCTGACTTGTCTCCTCTTTACCCTCTGTATCCCAGGATGCTCCCAGGGCCACTCATGATGTATCAGTTTCAAAGAAGCTTCATCAAGGCAGCAAGTAAGTATTTCCCCACAGCTTCTCAGAGGAGACAATGGAATGCCTGAATGTAACTTCATAGCCCCTTGAAATCCATTGGCAGCTTTTAAAGGAGCTGCTGCAAGCAGGAATGGAATTGTAATTGCAAGAGAGCATATTTCTTGTGTGCGTCCTACAATATAAATGTTCTACAATATTGAAGAAGAGTTCACATGTCAAATGTATAGGAGCAGTTACTCTTCAACTGCCTGGATTGCTGCAGTCAGCAAACAATATTTGTTTATTGAAGTGTGACTGCATGATTTGAAAAAGAGGTGGAGATGCTGAGAACTTCTGAGATCACATTTGCCAGCCAAACATGCTACTTTTGACTGCCACCTGTGCTCTAGATCTCTTAATTTTGTGTGGTAAGGCAAAAGCCAACACTTTATTGTTGTTAGGTGTAAAGTCATGTCCGACCCATCGCAACCCCATGGACAATGATCCTCCAGGCCTTCCTGTCCTCTACCATTCCCCGGAGTCCATTTAAGTTCACTGCTTCAGTGACTCCATCCAGCCACCTCATTCTCTGTCGTCTCCTTCTTCTTTTGCCCTCAATCGCTCCCAGCATTAGCCTCTTCTCCAGGGGGGTCCTTCCTTCTCACAAGGTGGCCAAAGTATTTGAATTTCATCTTCAGGATCTGGCCTTCTTTTTTTTTTTTTTTTTTTTTTTTTTTGAATTTTTAAGATAACACTGCTCAAAAGACAGTTTTATTTCTCAGAACATCAATTAAAGCTATCCAACAATCTTTTTAATTTTTTTTTTTTATTCAATCTTTGATTATTGACAATAGTTGTTCATGTTATAATTACATTTCTCATTTTCTCCCTCCCTCACTCCCCCCCCACCCTCCACCCTCCACCCTACCTGCCGTTTCCTTATAACTCTTTCAACCATGTACACAGCTTCTTGATCCCGCTCAAGGCTTTATTCTTACTCTCCCTGTTCCCAGTCGACCTCAACCAATGGAAATACTTTGTCCAATTACTATTTATCCTTTCCTTTTTCTCTTCCCATAAGGCCTCCCCTCTTAAACAGATCACAATTTCAGAGCTAACATCCTCATAGAGATACTGAAACCAGCTTTCCCATGTCCACTTTGATTTATCTTTCCATCCCCTAGCAACAGCGGCTTGTATTGCAAGTACCATGGCTTTATATAATTTGAGATCCTTTTTTTCCTTTAAATCATATCCCAAAATACCTGCAAACAACATATTTGCTTCTTTCACTATTGTAATTCCTAGAATATTTTCCATTTCCTGAATTATATTTCTCCAAAATCCAGAAACTTCGGTACACTCCCACCACATATGTATATAATATCCCTTATCCTTTCCACAGTGCCAACATTTTGGGGTCAGCCCTTTTATCATATACGCCAACTGGGCCGGCGTTCTATACCATTTCCAAATTAACTTTCTAGTCATTTCCTTATATTTGTCTAATTTTATCTGTTTGTTTCCCTTTATAATTTTATGTACTACTTGATCAGGCAATTGGATGTCCCTCTGCCATTTTATTTGAATCACACGTCCTATATAATCCTCATCGCTTACCATTAGCTTATATAACACCCCCACTACTCCTTTTTTTGCAGTTTCCATTCTTTGCATAATCCCCTTCATCCGACTATCCTTAGATAATATCCCTAAGCGTGAGAGTTTACTCATAGCCTCGTATAGTCCGTGGACCCTCAACCAATTCCTTTCCCCCAACAATTCCATACATTTTTCTTTTGATATCATTACTCCCGATTGGTCTAATAAATCCTTTACTCTATTCAACCCTTTCTTTTTTAAATTTTCCCACCATATAGGGTCATCTAGTTCTTGTAGTAATTCTACTGGTATCCATTTCACGAAGTCTGCTGACCATACTCCTTCCCATCTTTTCCAGGCTCTGAGGGCAATCGCCCTCGGCCCTGTTGTTTCTTTAGTTTCTAATGTTAAATTCTTTGTAAACACCCCCCATTTTCCTTTCCCCTTATTTACTTCGTTTTCTATCCTTACCCATTTTCTTTCTCTATTTATCTCCGCATCCAATAAATGTTTAATTTGAAATGCCTCAAAGTATCTCTCTAAATTTATTAGGCCCCATCCCAACTCCTCTTGTGGAATATAAATTAATTTTTGTTTAAACCTAGCTATTTTGCTTCCAAAAGTCCAATCCCTCAACTGTCTATTCCATTCCTTAGCTTGTATTCTTGGTATTTCTGATGGGAGTACCTGGTATAAATAGCTAAGCTTTGGAATTAAAAACATTTTAATTGCTCTAATTTTAGTTAATATATTCATTGTTTTAGACTTCCAAGCCTTCATGTTTCTGCGTATCTTCTTCCATATTTCCTGGTAGTTATTTTTTCCTATTTTGTTTATTCTTTTAAAAAATTTTATGCCTAAGTATTTTAACATTTTACATCCCTTTGGTATATCTGTTTCTTTCTCCACTAATATCTGATCCCCCTTAGGTATGTTAAAATATATAATTTCGGATTTCCCCATATTGACTCCTAACCCTGAATATTGTTCAAAGTCCTTTAATATTATCTTAATTTCCTTGGCTGCTGTTAGTGGATCTTTAAGTACCAGAAGAATATCGTCTGCAAAAAGATTAAGTTTGACCTCTTCCTGACCCACCTTATATCCTTCTATTCTAGGGGAGTTCCTTATTCTATCTGCCAAGATTTCTATAGCCATTACAAATAATAGGGGTGACAATGGGCAACCCTGCTTTACCCCCCTTGAGATTGGAAATTCTTTTGATCTGCCTCCATTTATCCATAGTGTTGCGATTCCTTGTTTATAAAGCTCTTTTACAGCTTCCAAGAAGCTCCCTTCTATTCCACTATCCCTTAGTGTTTCCCAGAGAAAATTATGTTCGACGGTATCGAAGGCTTTGAATATATCTAGTTTCAATAGTGCCAATTTCTTTTCTTTATGTTGCTGTTTATGTGCTAGTACATTTAAAATATTCCTTATTGGGTGAAAAATTTGTCTGTTTTTAATAAATCCATACTGGTCCTCCCCTATTATTTTTGGTAATATTTTTTCTAATCTGTTAGCTAAGACCTTGGCGAATATTTTGTAATCTTGATTCATCAAACTAATAGGCCTATATGAGCCAACATCTTTGGGATCCTTAGACTGCTTTAGTATCACCACCATCTCTACCTGTTTCCATGTATTGGATCTGGCCTTCTAAGGATCTGGCCTTCTAAGGAGCAGTCAGGGCTGATCTCCTCTAGGACCGGCCAGTTTGTTCGCCTTGCAGTCCAAGGGACTCACAGGAGTCTTCTCCAGCACCAGAGTTCAAAAGCCTCAATTCTTTGATGCTCGGCCTTCCTTATGCTCTAACTTTCACAGCCATACATTGCAACTAGGAAGACCATAGCTCTGACTAGACACACTTTAGTTGGCAAGGTGATGTCTCTGCTTTTTAGGATGCTGTCTAGATTTACCATAGCTTTCCTCCCCAGGAGCAAGCGTCTTTTAATTTCTTTGCTGCAGTCCCCATCTGCAATGATCTGTCACTACCTCCATTTCTTCCCCATCTATTTGCCAGGAATTGAGAGGGCCGGATGCCATGATCTTCGTTTTCTTTATGTTGAGTTTCAAGTCAACTTTTGCACTCTCCTCCTTGAACCGCATCAAAAGGCTCTTTAGTTCCTCTTTGCATTCTGCCATTATAGTGATATCATCTGCATATCTGAGGTTGTTGATATTTCTCCCTGCAATCTTGATCCCAATTTGTGACTCATCTAACCCCGCCTTTCTCATGATGTGCTCCGCATACAAGTTAAATAGGCAAGGCAACCATAAACAGTCTTGTCGAACTCTTAGCCACTTATTATGTCACGCAAATTTTTTTCTGCAAGAAGGTTCTATTCAAGCCTAACAGGCATGAATGGCTGAGCAGCCTATTGCTAAAACTTCCTAAAGAGGTTCCTGCCTCTTGCTGTATTGGTAGATGCATCTCCATTTAATCACTGCTGAACAAATTAGAATTCATGCTTTGAAGTTTGTAGGCATGTGTATTTTCACTAGAACAGGAGGCAGAAGGAGCATGTGGATTGTCAGGAATCAGCATTCAAGTTACAGTACTCAGGCCCATTCCGCACAACCAAAAAAGAAACGTGATCAGTGATGCATAGGCCAGCGCAACATTTTGTAGTGTCCTACCTTCATTTTACACTAGAGAGCCCTCCCACTTTTCTCTCTACCATCATAGCGTTTGTAGCATTCCTAGCGTTCCTCACCTCCTGAGGAGCGAGGAACACGCTACGAGCTTCCAGCGCCTCCCCCAGCTTGTGCCCGTCAATCACTCCTGACAACCGATCACCTAGTGCTTTAAATTCCGGCAGCTCGCTGTGAATTTTTTTTTTAATGACTTATGCCATGAAACGCGGATCAGTTTATTCCCATTGGTTGGGACATGTTTTTAAAGCATCCTGCAGCCTCGCAAATACCTATTCATCACTTCAGCTTCTTTGCCATTTTTTTAACTTGGGGAGACAGAAAACGTGGGAGGAGCGTAATCCAGGACATGTTTTTAAAGCATCCTGCTGCCTCGCAAACACCTATTCGTAGCTACAGCAAAACCCTGCTCCCAGAAATGAAGGGGGTGAAAGCGAAGGCGAGACATCTCCTTGTGTGACAACTACTGCCCTTGCCTCCTGGCTGCTTTTGGCAGCTGGCGGGATTTCCCCAGGGGGATTCACTTTTTGGATTATACTGCTCGCGGAAGATGTAGCGAGAGCAGCCCTGGGAGGAGGCAGGAGGCTGGCGATGTTGTATGAAACCCTGAAAATAAAGCGTCTGTCCCAGGTAATGAAGAGCCTCTTGTGGCGCAGAGTGGTAAGGCAGCCGTCTGAAAGCTTTGCCCATGAGGCTGGGAGTTCAATCCCAGCAGCCGGCTCAAGGTTGACTCAGCCTTCCATCCTTCCAAGGTCGGTAAAATGAGTACCCAGCTTGCTGGGGGGTAAACGGTCATGACTGGGGAAGGCACTGGCAAACCACCCCGTATTGAGTCTGCCATGAAAACGCTGGAGGGCGTCACCCCAAGGGTCAGACATGACTCGGTGCTTGCACAGGGGATACCTTTACCTTTACCTTTTCCCAGGTAATGATCTTGTTTTTTCCCCCTTGTGCAGAATGGCCCTCAATTTACACAGTGAGGAAGAGGGTTAAACAAAAAAGAAAACAGCATTCCCCAGCTCATCTCTAACACAATCAATCAGATGCATAGCAGTATTGTGGAGGCCAATTTGAAGCAATGAGAAATTCCATTGTAAGGTCTTGGAAGAGTCCTGTGTTCATTCCAGTATATCTGGAAGCTCAACATACAACTATAATGTAAAAATGTTTTGTACTGGTAGGGAGAAAAGGGCAAAGATTTTTTTTTTTTAAGAGCAGCTATTAGAACAGAAGTATGCTCTAGGCCCATTCCGCACAACCTACTGAGTTAAAGGCAGGTATACTATTGAAGCTGGGGAGTTCCATGGCAGATAGCTCAGTCTCTTAGCCCTTATACTGTACCAGCTCTTTGTATGTAATGCTAAAAACATCCCTGGAGATATGCAAGTCACTTCTTTATCTCTCCCCTGTATGACTATAAACCCAACTTGCTACTTTGCTTGATGAAAGTGCAGTTGTATATTAGGAGGTATTGATGATGAAGAGGTATTGATGATTTTGTAACACAGTGATGTCTTGAATTCATCCTATATCATTTCATCAGGAACATGCAAGTATATATGCTAGACTAATTCAAACGGTCAGGATTGCTACTTTATGCTTGGAGTGGATGAGCTTAACTGATAAAGGTTTTCTCAAATATATATCCAGAGTTTATTAATGTTTGCATTACATTTTGATTACTTTATACCCTTAGACTAGGATATAGAATCATAGAATCATAGAGTTGGAAGGGGCCATACAGGCCATCTAGTCCAACCCCCTGCTCAATGCAGGATCAGCCCTAAGCATCTTAAAGCATCCAAGAAAAGTGTGTATCCAACCTTTGCTTGAAGACTGCCAGTTGTTGTTTATTGCCATCTGACTTATTATGTGAGTCTATAGATCCGTGACTTCTAAATATGTTTCCATTTTAAGATTTATCTATAAATCTGCAAATGTTTCCTCGGTCTCCTAGAATTGCTATCATATGATGATCTGGAACAGGCTCTCTCAACCATGGTTTTCTGAAACCCTGGGGTTTCTTGATGGCTCTTGTGGGGTTTATTGAATGGGTGGTAATTACTTTTAAATATATTTTTTTAATTTTTAAACATTGAGTGATATGACCATATATGGTCATGTTGACCAACCCACCCCTCCCAAAATGGCCAATGATGGATGTGGAGGGGGTGGGAAAGGGATGGTCCATATTTTGCATGATCGTACCGCTTCTGGGTTTTTTCAAAGCCTGAAAAAATGTTTCAGAGGTTTCTCAGCAGAAAGACTAATCTGGAAGAATGATAGTATTTTTTTTCAAAATGCTTCATAAAAATTACATTGGTCATATTTACTAATTTTTATAATATTAATATTTAGATCTATTTAGATATGCCTATATGTGGAGTATATTACAGTTATAGAGTTAGAAGAAATCCAATGTTTTGGGCTTGGGCTTTGTGTCTTGAAAAGTGTATCTTGTCCTCTTTCAGAACTGGAAAATCAGGAATCCAGAATCTCGGAGATCCATAGCTTAGTACACAGACTCCCTGAGAAAAACAGACACATGCTGCATTTGCTCATGAATCACTTGGCAAAGTAAGTACATTTCTTTGATTAACTGCCAGTTCTTCTACCTTCCTCACAGAAAAAGGAGCTACAACATCAAGGAGTTTATGAAGTTGCCGTCCACCAAGTCAAACCGTATTGTGTACTTTCACTTGCATAGTTCTCGGGAATCCAGATAGAGGTCTTTCCCAGAGTTTTATCTTAACTCTGTTTTTAACAGGAAATGTTAGGGTTTGAACCTAAAATCTTCTACATGTAAAGTATGGGCTCTCCTGCTGAGTTCTCCTGCAAGTCTGAAGGTACGTCAGTTCCCTCCCCACCTTGATTCTAACGCAAGGATGATCAACTAGCAGCTTTACAAAAATTTAAACTAGGTATATTAGCCGGTTTACCAGTAGATTCACTTATAGCAAATAGATAGAAGAAGGTTGTGAGCAATAGACCTTATGTATTTATTTTGGAATTTATATTCCACCCTTAGACTTCACTGTTTTGTCATTCTTCAGTTTAGTGTGTAATACCCTGGTCATGCCTTGAACACATATGATCAATGCAATTATGCAGCAAATATGCTTCCAAATTTTGCACTACTCTTCAGAAGTAAATGAGCCTCAGAATATCAAACTGGCCAACCTTTTTGAAGTCTTCAGACTGCATGCTTGTGGCACTGGGGTGTAGTTTTGTGAGTGGGAAGAAGAAGGTCAAGGATCTGTTCCTGCTTTTGGAACGTACTGCTCTTGCAAGAAACTTAAGTTCCAGGATATTTAGGAAGAAGATTAATTGTTGAGAGAGAACAGACAGGGGATATAAACTTAAGTATAGTGTGGGAAACTTTAAGATATAGCTGCTCTGCCACAGTTGAACCCAAGTTGCTACGCCCAGCATATTTAACTTTTTGCATAAATATGTAACAAATTGCCTGAGTCACGAGAAAAATGAAAAGGAACTTTTTGGAGGAGGAACCCAGGATAGCTGTCATCCTCTCTCACTTGTGTGTTTTAATTCTCTGATATTAATTCAAGGATGATCTTTGACGCCTCATCAATGAAGGTTCAGGTCACTAGAATAGCCCAATTGCCCTTTTTCCATCTGTGCCAAGCAAGGTTACTAGTGCCCTATCTGGCTCTGGAACAGCTAGCTACAGTGATCCATGTGACGGTCACCTCCAGATTGGATTTCTGTAACTTGCCTTACACGGGCCTACCCTTGTCTTTGACCCAGAAGTTTCAACTGGTGCCAAATGCAGTGGTGAGTCCACATGGGGACATTTTGGAGGACTCATATTCAAGCAGTGCTGAAGCAGCTGCACTGGTTACTGGTGGTTTTCCAAATCCAGTTTAAGATGTAGCTATTGACCGTTAAGGCCATTTGTGCCTTGGGCCAACATATCTGAGAGACCATCTATCGCTTTATGCCCCCCACAGGGCCCTTCGCTTTGCAGGTACAAATAGATTGTTATCATGTGGAAATGATTAAAAGCCTTACTGAAATCAAGGTAAACTATGTCCACAGCATTCCCCTGATCTAGCAAGGTAAAAAAAGAGATAAGGTTCTCAAAAAAAGAGATAAGGTTAGTCTGACATGAGAAATCCATGCTGAGTCTTAATAATTACAGCCATCTGCTTTAGCCACTGAAGGACTGACTGTTTGACTAAAATTTTGCCAGCTATAGACATCAAGCTGATTGGTTGGTAATTAACTGCATCCTCCTTTTCCCCCTTGTTGAAGATGGGAACAACATTTTCCCACCTCCACTCTTCTGGCACTTCACCTGTTCTCTAAGAATTGTCAGAAATAATGGGCAGAGGCTCAGAAATTACATCTGCAAGTTCTTTTAGTACCCTTGAATGCAGTTCCTCTGGCCCAGAGGATTTGGTTTCATTTAAAGAAACTAGGTGCTTATGGACTACACCTACAGTGATCCTAGGCCACAACTCCCATCCCTCATCCTGTGAAATGATTTTGCATTGTTGAGCACGATTCCCCCTGCAGAAGACTGAGAAGTAGGAATTGAGCAGTTCATCACTTGTTACGATGTCATTTTCTTGTCCCCGCAATTGTTGCAACAGTATTTAAAATACTGTTTAACTCGAACTCTAGAATTATCAGAATTATTGGTAATAAATTGACGGGCACAACAGTTGCCCTGGTAGTGTGAGTAGTAGGATGAAATTGGCTACAGTTTTATATAGTGTTTAGATCACAGAACTGTCCATGGCACAGTGCTGCTGTAAAATCCTCCTATTTTAATCCTGCAGCATAGTCAGGTTTATCACTGCTTTTATATTCACAAGCAGTTGTCTGTGCCAAGGGGATGGCAGACATGTGGGTTGCAGTGGCAAAACAGATCTGCATGACTCATGGAAATTACTTCTCCCTGTGCTATAACTGCCAAAACACTTCTTCACGTAGCATTTGAAGGGGGGGAACATCTGGAATGACTAAGCAGCTTTAATGTGACTTGCCATCCTCCTCTCCATATCAGAGGGTTGTGTATACAGGAATAATAACGGACTTCAGAAAATGCTGGAATGAGTTAGACTGTAAATAAGATGGTGGAACAGAATACAGATAGCAATATAAAGGGAGACAACAAATAAATTTGAAAAGTACTTTTAAAAGAGAGTTCCCAGATGCTCTGTTTTAACTTGCGTTTGTGTGTCTTCTATGTAGTCCAGAGTATGTTTTTTTTAATCCAGAAAACTGCTGTAGATCTCAGGTGTGTTTTGTTTTAAAGGTAAGAAAGCAAGCTTAGTTGTTAAAAGCTTGAGATGAAAAGCGTGTGAAGTTCCAGATACCGCTAGCAGCCAGGATACTTTGGGGGATTTATTGTTTTTGGATTCATTTTAAGAAAAGGTGGAGTTGTTATTAAATACTGGAATGGAGATGAGTATGGAGAACAGTATGTGTGCAAGTATATGACTTCAGCAGAGCAGCCAGCAAACAGGAGGTCTTGCACATTTATGGGATCCAATCAAAGTCTTCTCCAGACCAGTGAAACAACAATGGGATTGGTGTAAACATTTTAGATAGACATCTGTCTCTGCAGTTTTCAATGGCAAGGTGTGTTAATAAACACCCTTAATGCTTACATGCCCACTAAGCTTCTCTATATTGTCTCTCCTCTGAGTGTCTTGAATTTTGATAGGCAAGTGCCAGAATTACGAGTTCCATTTGTTTCCACATATTAACTACTGTATGGTGATGTCATTGAAGGCCGACAGAACCCTCCCTCTGCCCTGAATTTAGGGAGGTGGAGAGACACATCAATTCCTGTAACCCAATTGAGCCCCCACGCACCTGAGAATTTACTCTTGGAAATAACTGGGAGCTTCACACATCATAGAATCATAGAATCATAGAGTTGGAAGGGGCCATACAGGCCATCTAGTCCAACCCCCTGCTCAACGCAGGATTAGCCCTAAGCATCCTAAAGCATCCAAGAAAAGTGTGTATCCAACCTTTGCTTGAAGACTTCCAGTGAGGGGGCGCTCACCACCTCCTTAGGCAGCCTATTCCACTGCTGAACTACTCTGACTGTGAAAAACTTTTTCCTGATATCTAGCCTATATCGTTGTACTTGAAGTTTAAACCCATTACTGCGTGTCCTCTCCTCTGCAGCCAGCAGAAACAGCATCCTGCCCTCCTCCAAGTGACAACCTTTCAAATACTTAAAGAGGGCTATCATGTCCCCTCTCAACCTCCTTTTCTCCAGGCTGAACATTCCCAAGTCCCTCAACCTGTCTTCATAGGGCTTGGTCCCTTGGCCCCAGATCATCTTCGTCGCTCTCCTCTGTACCCTTTCAATTTTATCGATGTCCTTCTTGAAGTGAGGCCTCCAGAACTGCACACAGTACTCCAGGTGTGGTCTGACCAGTGCCGTATACAATGGGACTATGACATCTTGTGATTTTGATGTGATGCCTCTGTTGATACAGCCCAAAATGGCATTTGCCTTTTTTACCGCTGCATCACACTGCCTGCTCATGTTTAGTTTACAATCCACAAGTACACCAAGGTCTCGTTCACACACAGTGCTACCTAGAAGCGTATCCCCCATCCAGTAGGCATGCTTTTCATTTTTCTGACCCAGATGCAGAACTTTACACTTATCTTTATTAAATTGCATCTTGTTCTCATTTGCCCATTTTTCCATTGTGTTCAGATCTCGTTGAACTCTGTCTCTATCTTCCGGAGTATTTGCCACTCCTCCCAATTTGGTGTCATCTGCAAACTTGATGAGTAGTCCCTCCACCCCCTCATCTAGATCATTAATAAATATGTTAAAAAGTACCGGGCCGAGCACCGAACCCTGAGGTACCCCGCTACTCACCTCTCTCCAGTCTGATGAAACACCATTGACAACAACTCTTTGAGTGCGGTTCTCTAACCAATTCCCTATCCACCTAACAATCTGAAAATCCAGATTGCAGTCCTTCAACTTATCCATCAGAACATCATGGGGAACCTTGTCAAAAGCTTTACTAAAATCCAAGTAAATGACATCAACCAAATTTCCCCGATCCAGCAAACCTGTTACTTGGTCAAAAAAGGAAACTAGGTTGGTCTGGCAGGACCTGTTGGAGACAAATCCATGCTGACTTCCTTGGATCACCAAATTGTTGTCCTCCAGATGTTTGCAGATCGCTCCCTTTAATATCTGCTCCATTATCTTCCCCACAACAGAGGTCAGACTCACTGGTCTGTAGTTTCCCGGGTCATCCTTCCTCCCTTTTTTGAAGATCGGAATAACGTTTGCTCTCTTCCAGTCCTCCGGGACATCTCCAGTCCTTAAAGAGGTTCCGAAGATGATGGACAAGGGCTGTGCAAGTTCTCTGGAAAGTTCTTTGAGTACTCTCGGGTGCATTTCATCTGGACCAGGGGATTTGAACTCATCCAGTGCAGCTAAATGCCTCTCGACAACCTCTCTATCCATGTTAACCTGCCACCCAGACACTATCCTTTGGCTACAGCCATCTCTAGATGTGCCTAAACACTTTGACCTGTGGGAAAAAACAGATGTAAAATAGGCACTAAGCCTTTCTGCTTTCTCTGCATCTTTCGTTAGAGTTTGTCCATCCGCACCCAACAGCGGGCCTATTGCCTCCTTTACTTTACGTTTGCTCCTCACGTAACTGAAAAATCTTTTCTTGTTACAATGGGCTTCCCTGGCCAATCTTAGCTCACTCTCAGCTTTGGCCTTTCTGATGATTGATCTACAGTGCCTAGTAACCTGTAGGTACTCTTCTTTAGAGCTCTGTCCTTCCCTCCATTTCCTGAACATTTTCCTTTTCTTTCTTAGTTCCTCTTGAAGTTCTCTGTTCATCCAAATAGGCTTCTTAGAGCTCCTGCAGTGTTTGCGTATTTCTGGAATAGTCATTGATTGAGCATGCAATAGCTCTTGTTTGAGTAGCGCCCACCCTTCACATGCTCCCTTCCCTTCCAGCATTCTCGTCCATGGTATGACACTCATCATGTCTTTGAGTTTATTAAAGTTTGACCTACGAAAATCCAACATCCGCGTCTGGCTACAAGCTTCCTTGGCTCCCCATCTCAAAAGGAATTCTATGAGGACATGGTCGCTTCCCCCTAGGGTCCCCACCTCCTTCACCTCATCCACCAACTCTTGCCTGTTGGTCAGTATTAAGTCCAGTATGGCTGAACCTCTTGTGGGTTCATCTACCATTTGATAAATGAAATTGTCAGCCAGGCAGGTCAGAAAGTTGCTTGACTGAGGACGCTTCGCAGAGTTTGTTTCCCAGCACACATCTGGGAAATTGAAGTCACCCATGATGACAAGGTCCTGCCGTTTGGATATTTTCTCAAGCTGCTCACAAAGTGCAGCATCCACATCCTCTCGTTGGTCAGGCGGTCGGTAGCAGACACCAACCACCACACTGTTTGTTTTCCCCTCGCTTATTTTCACCCAGATGCTTTCCACTGTAGATATGCTCTCCTTCACTAGAATTTCCTGACAGGTAAGCCCTTTCTTCACATACAGTGCCACTCCTCCACCTCTTCGATCTATTCTGTTTTTTTTGAACAGTTCATATCCATCCACCATTACATTCCAGTCATGAGAATCATTCCACCAAGTTTCTGTGATGCCTACTAGATCATACCTTTCCATCAGCATGAGAAGTTCCAGCTCTTCCTTTTTATTGCCCATGCTTTGGGCGTTAGTATAAAGACATCTGAATCCTTTTACTTTTGGTTCCCTATGAGCTGGCCTTGCCGGTTGGGCTGCCTCCGATCGTTTTCCTTCCATACACTCCCTATGTTGATCGTCTCCTTCCCCTAGTGGCTTTAGTTTAAAGCTCTCCTGATGAATCTCCCCAGGTTCCTGCCAAACACATTCTCCCCCAGTTTCGATAAGTGCAGTCCATCAGGTGCTAGTAGACCTTCCTCAAGAAAGCCTATCCCATGGTCCCAGAAACCAAATCTCTCCTGCCGGCACCAACTACGCAGCCAGTGATTCACCTCCATTATCTTCCTCTCCCGACGCATTCCTCTTCCCTTGACAGGCAAAATTGAAGAGAATACCACTTGTGCCCCCATTTGCTTGAGCTTCCTCCCCAGATCTTGATAGTCTTTTTACTCTCAGCATGTATCTTATTTGATAGGACCCAGACCACACCCTGAAAGAGTGCAATATTTAACTGGAACTTCAGAGATGGAATTCAGAATGGGCCTGGTGAGGCCCATTTTACCTAATGTTTATTGTTTGAAAATCTCCTTTAGCAGAAAACATCAATAGAAAATTAATATCCTGGTTTTTTAGAAAACATTTCATACCTGCACACATACGCACTCACATAAAAACACACTGTGTCATCTTGGTGACACACTAGTGGATTAATTATGGTGGCCTTGTCGCATATGTCTCCTTCCTCTTGAGTTAAAATTTCACTTTGAAGCTACTGATTTGCGTTGACCAATCACTCTCTATTTTTGTCCCCCCCCCATGTTAAATGAAAAGCATCATTCCTATCTTGCTTGATTTTTATAAAGAAACACGATAAAATATGTTGCCCATAAAAGGAGATATGAGTGTTATGAGGTGATGAGTGCTTTCATGTGTTGATACTTCACAGTGATTCTTTCGAATAAATCCGAACCTGAGGGAGACTCTGCACAGTGACTGAGCAAATTAACATGTATAGAACAACCTGGTCCCCCACCAAAATTGTGTGGAGATTTTTGAAGGGAGTTCATCTGTCAAGTTTTTAGAAAACTGTACAGTTAAATTGGATAATTAAATATTATAAATACCCATACTTTGGATTCATTTAGCAATTTCAGTTGACCAGCCCTTTCTTCAGTCACCTAAGCAGTGCATGCAGGATATGTTTACATTTCATAAGGAGCCCTTACCATGGTGATGAGTCAGCTGAAGACACTCTGACTGTAGTAATTATTTAGGGCTGCCTTTCTGAAGATTTTCCATATCCATAGCTTTTCAAAGACCTCTTTGAAATTACAGCAGAATATAGCGGTAATTTTCATATCCTACAGAAAAAGATCAACAAGCATTCTCCCAGACCTGGGGACTTTTTAAAATACTGATAACTGGTAACATCTAGGGGATTTCCGCACCTGTTAAATGTAGAGATCACGACATTCAATGTATGATCTCAAAGTAGCTGTTTTATTACAAAGGAACTTCAGGAATAGCCTGGGAAGGGAAATTGCTGATTGCAAGTTATTACAACACTCAGAACAATGGAATCCCCAGGATTTAACAGGGATGTTGTTTTCTTCTCTCACTGCATATACTAACCTCGTTTGGCCCATATATCTGCATTCTTAGCAGTCTACCGGAATGGCCATACAGCCTCTTTATTTGATTTCTTATTGGAATAATAGATTAGAAAAGTAGATTGTAAAGTAACACAATGAATAGTAGAATGTAATATAATTTGGAACGACAGATTATAATGTATTTTTCTGGTCTGGGATTTGCATCTATACGTGCTAAACCTCTCAGTTCTCACTTATACCCAGAATTGAATTTTTTTGGTCTTGGAGGTGCCACTGTTTGTTAACAATTGTTTTTGTATAATACTTTATTGTCATTCAGATATGTTATCAAATGCCTTAATCTGATTTCAGCTAATCACTCTGTTCCTTATGCACCTTGACTCTAACTTAGCCCTTCCTGGAAAAAAAAAAAAATACACACACACACAAACCCACAAAAAAACATATGCAATGGTTCAGTTCTGTTTCACTGTATATGAACAAGTGTGCTTCCACATGAAAGCTTATACCTTGAATAAAACTTTGTTGGACTTCAAGGTGCCTCTAGACTCATACTTTGTTCTGCTGCTTCAGATCAACACAGCTACCTACCTGAATCTATTTTGTGGCAAAAACAATGTTAATCAAAGCATGTCAGTGAAAAAAAATTGCTTGAAAATCATGGACGAGGGCGCTGGATCTTGCTGTTTTTCCCCTTTTGCTATAGTTCTCTGTTGATTACATGGGCTACACCTTGAACCTGTTCTTCATTGACAAAGGTATTGACACGTACAAATGCAATGCTTGTTACATGGTGAATGTGAACAGCTTGCAATTGTGAATGTATGTTCAACTCAAGCACCTTTTCTGCAGTACAGTCATTTGGTTCATCAATCCACTTTCTTTGTTCGAAGGCCAGAAATCGTTGTTTTCTAGTTGAATGCAAGCCTTTCTATTCTGCATAATAGATTGCTGTGTTGTCGGATGGAAGCCAAGAACTGAGCTTTCGGAACTTCTAGTCGGAGCTCTGGAATGTCTCATGATCAGCATGCTGAGTGTGTGTGTGTGTGTGTGTGTGTGTGTGTGTGTGTGTGTGTGTGTGCGTGTATGTACACACTTGTATGCATGTATGAGTAGGGGGTAATGATGACTTTGCCAAGAAAAGCAAATCATGAAATATTGTTTTTATCTCTTTCAAAAGAGTTGGAAATACTGTAATGCAGCAGAATAAACTAGCAGAGCAAAACAGTGACATTTTAAGTATTTGTTTGCATACTTTCATCTGAGTATTTATGTTCATGATTACACAAGCATTTATTATCAGCAAGTCATGGAATTTATTTTTCCCCCAGCAAAGCTGAAAGTTAACAGATTACTACCCATAAAACCAAAATGCCTGTCCAAATACAGCTGTTATATAGTTCAGATCTCTTGGTGGCTATGCCCAACCTTATTGGTTAATTCCTTTTCTTGAAAATCTGTGGCACAGGATGAAAAATTAAATGCAGCACTAAATGAATAATAATTAGTTCATCAGAAAATTGTGCTATATATAGTAACTGCAGAAGGATAAGCATTATGCAAATCAATATTGTCAAACACATTTTCTTGTGCTAATAACCCAGTTTTCTCAAAGCTTTTAAAATGTAAAGATATTGATTTTTTTTTATGTAGCTCGATTGGTCTGTGCATCCCTCTCAATTTGCTTGTTAAAATGTGTCTGTATAATTTTACAGACACTTTTATGTTCTGGCTCCCATATGTAAAACCAGCAATTTTGTTTAATATTAAATATAAATATAGGTGTAAGAGAATGAAAAAGTTATAAACATTCAAGCATATGACAGTTGTTTTGGAACTACATAGGGTAATATTACTCAGTGTGCCAAAGAGTTTCAGAGTTGCTGTTTGAGGATATCTGCAAAAATAGCCTTTTTCTGTTTCTGGTTTGGTGGTTCTGAAAGGATGGCTACACATTAAATAGTGTCTTCACTTATATTTGAATAAACAATCTGTACTGCATCTGTTCACCAGAGGTTCTAAGTTATATCCAGAAAAGTTAGGGTCATTATGCCCTCGTATTGCTTCTTATAGAAGCAAGCCAGAGACTTAGGCTCTTGTTTATTAACGGAACAGTTCCACCCAAACTGAAATAATGGTGAAACTGAAATAATGGGGGGGGGGGGTTGAATATCAGAAATACATACAGATTTATGCACATAATAGCATTAATTTCTGCAATATGTCAAGAAAAATCTCCATTTGTGGTGATACAATACCTTATATTTTGGGGCTTTCAGGCTAGTATAAATATAATATATAACTACATAGTATTGCAAAAATGGTTTGAGAACCAGTGCTATGTTATGGTTATAGTGATAGGCTAGGATTGGGGACACCTGGGTTCACCTTTTGAGCTTTGGGTCTTTCAGACTAAGCTACCTTCACAGCATAGTTGTGAAAATAAAATGGGGGAAAGGAAGAACCATGTATTTCAAACTACCTCGAAGGAAAGGCAGCATAAAATCAAATAAA
Source organism: Paroedura picta (assembly GCF_049243985.1). Lineage (NCBI taxonomy): Eukaryota > Metazoa > Chordata > Lepidosauria > Squamata > Gekkonidae > Paroedura > Paroedura picta. The sequence continues at coordinate 96,797,606 of NC_135371.1, forward strand.
AAATGTCTTATCAGTATTTTTCCAATATTAATTTAGCTTTTTTGTGTGTTTTTTTGCTTTTTTGGCAATCTGAAATGAACCATAAAAACTGAGGTACATTTAAAAGTTCTTCAGTCCCCTTAAATAATCTTAGAGAAGTCATATTAAGAGACTGAGTTATTTAAATGCCTTCAGAGTTAACTTGCACTACTTAGGTTTGCAAAAGACATTTACATTTTAAAGGGACTGCATTCTCTTTAAAGTTTAAATGCCTTTCCCCCTTTTGGGGGGCTCATAGAATTGGACCCTCTGGTCCAATCTTTTTCAAACTTGGGGGAGGGGGGTTTGAAGAGAGGCACAAGCAGCTATCCTGTAATGATGGTTTCTCTACCTTTAAAAAAAATGCCCCCCTAGAGCTTCAGGTCCCCTCAGTTTGATTCTCCTTATAGCCTATAAGGACCATTGACTCTAATGATCCCCTTAGGCCAGGCTTTTTTGTATGAAAACCTGGAGTTTTGGCTCCAGATGGGTTTTGCAAATTGGGTGGCAGTTAATTAATTCTTAATATATTTTAAAATGTTTTTACAAAAATTGTTAGTTGGTATGATTATATATGGTCATGTTGACCTCTCCCCCCCCCCCATGGCCAATGAAGGGGTGGAACCCTGATCATACAAATCCTTGCTGGACAAGGCTCATCATATATGATAGCGGCTGGAGTCCAAAGAGGTACGTACTCTCATCTTAACCGCAGCAGAGCAACAGAGTGACGTAGACTTGCTCCGGCCCAGTTTCTACAAGCTCCCACAGCAGGTTCTCTTTGGTGAAGAAGAAAAAACTGGTAGCCTGTCCTGAGTGCAGATATAGTTCTGTTCACAAATCACCTGAAAATATTTTTGTGCTATTGCTTCCTGTGCTGTTGAGTGGCTTGATGATGTCATATCCAGTGTAGGGTTGTGCATCGGGGCCCCGATTCGGACGGTTTCGGATCCGAATCGGCCCGATTCAGACCGGTCCGAATCGATTCGGGAGCCAATACAAGTCAATGGAGGCCATTGACTTGCATTGAAAAGCTCCCGAATCGATTCGGAGCTGTCCGAGCCGATTCGGGGCCAATGCAAGTCAATGGAAGCAAATGGAAAAAAACCCAAAACAACCAACCCCCCCCCCCAAAAAAAACAATCAGAAACAAGGCAACTTTAAAATACAAGCCCCACCCCCCACCCCCAAAATACTTTAACAACACAGCAAACAGTTAACACAATGAACAGCAAACACAATTCCCCAAACCCCCCCAGGCCCCCACCCACAGAAACCCAAAGGCAAAAAACTTTTGAAAAGAGGAGAGAGAGAGAGGGAGAGAGAGAGAGAGGGGAAAATAGAGAAAAATAGAAAAGCAGAAGAAAAAAAACCCTAAAACAAACTATTGCTGTCTTGTCCAGCGCAGAGTCCACAGCCAGGTCCAGAAGTCCACCCAGGAGAGGAGGCAGGCAGGCAGGGCAGGCAGGCTGCTCAACCAAGCAGAGCTTAGGAATCAGCCAGCCAGCCAGAGCTCAAAATGAGTTCCAGCAAGCAGCCCCTTGCTTTAAGTAGCCTCCTCCCGGGCAGGCTACAAAGCAAGGGGATTTAAAAATAAAAAGTCTACTGTGAGTGACCAGAATGCCTGAGCTGAAAAGCTACAGGCATTCTGATTGGCCAGTCACTCCCCCCCTCTCCCCCCCGCCGCCATTTTAGGCGGAAAAAAAATACTGTTTAAAAAATAAAAAAAGCCAGACAGCAGAGAGGCTTCAGGCAACGGCTGCCTGAAGCCTCCGACTCATGCCGAATCGATTCGGGCCGAATCGATTCGGCAGGCCCGAATCGCCGAATCTCGGCGATTCGGACCGCTAGGGGGCGCCAGAGGTCCGATTCGGACCGTTTCTGGCTCGGAAACGCCCGAATCGGCCCCGATTCGGGCATTTCCGAATCCGAATCGCCCATCCTTAATCCAGTGGGAGTGTCTGGATGATGTCACTTCTGGTGACATGTGACTTCTGGGGGCATGGTGGGGAGTTGTGGCCTTATGACATCACTTTCTCAAAACCAGAATAATGTTTAAGGGGGTTCTCAATGGTAAAAGGTTGAGAAAGGCTGCCTTAGTTTATAATGGAGCTGGAAAAAATGGCATTCCTGAATATATACTGAGTCCAAATATCATACAATTATTGGGATTCAGGAATATTTGGAAATACTGATATATTTCAGGTTCAACACACCCGAACCTAAAAAATACTGGGTTTTTTATACTGGCATATTCTTATTAACTACATAAATAATAAAGAGCACAGAATTCTTTTTATAGATTGCTTTCATTTTTGTCAGATGGTTCCCACTCTTTCTGGACATAATAGCTATGTATTTACCATGAAGAATAAGGGTCATGCAGCCCTCAATGTCAGAGTGCCATAAGATTGTACTTCTTTTTCATGGTGTTGTCCTTGTCTAGGTTTGGAAAAACAAACCCTGTCCCCTCCCTTTTCATATATTTCATGAATATCCTTTTATAGAATATCCTTACACAGCAAACATTTCCTTTTTGCTGTTTCCTTTTCAGTCAATGAAAAAAAGTCTTTAGCTTCACCAAGGATACCTGATTGTGAGCACAAAGACACCATTTCTGTTTTGAAAAGGACATCAAGTAATAGGACTGACCAAGGAGGACTGTCACTAGAATTTTGTAGTTTATACCCCCAAACTTTTGGATAAGAAACAATTAACTTGCCATCAGCTCCTACGAAGTGATGGCTTGTGACACTTTGAAAATGCATTTCTGTATGTAGAATTGATAGTTGGCTGCACAACTTTTGTCTTTGTGGTTGCTGTTTCTGTTTGGCTGTGTGTTTCCTGGGTTGACCAATGGACAGCAGGTATCTCAGGTGATCCTAGTGGAACTATTTTTATTTTTATTTTGTTCTTTCCCTCCTGCTTTCCCATCAGAGTTAGTGTTTAGACTAGCCCTTCTCAACTTTTTTATTGTTGAGAAAACCCTGAAACATTTTTCAGACTTCAAGAAACCCCAGAAGTGGTATGATCAGGCAGAAGAGTCTCCCACAGGTTTGCAGGGCCTGCAAAAGGGAGCTCCTCCACCAGACATTTTCCTGAGACCGACCACAGGTCTCCCTCAGACATCCCCTCCATGGCCTGAACCAGTCTGACCTTTCTAGGTCAGTCTGACCTTTCTAGGGGTTTTAGCTAAGTTTCTGTTCTTGTTATATTGTTGTTGCTGGGATCACTTTATTGTGTTGTTTAGAACCACTATTGGATTGTTATTGTTTTATTTGACTATGTTGTATGTTGATTCGTTCCATGTACCCCCCCTATGATGTAGTATGTACACCGCGCTGAGCCATATGGAAGGGCGGTATATAAATCAAATAAATAAATAAAATAAGATGGTTGGGAAGCATACCTATGTGCATGCCCCTCCCTCCCCACCCCCTCCAGGCCCATCATTGGCCATATATGGTCATATCACCCAATAAACCCTTAACTAATTTTAAAAAATAAATTTAAAATGAATTAACTCCCATCCATTCAGGAAACTCTTCCAGGACCTCCACCCAAGGGTTTCACAAAACCCTGGTTGAGAAAGTCTGGTTTAGAGGCATGAGAGAGCCAAGACACTTGTGATCCTGAGACTTCAGGGTCACATTCCTTCCGCCTGGAGGGAGGCACAGGAGCGTTGCTTTAGTCCAGTACCAGTCAACCTCTGCCTGTGAGTTGGAATCACTGCAGGATTTGGCTGACAGCCTTGTAGGCATTTCAGCGGTTGATGACTTGCACCTGTCCTTGGATGACTCAGGTGTTAAGAAATTGTACCAGGCCCTGAATGACTCCTGATAAAAGCAGCCAGAAGAGAACCAGCATGGAAGCAACTTCTGTGTGCTTGACCTTCTGGACTATGACCTGGCTTGTGCTCTTTGGATTTACCCTTCTGATTTGAGACTTGAACTGTTAACTAGCTGGGCTTTGACCCTGGACTGCGTTTGGACTGTAATTAATGCCTCTTGCCAGGTCCCTGCCTGAATTCAGACAGAATTGAAATGAGCCAGCAGCACAGCCCACACCTCTGCAAAAGGTAGCCTACTTTCAACAAGGCTTCCATGAGTCATGTTGGTGATTTCAGAGACTATTGCTGCTCAGAGGAGTTATCTTTACTTTTTTGGAAGATGCAGCCCATTTTAATCATCAGCTTGTTTTAGAGGGGGAGATCATCTAGGAACATAAGAGCCACAAGGCATGCTGTAAGAAGAAAAGGCAAACAAAGAGGGTATCTAGCACCATTCAGGCAAGCATAGTATAGACTGTGAACTTGAATTGTTCTCAGACTCTTCAGTTGCCTGGCTCAAGTAGCTCCACAGTAGCATGTCTGTTTTCAGACCCATAAGAACTGGGAGGAAGGAACAGCTCTCATCTTCCTGAGATTCTGAGGTTTCCCTTCCAGAGGATTGTGAGCTCTCTCTAAAGTATGACCAGAAACAAAAATTCCTGACTCTAGGATGCCATTCCTTGAACTCCTAGTAAAAGTCATCAGGATGCTGGAATTTGAAGAAACTCAAAAAGTGGGGATGGATGTTGACAAATCTAGCACAGCCTTTCCACAGGATCATAGAATTATAGAGTTGGAAGGGGCCATACAGGCCATCTAGTCCAACCCCCTGCTCAATGCAGGATCAGCCCTAAGCATCCTAAAGCATCCAAGAAAAGTGTATATCCAACCTTTGTTTGAAGACTGCCAGTGGAGCTCACCACCTCCTTAGGCAGCCTATTCCACTGCTGAACTACTCTGACTGTGAAATTTTTTTTCCTGATATCTAGGATTCAACAAATGCCCTCACTATATCTTTTCCAGAAATATTTTGTTTTATTTATTTACAAAATTTATACCCTGTCTTTCTGCTCTCATCCAGGCCACCAAGATGGCTGATGTATTTAAGACATACATAAAAACATAACTCAAAAACAATTAAAACCAAAATCACTCCAACTACCTGACACTTCATTAAAACAATTCAAATAATTCAAATACAGAGAAAGGTAGGAGGATCACTGAGGAAATGACAAATGCAGCAAAGAAGCCTTCAGCCACTGGTGCAATACAGATACAGAGGGGGATAAGTGCAATCCCATCAAGAATGGGGGAGTCCTGGGCCAGAACTTTCACTCACCAGTAGCACTTCCATCTTCTGGGGATTAAATTAGCCCACATTAACTCCAAAACTGTCTCCAGGCCCCAATTCACAGTTTTTGTAGTCTCTATGATCAACCAGAAACATGAAGCCCAGACCACCTTCCTGGATTACCTCCCTAAGCAGTTTCATGTAGATGTTGAAAAGCATAGGGGAACCAGATAGAGCCTAGTAAGACCCCCACGGACCAGATGCTAAGCTGCTGAACAGCAGTTCACCAGCACCACCTTCTGATTCCTATTTTCCAGGTCAATAAAAACAAAATGATGCCTCCCAGTCCCAATCTGGAAAGGCAGTCCAGAAGGGTCCCATAATGGTTGGTATCAAAAGCCACTGAGAAGCTGAGAATAATCAGAATAGCACTGTCTCTGTCCATCTCTCAGTGCAAGTCACATGCCAGGGTGACCAAGGTTTGGTCCCATAGATCAAAACCAGATTGAAAAGGATCTGAACAATCTATTTGATTTATCAAGGCTTGAGATTGTTCAGCTGCTACCAGTTTGATAACCTTGTTCAAGAATGGAGCATTTGTTAGTCACTGAAATTTACTTAGTCAAGTTCACTCATATAGAATGGGCAGTCTCTGTGTGTTTTAATCCAGACATAAGTCTGCCTGCTATGTTTTACCTTCCTTCCAGCAGTAATAGGCAATCTTGCTAATACCAGGTACCGTTTCCCCAAAAATAAGACATACCTATAAAATAAGCCATAGCAGGATTTCTAAATGTGTGCACAATATACACCATAGATGTAAAGCTGTGGCTACCATTTTACTCAGCACTGTGGGTCTCTCTCCTCTAGCACCCACCAGCAACAGTCTGTGGTAGGGTTGCAGCCGCTTCGGTGTGCCCGAGGCGACCAGCGGAGGGGAGGGGCGGGGCAAGCACCAGCGCACCAGCCGGCACCCGCACGAGGGCACAGAGCTCTGCACCTGCATGCGGCTGGTGCGCCGCCAGCATCAGCATCCCTCCCCTCCTTGCCATGGCGCTGGCCGCCCCAGTCTCTCTCAGCCCACACAAACACCTTTGTTGATAGCACCGACTTTTCTAAATACCAATAAGACACCTCCTGAAAATAAGCATAGTGTGTCTTCTTGAGGAAAAATAAATATAAGACAGTGTCTTATTTCCGGGGAAACACGGTGGATGTATTCTAACATTAATCTCAGCTGATTATGATGGGATTCATGTTACTGAGGTAGCTTTAAGGAAGAATTTAGCGGCACCATTTCCAAGCCTTGGAGCACCCACAGCTGATTATGTTTTATGCTAGGTCATTTACCTATGGACTATCTAGCTACATCCAAAGTATACTTTTCTTGGGAGGTACATAGAATCCTCAGAATGTATCTCTTTCCACAACTTTCCTGGCAGATTCATCAGTGGACTTAGGCAGTGCAGTTCTCAGATCCATGGATTTGTATGTAGCAGCATGCAGAACATCTGGTTTCACTGCTGGGAGATTAACTCAGATTTCTAGTTTCACTAGTAGATGTTCCTTTATCTGGTGCCAAGCTATTTGGAGATTCAGTGGATGCCATGTTGGAGGAACGTAAAATAAAAGAAACCCCTACCCACCGTCTGAAAGGATAGATTCCAGCAAGATGCAATCCTTTTGTGTCTTCAAAAGCACTGCAATTCTAAAAATTACAGAAGCTGCAAAGAGAAATGGCAGCAATCTCAGTTCTACAGAAGGACCCAGCAGTCCACCAACCAGGAATCCTCCAGTTTGACGGGAATGGGAGGCCGGCTCCCCAAACAAAGACAGGAGGGTATTATCAGCACTTCTCCGCAGTGTGGGAGCCCATAACTTCTTTTTACTTGTGAAACAAAACATGATAGTTTATTGCAAAATGTCCAACTATCTTATTAAATAGGCAAATGCTGTCTTGGGCTGTATCGACAGAGGCATCACATCAAAATCGCAAGATATCGTCCCACTGCCTACTCCACCTGGAGTACTGGTAGCTTCACTTCAAAACGGATATGGACAAAGGAGAATGATGAGAATGGTCCAGGGTCATGGGACCAAGCTTTATGAGGAAAGACTGAGGATATTGGGAATGTTCAGACTGGGGAAGAGGAGGTTGAGAGGAGACATGATTGCTGTATTTAAGTATCTGAAAGGTTGTCACTTAAAGGAGGGCAGGGAAAGGTTCCTGTTGGCAGCAGAGGATAGGTCCTGCAGTAGTGGGCATAAACTATGTGAAGAACGATATTGACTAGATATCAGGGGGGGAAATTTCACAGAGTAATTAGTTCAGCAGTCATATTGACTGCCTAAGGAGATGGTGAGCTCCTCCTCCTTGGCAGTCTTCAAGCAGTGGCTGGACAGATACTTATCCTGGATGCTTTAGGCTGATCCTGCACTGAGCAGGGGGTTGGACTGGATGGCCTACGTAGCCCCTTCCAACTCTATGATTCTATATGATAAAATATCAATGTACCTAATTCTCATACTGGCCAAATCAGAGAATACTTAAAGCTGAAGACTGGAGCAGCAAATGGACAAGATAGATCTTCTAAATACCTGAAGTACGCCCCAGGTTTGCAGAAAAATCTGGGGATAGGAAAGAAGCAGGGTGCTTAAGATCCTCAAAGTGATAAAAGGAGTACCTGTAGCTTTAAAAAATGAATGAGACAACCACAATAGCTTTGCCAGCATTCAAGCTGTGGTTTCTGTTAATAAGAGGGAAGAGGCTGTGCCCTTTCCAGGGCCATTTTTTCTTTAGAGGGAAAGACTCATTGTGGCCAGGACCAGCAACAACCACTAGGTGACTTGCTACTACTCAACTTGCATAACTCACCTACGGCTGATTACTTGCAGCAACAGCCACCCTCCCCATAAAAACTAGTGCAGTGTATTGGACAGAGTTTCAGACAAGAAATTTGAGCCCCGTTTCTGCTGCAGAAGCTTCCTGGCTGACTTTGAACCAGTTACATGTTCTCATCCTAAATTACCTCACAGGTAGGGTTGGATTGGTCATTAAAAGCACAGGAATGCATTTAGCAAGCTGATGCTTCATCCCACCTAGGCCAGTGACAAAGGGCTGAGCCCAGTCTGTTTGGGCCTGCACAAGATGGCAGTACCAGGCCTGGTCTGGCCCCTGCCAGTCTAGATAGGGATTTGGCAGCTGACTCAGCACCCTCAACCCCTGTATGACGTGAGAGAAAGCACCTCCTGGCTCTCCTCTACAACTTTAGAGACATTTCATCATTAAAAAAAACTCTGAGCATTGCTACCAAATGTGGAAAAACAAGCCACCTTCAAAACATCCCCCAAGCCGGTATTTAATGAAGTCTTTGTAATGTGCCCCATACATTATCTGATAAAACTTTTCACATATCCTTTTGCCATCTGCTTTTGTAAACATATGTTCATTTTTCCATTTTGGCTAATACTACATATTTCAGCTAATACCTCAACCGTGTTTTTATGGTTTCCTGTCCTTGGTTATTATATGCTCAAATTATTTAAGGGACAAACAATACTCATCTGATGCTGCTTTGACAAAATTAAGCTCTCAGTTTGTGGGTATTAATATATAAACACGCAGCAAACACTGCTTGTTGTTTTATTTCAGAGAAAATTAAGCTTGTATGGTTTTTAATGAAATCTAGCAGTTTTGTAAAAGCCGCAGTTATCAGTGCCCAAAAGTTAAGGTTGTATGCTTTCTGAAACTATGTATTGTGCATCATGGCCATGTATAATGTTCATCCCTAGCTGAACATTGTGTTTATCCCATGCCAGATTTAGAGCCACCTATAGTCTCTCCTGGATCCAAATACTGATGTTTGCCTCACTAGATCCAAACAGATAATGAGGTATCAGTGTTGTAAAGTTCCTCACTTACTTGCCTTGTCTTTTCCAAACCATTGAATAGATGTAAAGTAGCTCCTTAAAGATTAAATTGGTGCTTCTTCATATATCTGAGGAAGTGAGCAGTGATGATGGCACATATCCTTTATGTTTGTCCTTGAGGTGCTACGGGGCTCTTGCTCTTTTTTACAGCTACAAAGAAACTAACAAAACTACCCATCTTGATCTCTGCACTTGAGGGTGTATCCATCTCGTCACACAATAATACATTTCTATATTAGGCACTGCAAATCCTTCTTTCCTCTAGGGAGCACACAACTTCTGACCACAGAGTGCCAACAGGTTCTCAGATTTACACCCTCAAGATCAAAACAAGCCCTTTCAACAAATCCATATAATCTCCTAGGGGGTCTCAATTTGCCTCATTCATAATTTGAACCATTTATCACCTATTCGAAATATGAGCAATTGAGCAGGTTGCAGAAGCTCAACTTTGATTCAGGTACCACTCGTTTTTTTAGAGTTCCAGAAATGGAGGGGGAGGGTGAATGTGCCATATTTCAAGACACACGGTATCAGAATGAAAAAAGAATCACCTCCAGATGGAGATGATCCATTGTAACGGCATTTTGCCTCAAAGACTCTGATATTGTTAGAAGTCTCCAAGACCCAATTCCCACAGACAGCAGACCAGAAAATCAGCAATCGCCCTAGTAATTCCCCTGATTTTGATGCCTTCTAACAGATTCTGACACCACGACAAGCAAATGGCCAAGGGTGATTGATGAGTGCACTATTAGTGCTGATGATGACAGATGTTATCATAGCTCTAGACTGGCTGCAAATAATAAGTTTCCCAGGTAGTATACTACCCCACATTGTTTGAGCCTTACATGCCAGAATTTAATCTATCACCTTTTCCTATTATCATCTTGGTAAAGGAATTACAGCAAGGATAACCTACAGAGTAACAGCAGCCTTCTTTATCATCTTATACATCTTCTGCCTACAGGGTGCACAATGCTACTTGGTACACATCCTTGTCATAGTGCAGGGAAATGGAGCTTGAGTTTAAAATGTTTCTTAGATTTCTTGTGACATTCTTGACAAGGGATTGCTTAGGGATTGCCAACTTCCAGGGAGCATCTGGAGATATCCAGCTATTATAGTTGATCTCCAGATGACTAAGATCAGTTCCCCTGGAGAAAACGGCTGCTGTGGAGGGTAGACCCTATGACATTATACCTCCCCTCACCCCACCTTCCCTAAATACCACCCTAAATATCTCCAGGTATTTCCCGTCTCAGAGCTGGCAATCCTAGTCTTGCTTCAATCATGCACAGGTGCTAAATTGTCCTACTTTCTCATGTTAAACAGTTTTTTGGGATGATAGATAATCATCTTACAAGTTCATAGATTCTTTATTTGGAAGCCTGATGTAGTTACATTAGATGTACCACAGGCCTTCTTTGAGCCCCTTAAGGTAGCAATCCCCAACCTGTGGGCTGCGGACCACATGTGGTCTGTCAACTAATTGGAGGTGGGCCGCGAAGGATGCCTTCCCCCCCCCCCGGCCCTTTACAACACACTTCGGGTGTCATTGTCTCCCATCACTCCCAGATGGGACTATCTCGTTGCAGAGAAACAAGCTCAGAGTTCCCATTGATTTGTCATTGTCATGAGTTAAAATTTTCATGAAAATAAAATGTTCCTTATGTTCATTGTTGTGGCGTGCCTATATCTTATTTTGAAGGGATGTTTAAACATTACCATAGCGATCAGAGAGCGTTAGGGCAGTCGGTGAGAGTAGAGGAGTAAACTACCTCCGGGCCTCAGTAAAAATGTCAAGCGTTGAGTGGTCCCCGGTGATAAAAAGGTTGGGGACCACTGCCTTAAGGCACAACTCAGCCAGATGGGTGTCTGAATTAAACATCTATTATGTGAACAAAGAGTTAACTAGATAAGCTCTGGTGGTTGGTTGCAGGAAGTAAATGTGAATGTGTATTTATGTGTGGATAACATGGCACTGATGAAAAAAATGCTGCTGAAATAGAAGCAAGGGATTTTATATATTCTCAGAACAAAAAAAAATCAAGCTCTATCCTGAATTAAACCAAGGTAACCGCAAGGCCAGTTTTGTAAGTGAAGATTTTCCCTCAGCTGTAAGCTTCTTTTTCTTTCTGGTTTATCATGTGAGCCATTATATTTTTTTAGTATTTTTCTAAGTTGCCATGGGCTTCTGTAAGTTTGGTTTATTCCATAGTTAAGCTAGGGCAGTGGTTAAAAGATCATAGTTCAATTTTCTCCAAATGTTTGTATAACCAAGCTACCAGTGTAGTTTGATTTTAACAGAAGCTGCCTGTAATTGTTGTTTGAAAAGCAGGCATTTCATGGCCTGAAAGCCTCTTCCCGTGGTTCTGTCTGTCAGCTGTTAAGCTTCTCTTTTTAAAAAAATTCTAACACATGGCTTTCCAGGGGGACAGGATTTCTACTTTAGGTCTTCTGGAGAATGCTGTACACAGCTCTTCTTTTTTTTAAATAGAGTATATGTTTTCCTTCTTGCCATTTCATTATCTGATGTATTTAAGCAGCAGTTTTCTCATATTTTCCCCCACCTAGATTGCATTTAAGTACTCTGTTACTGCTTCTGGCAGTTGCCAAATATATTTTCTGTGCCAGGGATCTGCACTAGGACCAGTGCCATTGAATTTATTTTAAAAAATGATTTGGAGTTGTGGATGATCAGAGAAGTAGCATGTTGGGAGATACATCCAGTTTTTCAGGATGATAGAAGCTCAAGCATATTGTGAAGAGTTCCAGAAGATCTATTCTAATTGAATGAATGATTAACATGGCATAAGTAGGTATGAGTGTAAAGTAATGCACATGGGCATAAATATCTTATAATGGGCCTGAATTGGCAGTGACGGTACAAGCAAATGATCTCAAGGATATGGTGAGAAAGTTCCATGGAAATATGTTCATGCCCCCCCCCAACTCACCTGGGGGCATGAACGGCGTTGCTGGGAGGGCAAGGCCCCGAGAGCTCAGCAAGGGGGTCAGTCAGCTGGCCAGGTGGCCACCTGACCACACGACATGGAGCCAGGCGGGTCAGGGAGCGTGGCCAGCAGCAGGACTTCCTTTTAAGGAAGTGGGCCCAGTGCCAGATGGGGCTTTCTTCTCCAGCCGCTGGACTTTTCTTGTTGCTGCTGCTGGTTTGCTTCCAGGTTTCAGCATACCTTTTCTTTTGGATTTTATTTATTTGGACTTCTTGGCTTTGGAACTCAGCCTACTGGAACCATGTTGAGTTGCTGCCTGCTTGCTTCTGCCTCGTGCACCAGGATGGGGGGGGGGGGGGCTGCGGACGCTGACCACACCACTTCAATTCTCCATGTGCTCAGGATCCTGTCTTTGTTTTGATCTGCCTGTCCTGCTTCTGTACTCGGTGTCTTGCTGCAGGTGGCTTGGACGTAGCCTGCTGGAATCACAGTGAGTGACTGCCCTCTCCACTTCAGCTCCCACGTGCTCCTGCTTGCTGCCTTTATTTGAATTGCCATCCCTACTTCTGTGCTGTATGTCCCTGTTTGCCCCGCATTTTGCAGCTCACCTCCCTTTTCACTCCTAGGTAGAAGGATGGCCCCAACAGCAAGTCAAGTCGGGGGGCGGGAGAGGTTAGGGGGGTGCTGCAAGGGGGGTGCCCACTCCACTGGGCTCCTGGTCACTAGGAGGCTCTCGGACATCAGGATCTTCTGCAGCACAGGATGTGCGGCCGTGGGCCCAGCATGGAGCCACAGTGGAACATCTGCCCAAGCGGGGGTGTTGGCTGCAGCATGCAGTGGGGGAGCTAAGAAGGGACCTCAATAGAAGCTGACACTCGTGGGCAGCACCTTCCTGGCGGTTCAACAGGCCTGATGGAGATGGGGAGCTCAACATGCACATTGCTTGGATTCTGCAGGTGGGCCTGCCAGTGGAGTTCTTTCTCCTTCCCAGATGCACGGTTGGCATGACCACTAGGGGAGGGGATCGAGCAAAGGGATCCACCCCCTGTGCTGGGTTTGCTTATACTCATTGTATTAATATATGCTGTGGCCTCATTTATTCCAAATGAAACATGGTGTTTACGCTTCTTTGTGCTCTGGATTTGTCCCTTCCACAGCAACTGTCAGCTCGGTGTATGGCTTGCAGTGAAAAAGAGAAATGATTGCATATTATTGATGTCTCTGTTGTTGTACTTGTTACCTGCCCTTTCTCTTCAGACTCAGGACAGGAATTGAAAAAAACAAAATAGCTGATGTTGTGATGGCCTCACATAGACATGTGCTGTAGCTGCACTTGGATATTGTAGAGGGGAGAAGACAGAATGCTGGGTTAGATGGTATCTTGGTCTGATCCAGCAAGGCTGTTTCTGTGGTTCTTTCAAACTTGTATCCAGAAGCTGCTTTGAATTTTTGCTGTCCTTACATCCAAACCGAATCTTACTCCTGCCCCATCCCAACTTGGTTCTGTTGTGCAATTCGCAATAGCATCTCTGCAACACAAAAATTATGCATAAAGGAAATAACACACAAGGAGCATCTCTTCTGATTGAGCCAAAAACTAAACTAAATAGCCCTGTGTAGAATTGATCTACAGGCCATGGAAAAACTGATGCAGTTCACTTGGCATACAAACTGGTGACCATTTCCTTCCAATTTTAGGGGCCATTTCGCACGGCTTCAAAGTAGCAGAATGGTTGCTATTTGGAAACGCTACTAATTTGACATAACCCACGACATCGTAGACAATCTGCAACAATCCTGAAACCAATCAGCAAAAAGCGCTTCGTTGTGGCGCTTTCAGGGGAATCCAGAAAAGTGGATTCACCCTCCGGATAGCGATACACTCCTGCAACCAATCTGCAACAGTAGCGCTAAAGATCTGTGCGTTACCATTGTTGCTGGTTCTTCAAAGTCCCTCCCCCTGGCTCTCTCCTCCAAACTTCCGGCGAAGCGATCGCCATTTTTTTTTCTCCGAGCGAGCGGGGATAAACGCACCGGCGAGCCTCTTTCTGTTTAGAGGCTTCCCTGGCTTCAGTCCTTCACCTTTAGTCACTAAGCACAAACAACTGAAAAGCCCGTTTGCTGAAATAAAGTCCCTTTATTTTTTACAAATAAATTCAGCCGAAAATCGTGCCCGTGAGAGGGGGGGGGGATTTTTTTTTTTATCACTCGAGGCAGCGTGCAAATGATCATACAATCAAACGACAGCTCACATTAGGCAGCTGGATGGGTCTCTCCGTAGCAACGAATCTACCTAGATTCATTGCTATGGGTCGTTTTTTTTTTTTTTAAACCTTTCTTAAAGGGAAAGGGGCTGTTTGGGAGCATGCTAACGGCTGCCCATTGGCTGCTTGACGGCCAGGGGCGGGACGAGCTTGGCAATAGCGCTTCCTTTCTAGCGATTTCTGCCGAGACCGGAAGCCTGTGGGAAACGCTAAAAAACGCAACTGATTCCACTACAAAGGCAGGTATGCATAACGACGAATTCCACTATTTTAAATGGCGATTTTTCATTCCGCAAACAATTTGCAACAAAGATCCCTGTGCGAAAAGGCCCTAGATTTCACCAGTCAGGTTGTTACCCTTCAAAATTCATTATCTGTAGACCACAGTAACTTGCCTTATGAATGACCATATTCAATCTACAATTATAGTTAAAACTACTGCTAAGAAGAATCTAACACATTCTGCTTTAACTTGATTGTATTTTAACCAAAATCTACCATGAACATGCTAACTTTCTTATATCTCAGTGCAATGAGGAGATTGCTTTAGTTTTGTTATTTAATGGTTTAGTGCATATATTACGTTTCATCCTATCATCATTTCTCAACTTTTAAAAATACACTGGACCTGCTTTTTCGAGGAGAAGCTTTTCTCCCTTGTAATTTTATTGCTGAGGGTGGGGAGTCATTCCTTAATAGTTTTTAGATTCACCATGAAAACTGACAAGCATCTATATTTTTTTCTCCAGAAGCTCTTTCTTTCTTTCTTTCTTTTGAGGGGGGGGGGGATGGAGTACATGTAACCAGGAAAAGAAAGCAGTGGCTGAAATAGAGAACATTTGACCTCCATGCCTTTCTTCTCCTTGCAGTTCCGGCAACTGAATTTGGGAAAGGAAAACTAATGTTTTAGAATTCTTATGGAAGAAAATGTTGCTGCTGATATGACACTGGGGAATGTTGTGTCATAGTTTCCAAGCATGGTTTATGAAAATACTTGATGATATCTCAAAGGTGAAGCTTTCTTATCCAGTAGCTACAACTTGTTCGGACAGCTCAGATTTGGCAGATGTGCTCCTTACAAGCTGCTTTGACATACTGCAGATGAAAGAAAAGCACCAGGAGAAGAAATTCAGAATAGGCCCCTCCAGGAACAGATTAGAGCACATTGTAATGTCTGCTTTGTGATGGTGATGAAAGCAAAACTTAAGGTTTTCTTTCTATTTTTTCTTTTACTTCTTTTGCATCCCTCCCATCAGTGTAAAGCTATTCAATGGAGCTTTTCTGAGTGATATCAGATCTTCTCTGTCCATACCCTAAAGAGGATAATTTAAATCGTTTTGAGCCATACTGTTACTTGTTTGCAAGCCATTTTGCAGACAAAATTGCATTAGTTCTCATTTAGGCCACAATGTTTCTTCAGGGCAACCTCAGAAATGCTCTCAAAGATCATTATTATCATAACAGTTTAGAAGAATGTCATTTGTTCTGTCTTGAGAAATTGGACAAGTTGCTTGGACAAGCTTGACCTACCACTGCACAGTGTGACTGTTGTGCACTTACAGTTATTACATTTTGACAGAGTGACCAGTTGGATCAAGCAGTTAGTCAGTGTTTCTTATTGTGCAGGGGGATATGTGTCATTTTTGACTACCTTTAAAGAGACTATCATGGGATATCTCTTGAAGAACCCATCTCCAAGCAGCAGCACATTCATATACCTTTCTTGGGCAACAAGCTTGAGTAGGTTTGAAGAACTCTAGACTTCCTTGGAAAGCATCTACATATCAACTGATTTAGAACTATTAGAGTTGCCTTTAATTGATGAATTTGCCAAGAATGTGACAGCAAGCACAATTTAAGGTTTCTCAGCATATTTCACAATATTAATATTAAATATTATTTAACTTAAAGCTGGTGGATCTATATAGAGGTAGCAGGATAAATGTGGTCTACTGTCTGATTCAATTCATCTAAAGCAGGGGTCATCAACCCCCGGTCTGCAGCCCGGTGCCGGGCCGCAAAGGCCACGGTACTGGGCCGCCGGCAGCCACGCCTGTCTCTCCCCGCCCGCAGCGAGAAGGAAGGGAAGAGGCAGGCGCAGCCAGCGGCACGCCGGTGACGCAAACGCGCATGCGTGCAGTTGCCGCACATGCAAGTTAGCGCCACCTGGTGGCGAAAACGTGCAGGTGCGGCAACTGCGCGAGTGCTTTTCGCAGCACCCAGGCCGTCGGCTCTCCCCTCAGCCCGGAGGCTGCCCCTGACCTGAGAAAGGTTGGGGACTGCTAATCTAAAGTATATGCATTTATATTAGCATCCCAAAAGTTGTAGCCGACTTATGGAACACCCAACAAGGGACTTTCATGGCAAGTGAGAAAGCAGAAGTGGTTTTCCTTTGCTTTCCTTTGCAAATTTCCTCGAAGGTCTCCCATCCAAGTACAAACCAGGGCTGAACGTACTTAGCTTCTGATATCTTACGATATTGAGCTATACCATGCCACCTTCTCTCTCACTCAATACAAGAAAGCCCATATAAAGAGCCAAATGCAACATAAACTTAAGACAGCAAAAAGGTATGCTAATTAGGATAAAGCTATCCATGGAGGTTTGGCAGTGATTCAGTTCTCAAGGCAGGGATTCTAGTATCTGGATGGTCAATAATCAGTAGAAGTCATATGTTTCTGAAATGTGTACTTCTGTACTTACACAAACTCGGGTGGTTTCGAGCCAACCAAAAATGCACTAAGAGTGGATCAACAAGCTAAGCATAGGAGGACTGAGCAGCATATGGGAATCAGATTTTTTTACTCCAATTATAGGGCTACAATCTTGATTTTAAAATAAGGATTTATTTTCAGAGTTGGAAAATAAAGGCACAGGGTAACTTTGGTATTCAGGGTATATCACTGGATTGGCTAGAAGGAGAGGAGAGGGAAGCTAATATGTCTAAATAAGGAAACTGAAAGGAGATCTGCAGGTGAGGAGAAGGTATGGTTGAACGTGATCTTGGGTATCTCCTTGGGTTTCAGCGGGCAGTTCAAACAATCCAGATTGCAAGATGGGGGCATTTCTCCTCTTGTTGAATTGCTAAAGCACTAGAATATTTTTGTGGATAAAGCACAGTAATTATCTCTTAGTGGAAAGAAGTAAGAGACCAGTTGCACCTTAAAAGCTAACAAAATGTGTTGCAAATTATGAGTTTTCATGAGTCACTGAGACAGGACATATGAACTGTATTTACTCTAAGCAGTTGCTCAGGAGTGAGGGGAAAACACATTGCATATACAACTTTGCACAGAGGGTAACAACAAAGCTTCCTTTTTTGATACTATAAAAACAAGCACATACAATCCAGAAGAAAGGGTTGCATATAGATTATGAATTGGTGCACATGTGCTGTGCAATGCAGCACATGCTTTGTAAATCTTTTTATCTCATAAAGAAACAGAAAACCAATCTTTGTCTCCACCATTGGTGTGTGCTTACTTCGGTCTAAGGTTTCTGTTAGTTTTCCTAATTTTATTTTCCGTTGCAGTCAGCTAGGCCCCCCCCCCCAAAGTATTATCAGCTTCTATGCAAATATGTTTTGCAGTGTAGACCCAAACAGCATTTATACCCTTCTAAATCCACTGAAGTCAACAAGCATAGAAGGATGCAACTCTGTTTACAATTGCACTGTTGACTGTAATAAAATAAACTACAAATTATTGCCGGTTTAATTATTGTGTTTATTCTTTCCCCCCCCCCCTTTTTTTTTTAATGCAAAGTACAACATTGGAAATACTTAGTGAATGGTCCATGCTTTGTATACTCCTCAGATTGACCTGTATTATGAAACAAGCCAATGCTAATCAACATTCAAAAGGCCATTGTTTGTACATCAAAGATTCCAGCCAAGAAAGAGGAAGTGTGAGGGAAGGGTGAAGTATTTTAAGAAATCAAGTGGAGTTCTCAAAAACTAAAAGGGATGCAGGGATAAAAGACTGCAAAAACCATAAATTCCTTTTTGTTATCACTTCTTTACAATTTAGCCCATTTTATACGCCCTGTCTTGCAGTAATTAAGAATAATTGTTGGCTAATGACCCACTGCCCTCTTTCTATTCTATAGAAAGTACCTTTTTTTTTTTTACTTCAGCATACATTTTTGTGAGCAAAACTAATGCAGCTTCTACCTATAGCTGCCAGACCCCAGGGATTACTAGATTATTAGAGGTGTGTATTTCAGACTTTTAAAAATATAATACTTTTATACTGGAGGTACAGAAATTCAGGCTTAATGTATTTGCATCATATTTAAAATGGCATCTTTGAAGCCAGAGAATTTTTGTACAATTACTAGTCCACTACTAAAAATCTATAATTCCTGGAAGCTATAAGCAATGATCTGATTTACAGAAGTTCTGTGCACAGCTTGTTCTTGCTGTGATTTATGTTGAAAAGAAAACCAATACAATGGTATGTTGTAGTCAGGAAAAAGTTAATAAATATAGTTAAGTCTCAGTAAGAAAAATACGATGAGCCTTAACAAAAGCAAATGTTGCAGCCCACTCAAAGCTTTGTTCCTCTTTCAGAAAAAGTATGACATCTAAACCAAATCTCTCTACAAAGATGCCTAGCTATTAACACATGCTTGTTATTGAAACAAACAGAATATAAAAATGTGTGGGTTTATGCTTCTAAACTGGAGTCTTAAGGCTGGAATTACACAGGTAGGGATGCCAGTCTCCAGGTGGGACCTGGGAATCCCCTAATTTTATGGCTCATCTCCAGGAGACAGAGCTCAATTCTCCTGGAGAAAATGGCTGCTTTGGAGGGTGAGCTTCATAACATTAAATTCCATTGAGGTCCCTCCCTGCCAATTCCTGACTCCACCCCCAAAGTCTTCAGGTATTTCCTAACACAGAGCTGGCAACCCTAGACACAGGTATGCAAGGGAAAACAGCATTCAGGGGTGGCCAGACTCTCCAGATGTCCATGGACTTCAGTTCTCATGAGCCCCTGCCAGCATTTTCTTCATGCGAAAATTGGATTGTCTTGTGTTTGGCCTGTCCCTTCTCTACATCATTGTTAGTGGAGGTAGTGAAACAAACTGTGTATGATTATACCATAATGCAGTCTAAGTTCCTGTTGGGAATATGGTGTAGCAACTGAGGCAACACAAGTACCCCTTCCAGGAGGAGATGCCTCTGTGCTTCTCATGTTTGCAGGGCTGCTCCATGGAACTCTGACCCCCATAAGGCAACAGGCATCATGGATTTTTGGCCAACCTGTGCAGGTGTGAATGGTTGGAGAAACAGAAGTTACCCCAGCCTGCTGTTGTTATTTCTGTGCTCCTCAACTGTTGTGGGAGTCAGATAGTGGACAAAATATACAAAGTAAGTACAGGGGAACAGGGAGCTATGCTTACAGAAGTCTCTGATGAGGCCTGGAAGTCCCTCTTCCTTTGATTACTTCTGTGGGGTGCATTGTCTTCATTGGGGAAGCGTGTCTTTGTTCTGCAGTGGATTCTGAACAGCACTCTGGTGGACAAATGCAACAGTAGTTGTTCTCTCATATGGCTGTTGATTTTAAGCACCCCCTCTGAAGTACCAAATCTCATTTATATGGAGTCCCCATCACCTGAGTGCAAAAATCTGTACACTAAATGTCCATAGAGAGATTTGGCCCAGTATCATGCATCTTATCATCTGAACTATGGCTGTTGTTTGCTGAGATTTATGTATTGTTTATTATTATATATGGCATGGAGGGGAACTATGATGGGAATTGACTCCAGGCTTAGTTGATTGGTGCTTGAGGAAAGAGGTGGAAGATACTTTGTTTTTTGTTTTTCCTTTCATGCTCCTCTGTGGGCTGCACCACACCTTTTGCTGGTGCAAATTTTTAGGGGTATACCTGGAAGCTAGAGGGACTTAGTTAAGTTTTGTTCTGCCCATGGTCTGCCCACAACACTGTCCAGTTTGATGCTGGAATAGGAGTCATACTAGCAGGGCCTGTCACCAGTGTATCTTGGGGATTTGCTGTAACTTTTAAGGGCTTAATCTTTAAACACAAATATTATGCGTTTTTAGCTTGAACACTGTTAAACGTGTTTGAAGCCACACAGCAACTGATTTTTAATACATTAGTTAGGTTTTAATGTTTAAAGATTTATTTTATTTTGTGAACTGCCTCAGGGAAGACCATTGAAAAGCTGAATAAATTCAGAAATATACTGATTTGGTGTTTAGTTTCAGGAGGTTAGCTGTAGTAGACTTAAGTCCAGTAACAACAGAGACCAACAAGATATTTGAGATATTTGGTCCCCTGTACCTATGAGACTGCCTCTTCTACTGCACCATCCCCACAAAGCACTAAAATCATGATTCTATGATTCTATATGATCAAAATCTGCTCACGGTCCCCATCCCCAAGGAAGTAAAACTGGCTTCAACCAGGGCCAGGTTTTTTCCAGCCTTGCCGCTGGCCTAGTGGAACACCCTGCCAGGCTAGATCAGGTCACTCTGAGACTTTAAACAACTTTAGAGGGGCTGTAAGACAGAGCTGTTCCACCAGGCCCATGAGGCCAGGAATTCAATACCAACAAAATACTGGCTTCCGTACCTGAAGGAAACTTAAGAGCCATTTGAAAAAACCTGCCCTAAACCAAGTCCCTCCCCTCAAGTTTTTTAAACTAGAAGGAAAGTTGTGTTTTAATTTAATTAATTTTAAAAACCTAGTTGATTTATTTACTGTTTTAATGATTGTTTGTTTATTGAAATTATAGTGAATGTTTGATTTTATTTTAAAAATTCCAGGTATACCCCTGTTAATAATAAAAAATATTTAAAATTTAAACATACACAACAAAATTCATACATTCATATCAGGAGATAAACAACCAACACCCAAAGGCCAGGAAAAATGCCCTCCCAAAACCTTTCTAAAACATGCACCAAATCCATAAAAATATACATTCAATAAGCATTTTTTTAAATCCATAAAAATATACATTCAATAAGCATTTTTTTAAAAAGACTATTTCAGCAAATCCTTGATTGTTGTTACCTGCCCTGAGCCTACAAGGGAAGAGTGGGCTATAAGATTAAAGTTTATTATTATAAACTAGTTTAGATAGTCAAAGCTCCTTAAATCCATTTAAGCTGAGATTTTAGATGGCTCTGTGAGTGTACTTAAATGGGTCACTGACAGAAGATATATGTTTCTCTTTTTTATTTCATTAAAGGGGAAGACATATCAAGAGTAAACTAGAAGAAGAGTTGGTTCTTATATGCCGCTTTTCTCTACCCGAATTAGTCTCAAAGTGGCTTTCATTTGCCTTCCCTTTCCTCTCCCCACAACAGACACCCTGTGAAGTGGGTGAGGCTAAGACAGCCCTGATATTACTGCTCGGTCAGAACAGCTTTATTAGTGCCGTGGTGATCTCATGGTTCATAAATACTGGAAAACAAGTAGTTAAGACGGAGTGTACCTGCTTCAAGGTAATATTCTAGGAAATTCAAGAATGCCACCCGAGGCTCTCTAGTTATTGTCGGCCTGTAGGCATTCTTGGGGAAAAGATAACGCGAAGAGCCCTCACAGGCACGTGTGTTCTTGTTATGAGAAGAGCTGCAGAAACTGCATGCCATAGGTAGTTTGCCGGCAGAATCTCTGCTGTGCCTCCAAGACTCTTGCTAGCCATAATCAAAACCTACACTTAACCACTTTCCAGGCAGGTTTTTATTTCTCCTCCACCAGTTTTGTGGAACCTTTGTAGTGTAATCTACAGCTGCTGGACTTTCCAACAACTTGGTTTAGACCCTGAAAGCGAATGAGGCTCAACGAGCATAAATGGTTAGAAAATATCCTTTTGCACACACTCACTTTTACAGCTTCCTCCCACGGCTGCTTTTTGTGTGTGAGATTCTTTAATATCATAATTGATACACAGAGAATTCATGTAGTGGGTTGCCCAGAAAGGTGATTGGGGGCTGGCGGGGGAGTACTGTTGTATGACAGAGAAGCTTTTCCCTTTTTGCCCTGTCTCCCATTCTCTGCAAAGGAGAGAGGAGACGCTGCTATGGCAACAGCTTTTATACTTACCTCTGTTTCGACCATAATACTGGAGTCTGGGCGCATGTGGCAAAATCCATAAATGGAACAATTTTTAGGTGGGTGTGCTAGAGGAATATTCAAGTCTAGTAGCATCTTAGAAACCAACAAGATTTTGAGGCATAATCTTTTGAGAGTCAATATTCCCTTTGTCAGATTTGCGAAAGTTATTTATTTTATTTTTATTTATTTTTAAATTTGTTACCCGCCACTCCTGGCATGCTGACTCATAGAGGGTTACACAGCAAACTAATACAATAAACCCTCAGTAAAATCCCCATTAAAACCCAACAATTACAAGAATACAGCAACAATAACAATCCCCAGAAAATGTTGTTGACCTCTTAAGGGGCTACTGGATTTGAATTTAGCTGTGTTATTGCAACCAACACAGCTACCTTCTGAGACAATGTTTTAAGGAAATGTAGCATTGAAATATAAACACACGTGCAGGACAGACTTCTGTTTCCAATCACAATGTATTTCTTGGGCATAGCCATTTATAACGTTTGATAATTAAGATAGAATTTGTGACTCTACCTCCTTGGCTGTCTAGAAAACAATTCCTTCGTAAATTATTTTCTCCCTTTGCCACCTCCAGGAAAAACAGAGCATCTCACACTGAATACTGTACTGTTCTGTATTGCAGTACGGATGAAAATAGATGCCAGTGTTTGTTTTGTGTTCTACTGTTACCTGTGCATGTCATGTTCTCATCTGTTTTCTCAGAAAGTGTATATTGAAAGACATCTGCTCCTCTTATGCAAGTGCCCTTTTCCTGGGCCAAGGATGTGATGGTGACTAAAAGCAATTATGTCCCCGCATAGTTGTTTGTGGTTGATATGAAGAGAGCGGTCTGTTAAGGAGACGGAGAAGCCTCTTATTTCATGTTCTTTCCCTACCCTACCCCCATCCAAGGTATCTAAATCTTCATTAGTAGGATGGTCCAGGGGGACATGAAAAATAGTTTTCCTGTGCTGCTTAAGTTCTGCATGCCAGAATAGTTGCAGGTGAATTGTAAAATGTGTAAGTCATTTTTAGACCTCAGGCCATTCATGTGTTGTACTCTTTTCAGACTGAGTTTCCCAGCATGCTTCATGCTGTCAAAATTCTTCACAAAATGATAAAAACAAATCTGCTTAATGCAGCTCTTACTGCCTCTGCCAGCTTCTCTTGGCATGCTGCCATAACATGCACTGCTAATTATGACATTAAGTCTAAACACCAGCATCTCACCTTCCTAGAAACTCTCCATACAATAAGGGAATCTATGCAATGTATTACAGCACTCCATGTAGAAGTTCTAACTGCTGAAATATGCAAGATCTGAAGAATATCCTGCAGGGGGCATTGGAGGAGATGTGCATTTAGCATAGTTGTCTTAGGAACTTCCTGGAATTTTTCAAACTCTCTTCCGGTTGGCTCACTGGAGACTTCCTATTGCTTTGACCCTGCTTACCTCCACAAGAGACTGAATGAAGACAATCAACAGACAGGACACATGCTCTTTCTCCTCTCTTTCTGTACAAAATTATTTCTCTTATAAATAAAACTATTTTATTATTTCAAGCAGCTTGGTGCTTTACTTCTCTTTCATCTCTGCCAAAAGTAATCTGTAGATCAGCTCTCTCAGATCATGGAACCAACTGCTATGCCTTATGCAACCGTTCCTGTGGAAGCTGCAGACCATTCAAGCTCCATTTTATCAACATTTAAGTCAGTTACTATGATTCATCTTCAGTCTTGTTGTACAGCCCTACATTGGGACTGCGCAAGAGCAGGCAGGCCGCAGAAGTCTTTCTAGCTTAGCCCTATAGGGGGCTCTACTGTCCCGTCACGGTGCGCATGTGTGCGATTTCCCGCCAGAACACACACGTGACATAGCCAGAGCACCCCCTCTTCAGTTCCTTTTTGCCGCCGCAAAGAACAGTTGCTTTCTAGTTCACTCCTGTTATCTGCATGGCTTCTAAGACAATTTTTAAGAAATGTGTCCGCTGTGGGGTGAAAATCCAACAAACGGATGATCATGAGTTGTGTCTTCTCTGCCTCAGCGAGGCTCACAATGTGGGGGCATGCCAGATCTGTCAGCACTTCACACCGAAGGCCAGGTCAGTTCGTTCTACTAGACTTAAGGCAGCGCTCTGGGAGAAAGCATTGAAGGGCCCTAAATCTCCCATCCCGTCTAAGCTGGCATCTGAGCCTTCCATTGCTCCCACCCCTACTTCCAGTTCGGCTTCAGTCCGCTTGACCCAGTCTGTGCCTACCGTTGTACTCACTCGGTTCCGTCTTCATCTTCGGTTCCATCCATACCACCCCTCATACAGAGCCTCATTCCAAGAAGGCCAAAAAGATGATCCCAGTGTTCAATCTCCTCATTCACGATCAGCTCCAACAGTGTGGTGCTCCACCCCACAAGCTTCATGTAAACTATCCCCAGTTTACATGGGTCGATGGGATCGTCCGTACGAGGCTGATCCATAAATTTCCTTCAGTTTTGAAGACATTGAGCCACTAGACCAACAGATGGACGTGGAAGAAGGCAAGATCCAGCCTCCTCCCTTGCCTAGTACTGCATCTGACCCCTCCCCGAATGCCAACGTCGGGGATCCCTTCCTTCCTATCCCTTCTGAAGACTAACATTTTCATTCAGAACAGTTGCTGCGAATGGCCAAGGCATTAGAGTTGGACATTTCCTCTACATATTCTTCAGCAGCCCTGTCATTTAGAATTGTGAATTACCAGGTGATAAATGCAGGCTACCAGGTGGTACTTTGGGAGGGCATCTCAAAATATCTGGAGTTGCTTCCCCCAGAGGAGAAGGGCCTGGCGAAGATGCTACAGAATGAGGCAATGCACACCTCCAAACAGGCCATCAATGCAGGTCAACATGCGGCAGAAGTAGCTGCTCGAGTGATGGCCACTGCCATTGCGCTGAGATGTCACTCTTAGCTGAGAGGTACCTCCTTGCCACTGGATGCCAGGAACAAGGTGGAGGATCTTCCACTTGAAAAAGATACTCTGTTTGCCGCCTCTACTGATGACTTCTTGAAGTCCATCAAATAAAGCCGCCAAACAGCTCAGTCACTCAGCTCTTTCCCACCACATCCATCCGTCCAACCTACACCCACCTTCCTCCACCAAAGATTCCAGGCGCCCCAATTCTGTCCACCCTTCCCTCCTCAACAATACCACTAGCTGTATCCTCCCCATTCTTACCAACCGTACCAGAGGAGACATCAAACCCCTCACCCTAAACAGCAGCAGCAACCATTCCCTCATAAAGAATCACAATGCCAACACTAGAACCAAGGGGCCTTCTGACTGTCAATCTCTGAGACTGCACCTGTGGTCTTTGGCAATTTGCCTCAGCTTGGGGCTTAATTACCTCGGATATGTGGGTGTTAGCCATAGTTAGGAATGGCTACAATTTGGAGGTTTGTTCCTGTCTTTGTAGGATATAAAGCACCTGTTAATTCCTTCCCAGAGCTGGAGGTTCAGGTGGAAGAACTGTTGGCCAAAGATGCTGTTGCTGAAGTGCCTGAAGGCCACTCTTAATTAGGTTTTTACACTTGTTTCTCATCCAATCTTGGACCTTAGAGAATTGATTGGCCTTTTCCAGGTGTTTTACAATAAGGGGGCAGGCCTTAGCAATGTTTTCAGCCCACTCTTTCAAGTCCTTGGGACAGTCAGCTTTGGGAATCCAAGTTGGCACTGCTTGGAGGTTGGTGCCATAGACCACCTTAAACAGGGACAGTCCTGTAGAAGAATGCGCCCCATTATTATAAGGCAAATATGGCCAATTTGGGAATTGATGTCAGTGATGATGTCCCTTTGGACCCACATTCCTGGCAAAGTGGCTGTCCCTGCCACTTGGCTCCTCATTACTGCAGCTAACCCCAGTTAGGCAGGGCTGAACATGGTATCCACCAATGGCTCACGTTTGCTGCATACTGTGGCAAGCATGAAAAGGCATCTGCTAAAAAGTTCATTTTGCCAGGTAGGTGACGAAGGGTGAAGTTGAACCAGGAAAAAAACTCAGCCCACAGCATTTGTTTGGCCGACAATGTGCGCGGCTGACGCATAGCTTGGAGATTCCTGTGATCTGTCCATACTTCAAAGGGCACCGGGGAACCTTCTAGCCAGTGGACAGTGCAAGCTTTACAGCCACAACCTCCTTTTCCCAAATGGGCCTATTTTTTTCTGAACCCGAAAACTTTTTGGAAATATACGCCAATGGGTGTAAGCAGAGGATCACTTCTGAAGGATCACTGCCCCCCGTGCCACTTCGCTAGAATCCACTTGTATGGTAAAGGGCTTTAGGGAGTCTGCAGAGCATAAAATAGGTTCCATTGTGAACAATGCCTTTAAAGTCTTAAACGCCTGCTGGCAGGCTACAGTCCATGGAAGAGATGTACTAGGTTTCAAGGCCCTCCTTTGTTTTCAGCAGTTAGGTCAGGG
Source organism: Paroedura picta (assembly GCF_049243985.1). Classification (NCBI taxonomy): domain Eukaryota; kingdom Metazoa; phylum Chordata; class Lepidosauria; order Squamata; family Gekkonidae; genus Paroedura; species Paroedura picta. Next base: position 96,824,443 of record NC_135371.1, read on the forward strand.
GCAAAGCCACTTTGGCAAAATTAGGGATGAAAGACCGATAGAAATTGGCGAACCCTAGGAAACTTTGCAACTGTCTCCGAGTTTTTGGAGGCTCCCACCCCAGTAGGTCTTTAAGTTTGCCTGGATCCATCTCAATCCCTTTCACAGAGATACGATAGACCAGAAAATCCACCTTCTCCTGGTCAAATTCACATTTGGACAGTTATGCATAAAGGTGATTGGCTTTGAGGCACTTTAACACCTCTCTGACCAAATTCACGTGCTCCTCCATTAGTCTCTGAATACAGCAAAATGTTATCTAAACAAATCAGGGCCCCTTTGTACAATAAATCATGCATAACTTCATTTATCAACTTCATGAACACGCCGGGCGCGCTGGCCAAACTGAACGGCATCACATAATATTCAAACTGCCCCAGGGGGGTGTTAAAAGCCACTAAATATTCATGGCCTTTTTTAAATGTGTACTTTGTAGTATGCTTCCCGCAAGCCCAACTTTGTGAACACTTTTCCTTGTCCCAAATGTCCCAATAAATCTTTAATCAATGCTAAGGGATAGGCGTTAGAAGTGGACACTGCATTCAGCCCTCTGTAATCCGTGCACAACCGCAGGGTGCCATCTTTCTTTTTCAGAAACAGCACTGGCACCGCCATGGGTGACGTGGTTGGTCTTATAAATCCCCACGCCAGATTTTTGTCTAAGAAAGCACACAGTTCGGTCATTTCTCTGGGACTCATAGAATATAACTTGGACTTAGATAGGGGCTCCCCAGGTTTCAATTCAATCACACAGTCAGTCTTTCTATGGGGAGGTCACATTCCTTCTCCTCGAACACATTGGCCAAATCCCAATAATCCTTGGGCAACCCAGGCACCACTCATCTACAAACAGCTGCGTACTCCCGCCGTACCTCCAAAGTCTTTCCTGGAGTGGAGCGGTGGCAGTGATGCCGGCACCCCGGGTCCGTAAAGTGAGCACCCTAGAGTGCCAACATACGCTGGGATCATGCTTATGTAACCAGTCCAGTCCCAGAACAAATGGAAATGCCGCCTTAGGGGCCACAAGTGTCTGAATGCGCTCCCAGTGTTCCGAAATGTCCAAATCCATGGGCAAGGTGTGGGACACAGCATCTCCCCCTGCTGGGAATTCAGTGTCCATCTTCGCAAAACGCAAGGGCTTTGTAAGGAGTTCCACCCCTATGCCTATCGATTGTACCATATTTGGGTTAATGATGGTCCGCGTGCAACCACAGTCCAAAACTCCCTGCACCCTTATTTGGGTCCCCGCATTTGGGTCCAAAAGAGACACTGGGATAAGGAATAAGGAGATAGGACTTACAGAGGCCCTGCCTCTGACCTGTTCAGACTTACCGAACTATTGGCCCTGCCTCTGACCTGTTCAGACTTACCGAACTATTGGCCCTGCCTCTGACCTGCTGGTGGAGCTGCCTCACGGCAGGTCTGCCCCATTTCCTGCCAGCTCTGTGGGTTCGTCCTCCTCCCGCGTCTCACGAGCCGAAGAGGATGATTCCACTGGTTCTAATAACAGAGTCAAGATGGCTCTCACGGTGGCAGCTTTTGATGTGGTCACGCCACTCTTCCCACTCCCCTTGGCCGGGGTCTTCTCAGGAATGGCTGCTGGAGATTTCGCCTTTTTGGAAGGGCATTCCGCAAGAAAGTGCCCTTGGCCCCCACAGCTGAGACACAGGCCCTTCTCCCTGAACCTGGAATGCTCAGCGGAGTGGGCTTGCCCCCACTAGTCTTCTCTGGAGTTCCGGTTTTCTTTGGAGTTTTTTCAGAATGGGCACCCCCATCCAGGTGGGTCAGGATTTGCATTCGCTTCTCGATTTTGCCCGACAGGTGAATCCACCCCATCAGCATGTTGGGATGGTCAATGTTCAAACACCTTTCTAGCAGGTCTCTGCGCAGCCCGTCTCAAAAGGTTTGCACACATTGACTCTCCACCCAGTCGGGAACTAGGGGAATCAATTTTTGGAATTCTTGGGAGTATTAGGCCACCATCAAGGATCCTTGCTTTAGTTTCTTTAGATCTTCCACAGCTGATTCCACCTCCAAGGGATCCTCGATGTGCTCCTGGAGGACCTGCAGGAACAGGTTGAAATCCTGGACTTCATGGTGTAGTTGTAGAGCCCCACAAAACACTTGGTCACCTCTGCTTCCATGCCATCTCTGGCAGAATGGAATCTCTTGGCCCCATCTCGAAACATGTTTCCGTAGTCGATCATGTAGCCTTGCAACTGGATCAGGAAATGGGCAAACCCCTCCAGATCCCCATTAAAATGAGTGCGAAACTGGTGGTGGCGGTGGTGCCCCTCTCCTTCGGGTGCTGGAGGAGGACCCCCGGCTGGCGGCTCTGGCTGATCTGAACGTGGGGCCGGTTGTAGTGGCAGTTCCTGCGGTTGCTCCGGTTGCTCTGCCAGCGGGCTGCCCCATCTCAGCCAAAAAGAATTGTGCTCTTCTTTGGATCTCCGGATCCTGGGTGCCCACCAGGGTGGCCATCCAATCTCCCATCCCAGCCAACCGGTCTCTCAGATCCAGGTTCTCCAGGGTGGCCGCTGTCTCAACATTCAGAGCAGCCCAGTGAGGCTTGTACTTCCAGCCCGTGAACATGGGCCCTTGGTACTTCGAATGGGTCGTCACCCTTCTTTGTTCGGTAATGTACCCTGGGGTGTCCAGGGCTCGGGCCATCTTGGATCGGGGGTCACCCACAAACGAGACTCGAGATCGAGCCCTCGTTTGGAGTGGAATACCAGTGTCGGGGCATCGCAGCCCCGTCGCTGCTCCTACTCCAGCGCCTTTGGCCAGCCTGTCTTCCTGGCTGGTTGCCTGATCTTCCTCGTGGTCTGACATGTCGGTTCCATGATACAGGGGAAATTGGTGAGTTTCAGCTTACTGTCAGGTTGACAGACTGGAAATAACTACTTCTTTAAAAGAAAGCATTTTATTTTCCAAGCAGGTCAATACCTTAGACGTTCAAAGCCAAAACTGGCTTGTATTTACAAAATACAGTACTTTACCACAAACTTTCCCGCCCAAAGATGTTCTCACTCCCGGAGATGCTTCCCCCTCCCAAGCCCAGGTACCACCCAGGAAAACAGCCAAGTCGATAACCCAAACCTCCTCGACCTTGGTTCCACTAGCTACAGCCACTTACAAAGATAAGACTGTCTGGTAATGTTGCAAAGAAGAACAAAGCAGTTCAGAATGACAGTTTACAGAAGGCCAAAGCAAAATTTACATTACAAGCTCATTATATAAAGTCAAAGATGGTTACACTTTGGTTCTCAAAGACCATGGCAGTAATCGTGTGATTCTGACAAATAACTATCAAGTACTGGCTCAAACTTCACTTCCGTCCTCAACCAAGGAGCCTACCCCATGACCTGCTAATGGATTCTTATACTTTTAAGTGGTCTCAGCAAATACACCCTTGGTATTAACCTAGAGCCTTTGACCAGTTATGGTGAGGCCCAAATACACCATATTATTTGGCAAAGAATCTGGGACACTGAAATCCAGCTGACTGAGGCAGGGATAAACCAGACTTGTTTGCCCTTTTTGGGAAGGTGGAGCCTATCCCCAAGATCATGTTATCAGGCCCGTTATTTCTCAAACCTTATTGACCCATCTTACTGCTGGGCATTCATGTTCGCCAGGTTAAACATTTTTCCATCCGTGGTGCTATCAGGGAGATATAAAGGCGTTTCTTTAGAGGACAAATTGTGCAAGTCCTATTAATCTGAACCTGATTTTGTCTCTCTCATACTATTGCACCACCAGTCACTTTCTGAGCTTCATCACCAACTGACGCGATCTTGACTGATTTTGTCCATTATTTCGGTAGGGATACTCAATTTTTACTAGAAGACAAGCTTCCCATTGCAACAGAAAAGGTGGCTAAATATTTGGTCACAGTTCTGCGAGACAAAATGTGCACCTGCATGGAATAACGTGTCTCTTATATTTCATTAGGATGGTTTCTGTATAATGATTTTCTCTCTAGTTAATTTTATGAGCAACTAACTTTTGATTCCTATTGTAAATATCCTATAAACATCTCATTTAATTTAATTCATATTCTGATTTTATCTTGTTATATGTATCATTCCATGTTTAGGTTTTATTATTATTATATTTTATGATTATTATCACTAATATCTGACTATATCTTGTTATGATTATGTACTTGTATTGCTACTTTGCCAGTAAATGCTTTTTAATGTTTGAGTGTAAGTCTTAGGTATTTTCTGCATGGGGACTGGTTTGTGCAGTTCCTTCATTTGTGTTGCAGCTTCTGATACAATGCACTGGCAATGGAGCTTTCATATGGCAAGTCTCACCATAGTTTCTCTTCCCCAGTCCCCTGGGAGCAGCTGTCCCCTCCCCATGCCACAATGAAATCTGTAACCATTAGCATTATACGTAATAAAGATGTTAAGGTGTCCTAGGAGGAGTTGAGCCTCACTGTTTACTGACAAATCAGCCCACCTGTACAGCTCCTGGGTGTCCCCCTCCAGCCTGATTGGCTGTCCGCCCAGTGGCCACCCAATCAGCGTGCGTGTCCCGTCCCTGACCGTCTCCTCACAGTTCTTTTATCTCACAGTTCTTTCAGTTCATCGGAGTCTGTCGCTCGGTAAGTTAGCTGGCAGCTAACTCCCCCACTGGCAGCTAACTTCCCCCCTTTCAGTTCTGCTGTGAAGGAAGCTTCTAACAGTTCTTGAATTGATGTGACTGTCCTCAAGCTTGGCCTGGTAAATAAAAATCAGTATTTGCCAGGAAAATCCAATAAAATCAAAGACACAAATGACCGAGAATTTCAAGTGGAATTAGTTTTACAGGAAAGTAGACAGTGAGACTTTGGGAGGAACTGGGTGATCCACATTTATTAGGCAATGATATGGCCTTGCGGACAACAACAGGGACTGCAGTTGCCAGCAGTAGGCCTCAGTCTTCAAAAGGACATCACCAGCCAAGCAACAGACTGTGCCAGCCAAAGGGTGTCGGTGGCCACATGCATTCCTTTTAAAGGGGCGCATGTGAGGGGGGGGGGAGCTTTTTCTTCAGCCTAACTTCCTAGAGATGAGCTGTACTTCCAGGGAATTATCAGACCCAACCTGGAGGCTGCCATCTCTAAACCTCAGTGCGATATAATGCTACACAGTCACCCCTCCAAAGCAGCCATTTTTGCCTGGGGACTTGATCTTTATAGTCTGAAGATGAGCAGCAGTTCCAGGCGACCTCTAGGCCCAACCTGGAGGCTGGCTGTCCCTGATTTGAACATATTCCTTGAGGTTTGGAAGTAGGGCCCCAAAAGTGTGTAATGCCTCCACAGCTACCTAGCCAGGCATATAGCACCCCCTCACCTATTTTTGCTCAAGAAAGCATTGCAGAAAGGAGGTTGCCAGATTGCTGTAGGTTCATGTTCTGAACTGCCATACTACCTAGGTGTGCATAAACCTGATTAGGGTCAAGACTGCTGTGCCCAGAAAGACTTCTTCTTAGGGTTGCCAGCTTCCAAGGGAAACACTAAACCCACACCAAACTATGAGCTGTTGTTGTTATGTGCGAAGTCGTGTCCGACCCATCGCGACCCCATGGACAATCATCCTCCAGGCCTTCCTGTCCTCTACCATTCCCCAGAGTCCATTTAAGTTTGCACCTACTGCTTCAGTGACTCCATCCAGCCACCTCATTCTCTGTCGTCCCCTTCTTCTTTTTCCCTCAATCGCTCCCAGCATTAGGCTCTTCTCCAGGGAGTCCTTCCTTCTCATGAGGTGGCCAAAGTATTTGAGTTTCATCTTCAGGATCTGGCCTTCTAAAGAACAGTCAGGGTTGATCTCCTCTAGGAAACTATGAGCTAGCGCCCATTGTATTACAGAACGTAACAGGCTTTACTACTACCGTGCTTCCCCGAAAATAAGACAGTGTCTTATATTAATTTTAGGTTTTAAAAAATGCACTAGGGCTTATTTACAGGTAGGTCTTATATTTATTGACATCACCCAAAAATGCTACATTTATTCCAGGTCCCCTCTGGAACCCTGTTAAATCACATCTTAAGTGCCGGGCACAGCTTCTATCAAGTTGGGGGATTCTGGGATTGTAGGCAGAGCTGACAGAGGCTGAGTGAGCAGGGGCAGGGCTCAGCAGTGTGTATTGCTACCTGCGGGGAAACAAACAGCAAAACAGCGCAGCGAACACATGTGCTGCAGATTTTAATGCTGGCTGGCCTGGTGCCCTGTATGACTATGAACACCCCTACAAGAACACCACTAAGGCCGAACCTGGCTCTAAGGACCAGGTAGGTCATATTTTGGGGGGATGGCTTATACTAGCGGTGCATGAAGAAATACCGCTAGGTCTTTTTCGGCATAGGCCTTATTTTTGCGGAAACACAGTAGTATCATTATAACAATCCATGCATCAGGCTTGAGGAATTTCTAGCATTCGCTTTTAAAAATAAGCCTCTAGCCCTTTTCATTGTACACCTATGCAAAAGGGACTGGAGACTATTTAAAAAACATTAAAGATGGGAATCCAAAGAACCTGAATTTTATAACATTATCATTATATTTAGTTTCTGATTTTAAAAAGCATCTCAGTGATTGAAAGGTCTAGATGGCCACCACAGGGATAGGGAAAGGGGAAAAGGCTGCTATACGTATGGGAATGGAAAATATGATTTCCCCCCCCCCCATCTTTATGGTATTCATCCATGCTTTGATTTGATCTTTCTACAAATTTCACAACAAAGGAGGTTTATGAAATATTGGGTGGGAGGGGGGAGGGCATCCAGGAGGTATACAAATGTACCACATTGCTGTAGGGAAGCAGAAAAAGATCAGTTTCTCAATAGCAGCAAAAATGAAGCAAGTAACCTGTATGGAAATGGCCATGACCTCACTTCAGGGTCATTTAATGTCATACTCTCATTAACGCTTAACATAGTGTCTTGTTTTTAACCCATGTCTGACTTCCCTGATGAAAATGGAAAACATCAATGTTTGGAGTATTATTATTATGCCAATCCAACACATCCACCGATGTAGCTGTTAGGAAATAGACTTTAGACCAGAGTAATTAGTACAGTCTTCTCTTGCTTTAGGTATTCTGATTAATGTAGAATGCCTCCAAGCAGAGCCTACAAAACTGTATGTCCTAGCCAACTGAAAACATATATTTTTAGAACAGAAAGTAGCTTTACCTTTTTACCTTGATGTGACTCATACATTGGACACAGCTTTATTGCGGCTCTCCCCCTCCCCCTTAAGTCATATGCCATCCTACTTTGTATTTAAATCATAAAGCAAAAGGGAAAATCATAATACCATATGTGAGTCATTTAAAGCTGCAGATATTTAGACCAGCATCCACGCATAGTAAGTAGGGGATTGATTCTACACTGAAGCTGAATATTCGTTTCAGACTTGGCAAGCACTTCTTGAAATGATGTCCAGTCTTTTTCTCCCCTCTGGGAATGAATGGATCCAGCAGAAGTGAGGATCAGCCAGGAGAAAAAGGAGACCTCGGTTAAGTCAATAAAATAGAATAACATAATATTATTTCCTCATAGCTCTTAAATCAGATGTTTAGGTTGATAAATCTGATTTGACCCCACTGTCAGGGTCCGCCGGGTCTTTGCCACGCTTCGGGTCCGCCACGTTGTTCGGTGAGGGAGACCCGGGACTAGAAGGCTTTATCTGTAGGAAACAGCGTCTCAGAATGGAGTCGGTATTCTCTCTCCCGCTCCTGGGTTCAGGGTAGTTCTTTCACTACGCCTCCAACCCCATCTCCTCATTGACGCTTCCTTAAGTAGCCTCTCTAGCCCCTGTCTCCACCCTCCGGGCTTCTCAGGCGGACCTCGCCCTTCCGGGACTCCGCGTCTCTCCGCCACCGCCCCGCCCTGGGTTTCTCCCTTGCTCTCCCCGCTTGTACTGACTGCCCCTGTGCTACCGTTTCCCCCACCCCTGGCGAACTGATTCCCCACATCCCTTTATGTAAGTTTCGTATCCAAAGAGGGTCTGTCGGGATCTCTTCCTCTGTATCTTCCTTTCTTAGGTTTCCGCTCCTGTCAGCACGCTCCTTCTCCGGACCCTCCGCGCTGCCCAAACTAGTCATTCTTGACACCCACAGATTTTCATCTTGACTCTGAGGTGATAAGAACAGACACTACAGTATCATCACAGAGTATTTTATGGTGGGCTGTTCTTTACATCAGTACCCAACACACTTTATAGGAGAAGACCTATCCTAGCCCAAGTGATAATCAATCCTTCCCCTCTGTTTATTTATTTAGTTATTATATTTATGTATATAATAATACATAATTATTCCCATCATAGTTACATTGCAATCTCCTTTTTTAAATCAGTTATTCCAATGAAGAGATCAATTAAAATGCAAAGGACATTTGGCCTTTCTGAAGGATTGTTGAGAAAGTACGTTAGCATATGTAGTGAGGTTCAGAAACCAATACCTTTCTTAGTACCTTTCTCTACACATGGACAACACCAGATGGTCAACACAGAAATCAGATTAACTATTAGCTCTGCAGCCAGAGATGGAGAAGTTCTATACAGTCAGGAAAAACAAGACTAGGAGCCGATTGTGATTCAGATCATTAGCTTCTTGTTGCAAAATTTAGGCTCAAATTGAAGAAAGTAGGGAAAAGCAGTAGGCCACTGAGGTATGAACTAAATCATATCCCTAATAAATATACAGTAGAGGTGACAAATAGATTTAAGGAATTAGATCTGATAGACAGAGTGCCTGAAGAACTATGGATGGAGGTTCGCAACATTGTACAAGATGTAGCAACTAAAACCATCCCAAAGAAAAGAAATGCAAGAAATCAAAATGGCCGTCTGAGGAAGCTTTACAAATAGCTGAGGAGAGAAAGGAAGTGAAAGGCAAGGGAGAAAGAGAAAGATACACCCAATTGAATGCAGAATTCCAGAGAATAGCTAAATAGATAAGAATGCCTTCTTAAATGAACAGTGCAAACAAATAGAAGGAAACAATAGAATAGGGAAGACCAGAGATCTCTTCAAAAAAACTGGAGATATGAAGAGAACATTTCATGCAAAGATGGGTATGATAAAGGGCCAAAATGGTAGGGACCTCACAGAAGCAGAAGAGATTTTTAAAAGGTGGCAAAATTATACAGAAGAACTATACAAGAGTGAGCTTAACATCCCTGATAACCACGATGGGGTAGTCATTAACCTGGGGCCAGACATCCTGGAATGTGAAGTCAAATAGGCCTTAGGAAGTCGGAGCAACAATAAAGCTAGTGGAGGTGACAGCATTCCAGTTGAACTATTTAAAATCTTAAAAGATGATGCAGTAAAAGTGCTACACTCAATATGCCAGCAAATTTGGAAAACTCAGCAGTGGCCACAGGATTGGAAAAGATCAGTTGTGTGGAGCACAAAAAATTGTGGCAAGTTCTTAAAGAGATGGGAATACCAGAGCATCTTATCTGTATCTTGAAAAATCTATATGCAGGTCAAGAAGCAACAGTGAGAACTGGGCATGGAATCACTGGTTCAAAATTGAGAAAGGAGTTCGGCAAGGCTGTATACTGTCGCCTTGCCTATTTAACTTATATGCGGAGCACATCATGAGAAAGGCAGGGTTAGATGAGTCAAAAATTGGGATCAAGATTGCAGGGGAAAATATCAACCTCAGATATGCAGATGATACCACTCTAATGGCAGAAGATGAAGAGGAACTAAAGAGCCTGTTGATGCAGGTGAAAGAGGAGAGTGTAAAAGTTGGCTTGAAACTCAACATCAAGAAAACAAAGATCATGGCATCCGGCCCTCTCAATTCCTGGCAAATAGATGGGGTAGAAATGGAGATAGTGACAGATTTTATTTTCCTGGGCTCCAAGATCACTGCAGATGGGGACTGCAGCAAAGAAATTAAAAGACACTTGCTCCTGGGGAGGAAAGCTATGGCAAATCTAGACAGCATCCTAAAAAGCAGAGACATCACTTTGCCAACAAAAGTGCATCTAGTCAAGGCTATGGTCTTCCCAGTTGCAATGTATGGCTGTGAAAATTGGACCATAAGGAAGGCCGAGCGTCAAAGAATTGAGGCTTTTGAATTCTGGTGGTGGTGAAGACTCTTGCGAGTCCCTTAGACTGCATGGTGACCAACCGATCAGTCTTGGAGGAGATCAGCCCAGACTGCTCCTTAGAAGGCCAGATCCTGAAGATGAAACTCAAATACTTTGGCCACCTCATGAGAAGGAAGGACTCCCTGGAGAAGAGCCTAATGCTGGGAGCAATCGAGGGCAAAAGAAGAAGAGGACGACAGAGAATGAGGTGGCTGGATGGAGTCACTGAAGCAGTAGGTGCAAATTTAAATGGACTCTGAGGAATGGTAGAGGACAGGAAGGCCTGGAGGATCATTGTCCATGGGGTCGCGATGGGTCGGACATGACTTCGCACCTAACAACAATAATAACAACCTTTCTTAACTTACAGTACAATGTACTTGTTCAAATCAATTAAACATTTAATAATATGACCATATACGGTTATGTCAACCCACCCCCCTCCTCCAAATGGTCAATGATGGGTCTAGAAGGGTGGGGCCCCAGGTGGGAGTGTACACAGCTATGCTTTTTAACCATATTTTGCACAATTGTACTACTTCTGAGGTTTTTCAAAGCCTGAAGAATGTTTCAGGGGTTTCTCAGTGGAAGAAAATGTGAGAAAGGCTGACTTAGAGAAAAGGCCTAAAACTTGGCATTCCTAGATCCAAGTTGGGAAATACCTAAATATTTTTTGGGTGGAGATTGATGAGGCTGGGGTGGGACTAATGGCATAGAATCCACATTCCAAAGTGGATATTTTTTCCAGGTGAACTGGAGATCAGTTGACCTGATCAGGTGACCTAGAGAACAGCTGTAATTTCATGACATCTCCAGCCATTATCTGGAGCTTGATGACACTACAAAAAGTTCCCTGGTATTTTCCATACCTCCTTGTAAAAACATGTTAGATTTGTTTCCTGCTTGTGACTGTAAGTGGTTTACAACATTTAAAAATGATAGGTATTATTTTTGTGTCCTCACTGTCCTGCTGCCTTGAGGTATAGCATGATTAGGTGAGTCACCTCTAGACCAAATGGTTTTATCAGTATTCTGCTGCTCATGTTTGTCCTTTCGGTTAGTAAGTTTTATCTGCAGAACCGACCATGAACTTAGCTTACAAGCTTCATTCTTTGCTGTGTCCCTGCCCATTCTGCTTTGTTCCCAGGCCCTGTTGTTTCTTCCATTTGGGACATTGATTATTTTTTCCTTCACAGAAATGCACAAAGTGTATGTGATACAGGTTTTTGGAGGGCTCAATGGAAATTGTCTCACAACTGACCTCAGTGAGTCAGAGATATGCATTAAATTAACGTATCTTGGTAGAATCATGTCTTGGCACTATAAATAATACTGATGCCAGCTGATGAACCCTGAATACCAAACATAAGACATTGTTCAGTGCATTTAGATATATCATGTGACATCAGTGCACACAAGCAAGTGGCCTTTCTCCAAAGCAGGGAGCATATGTCATTTTATTAAATAAATCAGTATAGGTGATTTGCAGATTATACTGCAAAGGGATCTATAAAACTGGTGGAGGAGAAAACAAAACCTGGATGGAAGAAAAAAAAAAAGGGAGGAAGGAAGGATGACCCAGGAAACTACAGACCAGTGAGTCTGACCTCTGTTGTGGGGAAGATAATGGAGCAGATATTAAAGGGAGCGATCTGCAAACATCTGGAGGACAAATTGGTGATCCAAGGAAGTCAGCATGGATTTGTCTCCAGCAGGTCCTGTCAGACCAACCTGGTTTCCTTTTTTGACCAAGTAACAGGTTTGCTGGATCGTGGAAATTCGGTTGATGTCGTTTACTTGGATTTTAGTAAAGCTTTTGATAAGGTTCCCCATGATGTTCTGATGGATAAATTGAAGGACTGCAATCTGGATTTTCAGATAGTTAGGTGGATAGGGAATTGGTTAGAGAACCGCACTCAAAGAGTTGTTGCCAATGATGTTTCATCAGACTGGAGGGAGATGAGTAGCGGGGTACCTCAGGGCTCGTTGCTCAGCCCGGTACTTTTTAACATATTTATTAATGATCTAGATGAGGGGGTGGAGGGACTACTCATCAAGTTTGCAGATGACACCAAATTGGGAGGACTGGCAAATACTCCAGAAGATAGAGACAGAGTTCAACGAGATCTGAACACAATGGAAAAATGGGCAAATGAGAACAAGATGCAATTTAATAAAGATAAGTGTAAAGTGCTGCATCTGGGCCAGAAAACTGAAAAGCATGCCTACTGGATGGGAGATATGCTTCTAGGTAACACTGTGTGTGAATGAGACCTTGGGGTACTTGTGGATTGTAAACTGAACATGAGCAGGGTGTGTGATTCAGCGGTAAAAAAGGCAAATGCCATTTTGGGCTGTATCAACAGGGGCATCACATCAAAGTCACAAGATCTCATAGTCCCATTGTATACGGCACTGGTCAGACCACACCTGGAATACTGTGTGCAGTTCTGGAGGCCTCACTTCAAGAAGGACGTAGATAAAATTGAAAGGGTACAGAGGAGAGCGACGAGGATGATCTGGGGCCAAGGGACCAAGCCCTATGAAGATAGGTTGAGGGACTTGGGAATGTTCAGCCTGGAGAAAAGGAGGTTGAGAGGGGACATGATAGCCCTCTTTAAGTATTTGAAAGGTTGTCAGTTGGAGGAAGGCAGGATGCTGTTTCTGTTGGCTGCAGAGGAAAGGACGTGCAGTAATGGGTTTAAACTACAAGTACAATGATATAGGTTTGTATATCAGAGTAGTTCAGCAGTGGAATAGGAGGTGCCTAAGGAGGTGGTGAGCTCCCCCTCACTGGCAGTCTTCAAGCAAAGGTTGGATACACACTTTTCTTGGATGCTTTAGGATGCTTTGGGCTGATCCTGCATTGAGCAGGGGGTTGGACTAGATGGCCTATATGGCCCCTTCCAACTCTATGATTCTATGATTCTATGATTCTAAGTGGCAAAATACAAGAGTTGTTTGTTTTAATGGCAAACTAGAGTGGCTAGCTGTGTTGGTCTCTAATAGCACAACAAAATTCGAGTCCAATTGCACCTTTAAGACCAACAAAGATTTATTGAAAGCATGAGCTTTCAAGTAGGGTTGGGTGCTTCGGCTCCCGACGCAGCCAGTCGCTCCTGACACAGCCAGCGCTACGCCGTGGTGGGGAGGGGAGGCGCGGGCGTTGGCATGTCGGCCGGCACACACATGCAGGTGCGGAGCTCCACACCTGTTTCTGTGCACCCGCTGACACCTGTGCCTCTCCCCCCCCCCCCCCCGCAGCGCGGCACTGGCTGCGTCAGGAGTGACCGTCCGCTTCAGGTGCCGAGTGCATGAACTCTTCCTCACACGATGGAACAAGGATCATAAGAATACAGATATAAGGAGAAAGTAAATTAGTAGCAAATTAATGAACTGTGTCATAACATCCAAATTATGCAGTATGATCATTGTTTGCTAAAAACGCTAATCAGTCCTTTGGGTTCAAATGTAATTCACAAAAACTTTGGAGAAATAAAAATGCCAAGTTTAGTAATTAATGGTAGACACTTTCCCAGTTTTGAAAAGAAATAATTAAAAGAGACTAGTTGCTTGCTCCATCTGTGTCCACCCAAGCAGGGAAGCTTTCCCACAAGTAACAAGCCGTGCTAGTTTGTTATCTTGTCCTAAGACCAGAGAGCTGAATTCTAAATTACATTATATACTTGCATCAAATTACAGCCACATTGTCCCAAATAAAATAAAAAGAAGAGGGGATTGTAAGGAATGGGGCTATAGGAGTTGAATGAGGTTAGCATACATAGTTAGGTAAGAAACCAATGTCCTTGTTGAATCCTGGATATTCCATTGTTTTGAGAATTGTAATAACTTGCATTTCTGCAATCTCCTTTTCTAGTCTGTTCTTGAAGTTCCTTTGCAATAAAACAGCTACTTTGAGGTCACTTATTGAATTATCTGGAAGTTTGAAGTATTCCCTTACAGGTTTTTCAGTCCTGTGATTTTCTATGTTAGACTTATGTCCATTAACACTTTGACCTGTTTGTCCTATGTTGAGAACAGAGGGGCACTGTTAGCATTTTGTGGCATATACAGTGTTAGAAAATGAGCATGTGAATAAGCCTTTGATGGTGTTGTTGTTAGGTCCAGTGATTGTGTTATTGGAGTGTATATGGCAGCATTGTTTTGCGTGGTGGTGTTTGTGGGTATGGATGCTTGTGTGTGCGTGCGTGTGTGTGTGTGTGTGTGAGAGAGAGAGAGAGAGAGAGAGAGAGAGAACAAGGTGCACTGACAACACTAGACTGTACTTCATGAAAGTTGACTTATTAATTTCCTTAAAAAAAAACCCCTAGAATTCAGCATAAGCTGCTGTTTGTCATGTTGGCCTTTTTGTGTGTGAGAGAGAAGAGGGTAAGGGCATCAAAATATTCCCTAATTGAATCCCTGTGAAGATAATTATGGGTTGAATTTGAGAAGTAAGTGATGCACAATGGTGCATGGCAACGAGGAAGAAAACAATTGTTCATACATTTTGCATGATTGTTTAATACAGTTTGACCATTTATTTATTACTTGTATATCCTGCTTTTCTTACAGGGATTTTGAGTTGGCATGCATAGCATTTTGAGTCAGTCTCTTGTCTGATCATGTAGCAAAGAAATACTTATTCCTCTTGAAGGAGAGCACAGAGAGAGCGGTTAGTGGCGCGGTCGCAGACAGGACATTCCGAGGAAAGGCCGAGGGCATATCGGAATCACAGGTGCCGCCCGCTCTTCCCCTGCTCCCACAGCAGCTGCCGTAGGGGAGGCACGTCTGCCGGAGTGAGGAAGTGGGTGGGCAGCGTTTTGTGCGATCATAATGGTGAAGCAACCGGGGCATCTGGGAACTGTTCTGAGATGGGGAGGATCACCGGAGCAAACAGAGGCACCAGGGAGGGGAAGAAAGACGGAGGAGGGGAGGTTGGATGCGGGAAAAGCAAGACGGGGGATCTGCGTGCAGGGCATGGAAAGCTTTGGGGAAAAGTCCCTTGGAAGACGGCCCAGTCCACTGCGTTTCACGGTGAAAGTGGGAGGAGAATAGAAGAGGCAAAAGACTGAGAGCAGGACAAGGACTGTCTCTGCCTACCTACCTCCAAGGTAGCATTGAGCGCTCCTGCCCGTGACCTGTTCCCATTACTGCAGCAAGGTTCCAGTAGTGCTGTGGTGGGCCATCAGGAGCCATCGTTCTGAGAGAGAGCAGGCTGGCAGCAGGGTGGAGGCACGGACTGTGGGAGAGGCGCTGGCTCTGGCAGCCAGGTGCGTCTGAGAGCAACGTGTCTAGCGTTCAAGGGCAGAGGGCAGGATCTGTAGGGGCAGGGCCTATTCCAACTCAGACACCCTGAACATGCTCCACTCCCCCTAGGCTGTTTCACAAATATTAAGAGGAACAATGGCTAAGGATATAAGCACACTGGCATATAGATTGAGTTCAAAAACAGGAATCCTGATATTATTGCTGTGAAGTTACATTTTGCATGGTGTTTTAATCAGATTGCATCTGTGACTGGGAACAGCAGTAAATTTTAGGGAAGCAAAAGAGGAGTAAAAATTACAGCAAACTGCTCATTCACCAGTTCTGAAATTAATTGTAGAAATTCTCTGAATTAAACCAGAATGCAAGTAGTTCAGAACAGGTATAGAAGGGGGGGGGACTTCTCCTTAAGTCTTTTGTTGTTGTTGTTTGTTTATATATTTATTTCATTATTGTATTTATAATTCAGTTTATACCCAGCCATTCCCACTCAGCATCTAAACATAGTATGGAAAAGGTTGTGTTTTTATTGTTTGGGGTCTTGCTTAACTTACACAGCTGATGTGCCTGTTAACCCTCCTGTTTCACACAGCTGAGCTTTGCAGGAGTTGAAAAATACACACATCAATCTGAGGTTTTCATCAGTCAATGAAAAATAAAAACTACTGATTGAATTTGTTGCCTGTTTAATATCCTCTTTTCTTTGCTTCCTCACAGTGTTGCTAAGAACCACAAACAAAATTTAATGACGGTTGCAAATCTGGGTGTCGTTTTTGGACCAACGCTAATGCGGCCACAAGAAGAAACAGTTGCTGCAATTATGGACATCAAGTTTCAGAACATTGTGGTTGAGATCTTAATAGAAAACCATGAAAAGGTAACTTCTCCATGAGTGTGCCAATTCTTTTTGTAACCTGTTATTTACAAATGCTTTGGAGCCCAGTGCATGTTGTCCAACTGGCTTTTCTCACAGACTTGCTGAAGGAAAGAAAGGGCAAAGTTAGGAGAGGAACGAGCACATCCTCCTGATATCTTATGTCCAACTCAAATTGATGTTGCAAGATTAAATATTTCAGGGTGCACATACCTGGATAGTTTGTCAGTGAAAATGTACATACCTAAAAATGTAAGCTATTCTTCATCCTGAAGGAATCAGTCTTGTCTTTGCACAAAATTGTCATTTTCTACACAATTGGACTGATCTGTAAAATCTGATTTCATTTACCATTATGTTCATTTTCCAGTTGTCTTTTCTGTTTGAGGTACAGCTCTGAAGATGTTTGTTTTCAGTTTTGGTTATCTGCATTATTTCATACATTCAGAAAGAATCCTTCTGTTGTCTCAGTGGTCATATTCTACTCATGGCCTTAAGAACCCAATTAAAAAAGAATAACCGGGAAGTTTCATTTCATACAGAACTTTTAGGAAATAATGACTGAAAAATAACTGATGAGTTTTGTAACTTAAGTGTCAGATTCAGTTTTATATGTAGTGCAGCTGCAAGCCTGCTATAATACCTATACAGCTTTTTAAATTATAATCAAATATATTACAACAGTGAACATATTCTTAACAATAATAAATGCATATAAATCAAATGTTTAAAACAGTAGTTAGACTAAAAATATATTAAGGTTAATTTACCCCAAACATGACAAATCTCCAATAACTTGTTTTTAACATAATTTGCATGTTATGGCACAAAATTTGGCTACCTCTTTGGAAACCTCAGTGTTTCCTCTGGAATGAAGATCTTAATTTTCCCTTCCTCAGGGTCAGTGGGAATCTGAGGCAAAAGGTGGGTAATGATCTTCTTATGAACTCCCACATAAAGTTAACATGTGAAAAGCACATGCCTGGTGAACTCCAATTCCCCACATCCGCATATAATAACTTAAGTGTGATATTAGGAATGAAAGGAAGAAGCCCATCCATAAAAAAATCTTCTATAAATAATCATAAGAGCCATTCGACTGTGAAAAGTAGTGGATTGTGATATCTTTCATGTTGCTGTTAATCTTTCAGATGATGTTTCCGTATCAATAATTGGATGATACTTCATGTATCACATTTATTTATTTGTTTGTTTATTTATTTGTTTGTTTGTTTATTATGTAAACTTCTTACCTGCAACTCCCAAGCCGGCTCTTGGCAGGTCACAATTTATCCATATAAAAACCCAGTAAAACCCCATTAAAACAAATGCAGACACTCATATACATATAGTAAAGTGACTGTGCTCTAGAATCCCATACTTCTTTCAGCAGAGATTTGCCTCATTCTTTGAGAGGCTGCTGCTAGCTCCACTTGGCTCCCCTCTCCCCCCCTGCTTGTTAAGGAAAGGAAAGGGACGAGCAGCCTCCTACTACATATGGCTTTTCCACTGGCAGTGGAGAAAGCACTGAGGAAGACCCAGGTTCAAATCAATCTAAATTCAGCAGGATTGACAATGGAAAAAACAAAGTGCAGAATCAGCCCTGGAGACCTATAGCAGCCACATGCACCTTTAGACCACTCATCAGCTTGTTTCACATGCAACCTGCACATATCAGCAGAGTGTATGTGGCAGGAAAGGGAGGACCAATATGTGAATTCAGCCATTAAGGTGCCACTGAACCTTGCCATGTGTTGGACCTGAACAAAGAAGTCCTGTGGCACCAGAAAAACTAGCAATAGGGATCCCAAAATGGTCCTCTGAGTCAGAGCTCACACACTCAAATGTATAAAAGGGAGCCTTAAAGAGGTCCTACAAGCTTGACAGCAATGATGATAAACAACACTGACATTGTGTCCACTACAGGGGCCCCTCACAGTTTTGTGATTCCACTCCCATAGTGTACCAGTTAGGGTTCTGAAATTAGATACGTTAACCACATAGCATCTCCCCATTAATGCTTTCTCTCCCACGTGAAAGTGTAGTGCTGTGGCTCTAATTGAACATACTTTATATCTTTGTGACAGTGTCCTATAATGCTCCACCCTACTGCCAGGGCTAGAATACCAAAAGCTAAGACTTACAGTGCTACATGTGTTCCATGTAGTTCATTAACTTTAAGTCTGTCTTCCGGTTATATGGTTGGAGATGATGCCCCTTTCCCCTATAAAAGGGCAGTTCCTAAAGAAGGCTGGAGATGATACTTGTCTGTAGTTCCCTTCAAGGGGTTTTGATGGCCACCTAAAAGCAGTTGCCCAGGGACATGTCATAGCCAATTCCTGCTCTAAGTAGGGATTGGAATGCACATAATTTGTTCTGTTACAATGAAAATAGCACAGTTAAAGTCACAATATTCCAACATTTCTACAGCTGCACATCTGTGAGAAGGGACTGGCTTGGTTTTCTTACCAAGAATTAACCTTCAGGGTGGGTCTCTTGTCATTACCTGTACATTGCACATGGTTTCAGGATGAGATTGGTACCCTGACTCATTACTACGTGGAGTTGAAAGTTCTCTGTTGGAACATGTAAAATTGTAGATCAGAATAAGCCTTAGCAAACTAAACGGTAATTTTTGCTTAATCATGGTCTTGTACTTTAATCTCTCTGAATCTTGTAAAATCACCCTTATAAATTAACGCTAATGTACAAGTCTCAAGCTGTCCTCCCTTTCCAAGATGGGTAACTAACTGTACGGGAGATGTGGCAGTGATTTGAAGTACATTGATGTGAACTGGGATGCTCAGGACTGGAAAGGAAGAGTGAGCATTCTTAGAGCTGCTTCCCCATTTGGAAGGATCAGCTCTTCAGCAATGAATAATTGCCATTAATTTAGCTTAATTTCTAGTTCTGATTTAAATTTTAGGAACAGCAGTTCTCTCTGTACAATTAATGAAGGAGGATGAGTGGTTTAGAACGACATCAATTCAGTGAAGTCATTCATTAACCTTCAGCTTGCCTCCAATAAATTTCTGATGAATCAATATGTGCCCTCAACTTCATTCTGCGCATTTTAAGATTAGCATTCATGTGCCATGGATCGTAGCAAAGAAATTGCAACTTGAATTTTCCTGGAACAACCTGGTATGCCTTGCCAAAGTGTCAAGTATTTAGGCCATTACGCTTTCTACATAAACAGAAAAAAATTAATAACCTCTGAGGAACTTATAGTATTCTTTGACTTGCTTCCAAATTAGAGAGAATGTCTTCAGTTGTGCTGACTGAAAAACAAAGGTTCTCTTACTGTCATGAACATTTTAAAGATTTTGGATCTTTGCAGCCATCACTCTGAACAGCTATACTTAAACACACATTCTTTCACGATGAACAGTCAGCTTATGATACTTGGGTGTTTGGATTTTAAAGTTTGCAGTGACTAAACACTTTGGCATACCTGACTCTGCTTTTTCAGGCCCCTCTTTTTCTTTTTTAAAAGGTATTTAACACAGTTCCAGATGCACAGCAGTCAAATTCACAGCTGCTTTTGTCTCAAAAGAGGAGCACGGATTCAAAGCCGCCTTCGTGCAGCGAGAGGCCTTTAACACTCTTCCACACAGTGCAGCCTAATGAGAAGCGTGAGTATCTTAATCCTCCATTTAGCGTGTTTTGTTGTGACAATTATGCCACACTATTTTACCATGGCCCAGAGGCTCAGTTCTCACATAATTAGTGTCATTGAGAAGGACACAAGTTCCAAAGAGCAGAGCATGAAGGATCTAAAAAGTCCACAGTATTTAAAACAATTGATCTAACTAGCCATGCTTCGTTTCCCCTAATTTCCCTCAAAGATGAATACTTTGCCAAAGGTGAAGTAGTAGTAGTAGTAGTAGTAGTAGTAGTTTAGCACCCTTGTCACTTCCTTGTATCAGTAAATTTGATCTGTCCTAGGCTAATTCAGCTCTCTTGACTGCCTTGAGAACTAGAACGGACAAAAAGACAGCTATTTTAACAAGCCAGTGAAATTTGTGTTTTGTTTGAAATCTGAAGCCTGAGGCCTACTGCTGGCAACTGCAGTTCCTGTTGTTGTCAACAAGGCCAAGTCAATGCCTAATAAAAGTGGATCACCTAGTTTCCCCCCAACGTTTCACTGTCTACTTTCCTGTAAATCTAACTCCACTTGAAAATCTGGGCCACTTATGCTTTTGAGTGCATAGGACCTTCCTGGCAAATACTGTATTTTATTTACCAGGCCAAGCTTGGAAATCACTTCAGTTCCTGTGTCTCTCCAGCCATTTACTTGTTCACTATTTACAGTTTCAGGCTGTAAATATTCTTTATTTAGATCTTCCTGCACTTTTCAGACTCCCAGGACTAATGCTTGTCTGTCTGTTTGTCTGCGCCCCAAAATGCAAATAGTTGCTGGTAAGGACTGCCTAAAGCCCATAGCCCAAGAGGGACACACCCACACCACTCCACCCCAACCACAGTCTGCAAGCCTATACCATCGTCTCTAGATTGCTGCTCATCTCTAGATTATAATGATCAGCTCTGCAGGCAAAAATAGGTACTTTTTATCATTTTATTTATTATTATTATATGAAGCATTTACAGAAAAATAAAGATAAAAGCGACCAGCTGATATGGTTTGCCATCCTCTTTTAACATACATATTCAGTTCCCATCACCTATTATTCCTAATCTAGAAGTTTTTACCATTTTTCTTAGCAAAGTGATTGTTAATACATATGAGAATATGATCTGTTATAAGAATATATTCTGTTATTATCTTAAATGATATAAGGTCAGTCCCCTTCATGAATTGGCCCTGACCTAAGAGTTACTGCTGCCATCTTGTTAATACCTATGAAGTATAGTTTGTCATCCTCTTTTAGCATACATATTGGCATACATATTCAGTTCCCATCACATATTGATCCTGATCTAGAAGTTATTACCATCTTTCTTAGCAGAATAGTTGTTGATACATATGAGAGTATAATCTATTATAAGAATATATTCTATTATTGTCTTAGATGATATAAAGTCAGTTCCCTTCATATATTGGTCCTGTCCTAAAAGTTACTGCTGCTGTCTTCCCCACAGGAAACCAGGAGAATACTCCACTGTTCAACTCATCCTTCAGGTGGTCGCAGAAAATGAAATTGTGTTTTTTTCCATAGTAGAGTATTTCTGATTGTTCTTCTGTCAGGGCCAGAGAAGTCTCTTACTTGATTCTTGCTTGCAGTCGCCTTTAAGTAGGCTCTGTATACTTTATCAATCTGGATCTCTTCCTCTGGTCGCACAGAGATATCTCCTGATAGCTTCCTGGGTGCTGTCGCTTTTGAATAGACACTTTTTATTTTGCTGATCCAAATCACTTCCTGCTCTGAATAGACTTCCAGGTTTTCGGTGCTTTCCTTCCTTAAATCTGTTTTCCCAAGTTCTTCCAAGGTGCTTTGGATTTTTATATCCCTAGCTCTCTCTCCCTCCTGTTGATTAACTTCCAAACATTGAATTTTCGTTTGATGTATTATTGGCTGAGCTGTGTCATCAGCTGCTCTCTCTAGACCGTCGGCTCCGTCCAAAAGCTCCCCCTTAGTCCCACGGATTTCCTTTTCCACCTTATTGACTGCTTTCAGTATCTTTGAGTTCCCTTCGCATAACAAATGGAAAAGCTGTGCCTTAGTTAATTTTTCCATAGTTCTACGCAGTCACAAACTATAAACAGAAAGTCTCGTGAGGTCTCGCGGGAGCACGAGCGATCCCAAATTATCAGTTTGTCGATCTCCGTTTCAAGTCAGCTTCCCCCACTGAACTCTCTCCAACAAAACTTTAAAGCTCTCTCTTTGTTTGGTTAGTGGGTATAATTAGCTGGAAGTCTCTCACTCGACGAAAGAGGGAATTCACTTGTAAATTGGTTGAGGAGGGGAGGGGGAAGAGCTTGTGGGAAAAGAAAAGGAAAAGCCAGAAAGCTTTCAATCCTTACTGTTATAAACTTCAGCTCCTGTCAGTCTGGTAAAAGATGATCTGGGAAGAATGTAGGGTCAGCCGGTCGTTTCAAGCTTAGAAAGTTATTTACGACAAGGGCGCCATCGTGACCTTGAGCACACGCCGCTGTTGATCCGGAGAGCTCAGTCTCCCTACCTCCCCACGGATCTGTAGGACCCTCAGGATGCCGTTCCCGGTTCCTGGGGCGACCGGCGAGCAGATTTGCATATCTGCTCAGGTCAGCCAGGTGCGAATGCTCCTGACCCTCAGCATGGCTTAAGAGCCGGACAGAAGTCCAGCTGTTACGGCGCCATCTTCAGTCGAATCCCCCAAAAATAGGTACTTTGAAGGCCAGACTCTGAGGCATTCTATCGTTTTATGGCCTTCCTCCAATACTCCAGGAATATTTCCAGCCCAGGGGTAGCCAACCTCCAGGTGGGGCCTGGAGAGCTCCTGGAATTACAGCTCATCTGTGGAATATAAAGATCAGCTCCCCAGGCAGAAAGGGCTGTTTTGTAGTTCGGACAGTGTTGTTGTGGAGAAGAAGCATTTAAGGCCTCCCACACAAATTGTTATTGAGTTGAAACACTTGAGACCTACTGCACAGACCTAACTGTCATGTCCAACAGCTTCCCTCCCTTTGCCTCAGACCACTGACAGAGCTGGCGGTGGCTGGTTAGTGCGCTTCCTCCCCCCTCCCCTCAGGCCTGCTGTGAAGGAGGCTCTGACAGTCCCTGACTGAGGCGAGGGAGGTGTTTCCAAGAGCAATACAGAGGAGTCTGTGGGGGGGACTTGTGCTTTCCTTTGGGGGGGGAGCTTTCCCCTTCTGCCAAACCGTTGGCTGACAGAAAATCCCCTGCTCACTTAAAATACTGCCTCACTGCAGTGATGAAACAAAAATGCTCAGATTTCACATTTACATAAATAGCCTAAAGCAAGTGAAAGTTTTGATATGTTAGCAAAATCAGTCTCTCCAGTCATTCCTCTCAGGGCCAAACTGAACATGATACCAAGATTTTCCACCTTTAAATAGAGTTCAAATTGAGACTGTTGAACGGTGGGAAAGAAAGAGTTCAGCTTTCCCTTTACCACTTTTTCAGTCTAAAACAGCCCAGCAGATCTTCTGTTTGCTCCATGAAACAATTTCAGGTGAGGAAACCTGTTTCAAGGAGAGTGCTATTTAAAGAGAAAGAACCACTGGAAACTCTATTAACGGAACTGCCATGGTTGTAGCTGGTTTGGTTCTCACTCTTTCAGTGAGTGCTCATTGTTCACACTCCTATAAATAAGAACAGACAGTTCTCCTTCCTTGACCCCCTGTTTTATCCCACACAGCCTGCCTTCCATCATTACACAGGCAGAAAAAAAGTAAACGTTTGCTTTCCTCCAGAGTCACCTTAATGTTGAAACACCTTTGCAAGTCTTAAAAAATGTGTGAATTTCAGGGTGCCTGAGCTAGCGAGGCAAACTCCATCCACTGACTACTCTTTTAATTAGGAATTGGGCTTGGCAATCTGTCCCCACGCCCATATGTGTGTTAACCCAGACAAGCCCCGTTCTGAAATGTGAACCCATGTGCACTGCCAGTAGCCACGCCTGGGAGTACAATAGATTCCAAATGCTAGCGAGGTCTAGCTGGAGTAATCCCTACCTGTGTCTTGAATGTTGTTATTGCAGATTCCCAGCTGCTGGGGATCCTAGAACATATGCCTTTTTTTTAGTATGGGCACCTCATGTTCTCAAAGCCACATGTCTCGTGCCTACTTCAACTTGGTTTGGAAAAAGCAGCCCTCAAAGTGCCAGAGAAGCCCAAATTGCAATCTGACCCCAAGAACAATTTTGGAGGTAAATGGGCTCTATTTGGAATGCCTCCTGAGCATTAAGAGTCAGTCAATCTTGTTTTATGAGTCAGCTAATTATGAACTTGAGCAGCATCCCTAGTCTGAACATGTATGGAGGCCTCCCATCCTTTAATCAAACTGTAGTTCATTGAAGAAAATAAAGCCTTTCCTTAATTGGAGAAAATAAATCTTTTTATCTGCAGACAAACAGACAAATAGGCTTTCAGATAACAGAAAGGGAACTGATTGGGTTTATGTAAGAATGAAATAAGAGGCATGCAAACTCTTTTAGTTCATTCACATTTTTAAATTAATTGAAAAGTTGGTTAGAATTCTGTGGTCTGTCCTCTGCTTTTTGTTATCCTTAAATGAAATGCACCATTCTCTGAGAGTATCCACAAAGACTGTTCATTCTCATTTCATATTGATGCTCTAAAAATGGAGTTTGTTAGGTGCAAAGAACTGTTTTTCACAGCTTTGACTTGACATGATACACTGGAGAAGTTTTTAAAAATTCCCTGCCTCCTTGGCTCCAGTGCAGATTGGTGCCTCCTGTTATGTTTGTGCACTTTGCCATGTAAAGTTTTGTTTCTCAGTCACTAAACAAAAATAGGACAGATGGATAGCTCCTTCTTGGCTAATGTAGAATAGATTTTCTTTCTAAATCTGAACACATCCACACCCATAGGATATTCCTGCTGCTTAATCAGTGTCAAATATTTAGCACTACTTGGAGGAGAGCCTCATGGGAAATATGCACTTTCCAAATATAGGCATTTTTGAAAGATGAAAATGTAGTTTTCATCATCCCCTTTTATGTGCCAGGCACTGCATTCACAGATCAGTGGATTTGTATTCAGTAAATCCAAACTAGGTCTCTTGGACCAGCCTGAATGTTTGATAGTCATCTGCTGTAAGAACAAAATGATGTCAGCTCCCAGCATATTGCCCATGAGGGTTGGAAGGTTGTTACTGTATTTCTTTAGTGAAAATAGAGCTTCCAATTGTTGTGGCGTGGCTTTTCTGTAATACTGATAATTTTAATTTCCCACAGTAAATTGTGTGCAATATAGACTATTTAGTCTGCTGAACACTGACAGCACAAAAACACAAGATACCTAGAAGCATGAAGGAGCCCTTGGGCTGGTGATATTTTAACTGAAACTGAAGACCATTTCAGATCTATGACTATTCGGCAGACATAAAATGTAGCAGATAGCAGGGAATCCTGGTATGGATCTGGACCACACTTGTGGAGAAGGGATGTAACTTTCTCTCCCCTGTGCCGCCTCCTAAACTAGAAATGCTTTCCCCCTCTTGAAGCCTTCTTTCATTCTCACCCCCTTTCCTTAGCCTCTTCTGAGGGCCAAGTAACACTTCAGTTATTTCAGTGCCATATGTAGAACTGCTCTGTGAGTGCACTTTTCACCTTAGTAATAGCAGCAATAAGTCTGTACCAAGTAGGATTACTCGTCTCCAGGTGAGGCCAGTAGATCTCCTTTGGAAGGTGGACTCTGTCATTAAACCCCACTACAGTCCCTCCCCAAACCCCACCATTCCCAATCTTTAGCCCTAAATCTCCAGGAATTGCTCCAGCCTGAGTTGGCAGATCTAATACCAAAGACTTCTGATGAGCTAAATGGAGAAACGTATCCTTGAACGATGCTCTTTCATCAACACAGTAATCTTCCAACTTGAACAGTTATACCAGCTCAAACAAATTCCATTGTACTTTCAGATTTAGGAGGCTGGCTGTAACTATAGCATTGGGCAATGTAAAATCCTTTAATGTTACAAAAGTATTTGATTACATTTTAATGGGCTAGACTGGCTAGATATGTAGCAGCATTCCCTTCCATTCAGTTTTCTTCTAATGTTCCTCACGGGTTACTGCAAATACATACTTACTAGGCAAGATGGGCAGAATATAGCCAACCCATGCAAAGAGAGAAAGAGGCTTATCTGGAAATAGATCTTAGGTCATCTTTGAAACTCCAGCTAAGAAGTCTTTCAAATCCAATTTGACCTGTACTGTGCGACCTTGAAATTTAAGAAATTTGTTGTCAGTATTGATTTATTAAATGCTTAGGCAACTTGCTGCTGGTAAGGATTTCTCTACTGTTCACCCATGTGGACACATTGCTTCCCAGCACAAGCAACAAGATGATGATTTGTCTCTCTCTCTGGAGGAGATCTCTTAGGAAGCTAGAAATGGCTTTCAGTAAAAGGGCGCTACAAGTGTCTTGACGGGCAGAAAAGCTATGGTCTTAGCATGACTGAAGGCTAAAAGCAAAACCACACTTGCTTTCATATCATAGATATTATGCTTTTAATCTCAGCTCTAAAGCAAAATTGTGTTTTATGATAACAGGTCAAAAGCTTTTTTCCTTGAAGAGGTTTAATGATGACTTAACATTTTCATAAGTAACACAGAAGAGAAATTACCTAACAGTGTTTCGGGAATATCAGGACTGTAACGAATCCTGAGAAATAGTTGTTCTCTGTTCCCATGGGGGGAGGGGGCTGGACTGGATAGCCCTTTTGGTCTCTTCCAGCCCTGTGAGATTGTGATTATGGTACTCATTTACTTTTACAAAGAAACCCCAAAAAGAGTATTATTTAAATACTGGATTGTAGTTCCTTCAGAACTGGTATTGCTTGGGATAGTAGGAAGACCAATCACAGCATACAAGAGAAATTAAATTGAACCCAGTATAATAAGCATGAAAAGAATATCTGTATCATATGCTATGTTAATCTTGGTTACTGGGCATTAATGGCCCTTAATAATTCAGTAAAGCCCTAGTAGGTGGTGCATGTCTGGGGCCCTGAGAGTGTCTGTCCTCTCTTTTCACCCTGATGGACATGCTCCAAGGGCAATCCCTGATTGGGCTAGCCTGTGGAGGGCCAACCCACTTGTGCCCATGCCAAACACTCCCTACCAGCCGCTGAAGTCTGCCCAGCCCACCACTCCACCCAGGCGCTGGAACAGCCAGAGAGAAGGCAGTGGCAGTGCTGAGGACAGAGAGGAGGAAGAGGGGGCAGTGGTGGCAGCACCCAGGCTGAGGACTACCCGCCCCAGTAGGACACTGGCCTCTAGCCCCCACCCACGCTCCCGCATTCCCGCCACTGTTCCCAAACACATCCGCAAAACCCCTTCTTCTGGCAAGGCAGCCCCACCAACAGTTCTGCCCCTCCCCCAGACATGATGCCCGCCTCGGGGGAGTCCGTCTCCTGCACTCACACCTTCAACCAACCAAGGCACCTGACCCATAAGGAAGCCTCAGACAGCTTGCCAGGGAAGAGCTGCTGTCTCCCCCCTCCAGCCTTCCACACACAATGTGGGGACTGAAAGAGCACACGCTTTACCTACCTCTGGATGAGCTGTCCCCAAGCCTTCCAGCCAGCCCCCGCCCCAACCCACTTCAAAATTTTTGGTCTCGGAGGCCCCTCGCCAGACAAGAGACGCCACCTCCCTGCACCCACTCCTCAATCCTCCCAGCACACGTTCAGAAATGCCCATCCTCCCCCCTGCAGGCCCATCTACACTTCTCTTCGCCACCCTATGCTACCTTTTTCTCGCCATGCCTCCATTCTCCTACAAGGTTCCTTCCCCTCCCAAAGCTCAGATGCCACCAGGGGTCAATGCCCACTCCACGCCACCCTTCCACTGCCCTCCACACCCAGCGGTGCCCCCACCCCCATACCTCCATTCCCCTGCCCCTTTCTTCCTTCCTTCTCCTCCCTTCCTCCATCCTTCCCAAACTTTCCCTCCTTCCTCCGTTCCTTCTCTCCTCCCTCCTTTCCCCTTCACAAATACCTTGCTCCTTCCTCCCTTATTTCCTTCCAACCTCCCTCCCTTTTCTTCCTTCCTCTGTCTGTTTCCACACTGGGAGATGCTAGCAACGCCTGTTGTATCCCTACATGCAATGGGCTTTCTCCCCTAGTGTGTGTGTGTATGTATATGTATATGTATATGTTAGAAAAGGAAACTAATAACTGAGGTCAGTCTTCAGAAGACTCTCTAAACTTCAGTGGAAACTACTGAGAGGCTTATGAATTATACTATTTATCTTCACAACGAAAAAAGAAAACAGCATGCTGATAGAGCAATCCTAATCCAGTCTAAATTAATTGATGTTGTTGAAGTTGTGGTGGAGTAACTGCACTGGGTTGCGCTGTTACTTTCTGAACTGGCCAAGTAGTTGCTATAGAGGGTTTGGGGGTTGTTTAAGAGTAATTTAAGAATTGAAGTAAAACATTTGATTTAATTTCTGTAAAATGATTTGTAAATATGGATAACACCTCCTGGTGGGGGGAGGGAAGTAGCATGTCAGAGGGAATTTTCCAAATAAATATTTAGAAAATAATTTTAGTAAGAGACCAAATGTGAATTGTCTCATGTACATACAACAGCTGTAGATGAGGAGCAAAGGGGAAGGGAGAAACAATTGGTTTCACTTAATGCAGGATAAAGATCCTTTTTTAAAAAATGGATATCAATAATATTTTGACTTTAGCTTAATGAACTTGTTTTATATATAAAATATGATATGATGATGATGGTGCTGTAGCTTCAGTGGGTAATAAATTCCAACATTCTGTTTATTTATTTAAAATATTTTGATGCCACATTTCTGCCTGATCAGAGTCCTCCAGGCAGTGAACATAAAATGAAAACTGTTTAAAAAAAATTAATATTACAGATTGTAATAATTTCACTTAAAAACACATAAACCACAGTGGAAGGAGGGCCCATGGCCAGTTTTGTGGGGATGCCAGACAAAGTCTTCACCTGCTGGTGAAAGACACTGATAGAGGGAAACAGAGAAAATCTCCTATTGGAGGGGGTTCCAAAACAAGCCCGATCCCATCACATCTTGGAAGCTAAGCAGGGTCGGTCCTGGCTTGTACTTGGAAGGGCGACCTGCAAGGAATACCAGGATTGTGACGTGGGAGCAGGCAATAGCAAACCACCGCTGAACATCTGTTAGGATCTCCTGGCTATATTGAACAGATGCCATATATATAATAAATAAATCCTTAGTTCTATGAAAATTCATGGAAATGGTTCTTTCTTCCAGAGGAGAACAGGAACAGTATCATCAACTCCAGCCTGGAATCAGTCATATCATCCAACATGAACAGCTTCCTCCGCTCCAACAGCACTCCTCAATCTAATATGAACTCCGGTGACCCTGACCTAGAAGTGATTAAACCCAAAAGGCCAAACTCACTGTAAGTACAGTCCTAATAGCATGTCAGAAAATCTACTCAGCTAATCCACAAGCCTATTTCTTAAGAAAAGATATTGTTTCTCGCAAAGAGTGTGGAATCAATAATGTCATTTTTTAAAAAAATCAGCATGTAGCCACAGGCTATATGCCTTGCAATAACTTGATTGTATTTTGGGCTGCTTTTTACCTCCTGAATACAAGGGGTAACTCTTATGGCTTTATACTGCTTCTTGCTAGTCTGTGCTTGATTCTTGTGTTTAATGCTGGCTGCACAGTGGTGTTTCCCAGTTTCAATGACTCCCAGAATTAAAGAAGAAAGGATTTCCTCTTTAGCTAATGCCTAAAACTTCTTTGCCACAGTTGGTCGCAAGCTAATGTGTGCATTCTTTCTCTTGTTTCTGCATTGGCAATGTTCCAGTGAAACGATTAGTCCTAAATCTCAGAGGAATGATCCACTGGGAATTGTTCTTAATCTCCTGCAGCTGAGTTCTCACATGAGCAGCAGGCTTCTGTCAAGATGGAAAATTCCATCTTTTCCCCAGGCTCTGTTGTGTTCTATAGGAGAACAGAACCCAGCCCACCTGAGTTTTTTTTCTGCACAGATAGAATTGTCTCTAGAATGGACTGGAACATGTTACAGAGGTTGTACAGCTGCTGCCAGTAGCATCAGCTTGGTTCTGTTGCTCATATTTGAGTTTGTGGATATTACCAAGGGAAAAAGAGCAGGAGATGTTGGGTTTCTGCTCTGGATAGCAACCACTTATACTGTATGATGTCTAGCTCTGGTTCAGCAACAAAAAAAGCTGCTTGTAGGGCAATACATTATTGCTTCTTATGGTCTCTTGCTTAATAGCTCTAGAACATGGAAGGAGCATACTCAGTTGCTCCCATTACTAGAAAAGGCCGCCAGTGGCTGAAATTGACAAGTGGCTGTTTTTGTTGCTACAGGAGGACTGGGTGTCATTTGCAAGGCGGTAGCTGGTTTATTTCTGTCAGGTGTTCACCATGCAGCCAAATATATTTCTTTTTCATAGATACCAAGTAGACAAAGAGGATGTTGCTATTACTCAAACATGTTGTGTTCTGGAAACATGAGAAGAGTACAAAAGGGTATAGTTGATGACTTATCAATTTCTTAGTTACCAAACCCTCTATACAGATGTGTGTGTATTTTTCATTTAACTATTCAGATCCTGGTTTTAAGATTACTAAACCATATAGTAGCTGGTGATTTTCATTGTATAAGAAACTCAGACTATACAAGCATTAAAAATAAGCAAGATTTTACCTCTCCGTGGAAATACCTGTCTACTTCCTTGTGGAAATTTACTGAAATGAGATTTTAATTAATGGAGTTTTCCATTTCCTGCGAAGATGGTGGGTGTCCTTCCAATTAAGAAGAAAGTGGGGAACCCAGAAGTTTTTGAGAATTGAGATGTCACAGACATTGATACATGATTTGCTCAAGTGCTATAAGTCTAGACCAGCCTTTCACAATCTTTTTACCGTTGAGAAAGCCCTGAAACATTCTTCAGGCTTCAAGAAATCCCAGAAGTGTTGCAATCATGCAGAATATCATTAGGAAGCATAGTTGTGTATATGTCCACTCAAGTTCTCATCCCTTCCCACCCCCTCGAGGCCCATCATTGGCCATTTTGGAAGGGGTAAGTGGGTCAACATGATCACCAGTGGTCATATCACCAGATAAATATTTAACAAATTTTAAAATATATTAAAAATTATCTCCCCCCCCCCCCCATTCAGAAAACCCATTCAGAGCTATCAAGAAACCCCAGGGTTTCATGAAACCCTGGTTGAGAAACCCTGGTCTGGAGTTTCCAAGGGGGAATAGTAAAGGTTACATCATCTTCTGTCTTTCTGGCTTCTTGGGCTAAAACTAAAGAATGTCTCTTGCTCAGACAGTAGTTCTTATATAAATTACTTTCTTTATATTCCACTTTTCTCCTCAGTGAAGACTCAAACTGCTTCCATCATTCTCCCCTCCTGTATTCTCAAAACTAGAATTGTGTGAAGTACATTAGGCTGGGAGAGAGTTATGGCCCGAGATCATCCAATGAGCTTCCATGGTAATGAGGCTTCAGTTTTCCCGCCATTTGTTCTTTCAGAATTAGTGAGTGCTGGCAAAATGCTAATTACAGAGTTAATACAATTGTGTATGATCTGGTCTGTATTTTAAAAACCAAAGAGGATTTCTGGCGTGAGAATTTTATTTATATGTAACAGGCAAGTCTATTTCAAATTATACTTTCACAATATATCTTTAAAGTTATGTGCGTTTTTGCTTATAATCACTGATCACTATAAGGAATGACGAGTGTATATGAGTTATGAAGCACCATGAGATAACTCTCTGGTGTAAACATTGTGTTAATCTGAAGCAGCAGAGTCCAGTGGCACCTTTAAGACCAACCAAGTTTTATTCAAGGTATGAGCTTTCGTGTGCACACATTTCCTCAGATACAGTGTCATGGACATGAAAGCTCATACCTTGAATAAAACTTGGTTGGTCTTAAAGGTGCCACTGGACTCTAAATTTGTTCCAATAAATGTCTTTTTAATAAACAATAACCCAGTGAGAAGTAAAATTATTTATATAATATAGTAGTCTCAAGATGCGGTTTGATCTTGCTTTGTTTCCTTGAAACACCAGAGGGGGAGGGATTGTCCTGCACTTCCATAATTATGGCAGTCTGGTTGCTTCTGTTTCACCTACTAAAAGGTTAGAACACTGTTAACCTCAGTGTCCATGATCGTCAACATTAGACTAAGGATGCAACAAGGAAAGGATAAAAAAGGAAAACAAATCATCCTAGATCTAATCTACTCTTATCTATCATCCTCCTTGCTTCTATACCATAAATCGTTTGTCAAAGGCCTTTGTTTTCAAAAACTATCACCACAAAAAAGCAAACCAACTTCTTTCGATCTAGAAAAATGCATAACTGCACCCATGAGTCCTGCAGACTGATTCACGTGAAAGGGTTACCCCAGGAATGTTTAAGAACCTGGACCCTGCGGTATGTGATGAATCTATTCTGCATTAATTTAGGTGGGTAGCCATGTTGAAGAACAACATTAAAGTCCAATGGGACTTGTGAGATCAACAAAGTTTAATGCATGCTTTGGTGTGTATGCACACGTCTTCAGAATTAAACTTTGTAAGTCTTAAAAGTGCTACTGGGCTCAAACTTTGCATTAATCTAGTCAGTTTGCCAACTATAGCCTGAGGAGAAGGGAAGTAAGTCCCAAATGGATAATTTCTACAAAATAAAACAAACCTTTTAAAAATGCTACTTTTCTACTGAAAGGGCCAATCTCTGTCATTAAGGACCTCTGCAGGGTCCATAAACACTCCTGTTAATAGCTGAACCATGGTATTCTGCACCAACTGAAATTTCTGAATGAATTTTGAGGGGAGACCAGTATATAGTGTATTACAGTAACTGTGTCACTGTAGCATAGATCCAGGTGTCAAGATCAACTGTATCGAAGTAAGGGGTCATTTTCAAGATAGGCTGATTTGGAAGAAAGCCTTTTTTGTAGCTGCATCAACTTGCTTCCCCAGCGATAATGTTTGGACCAATATAACCCTGAAGCTCTTATCTAAATCAGCTGAACCCCTCAAAAGAGGGTGTTATAATGCCCATCAAGAACTCCACATTTCCAAGCAGCATTACTTCCATCTTCCCAGGGTTTTGTTTCAATTTGTTCACTTTTAGTTGTTTAACCACGGACTCCAGGCAATAATTTAGGAACTCTACTAAATCACCAGGAGATTTGGGAAATATATATATATAGCTGTGTATCATCTGCCTGTTGATGGCAGCCAACCCCAGAGCTATGACTATTATTTGGCTTTACATCAAGATTGAAGAGCATGGGGGGTAGGATTGCGCTTTGGGGGGCACCACAGGATAGGTCCTACAATGATGATAACTGGTTTTCATGTCCAGTTCTTTGGGTTCAGTCCATGAGGTTTGAACCAGTCCAACAAACAACCCCTGGTGCCTACTTCCGCCCCCAGGCACTTCAATAAGATGGCAATAAGATGTGTCAAAGGCAGCAGATAAATTCAGTAGGAATAACAAGGAGGCCTGGCCTTTGTCTACATTTAGAGGCCATCAACTAACGCCATCCCTTAGTCTGGTCTGAAACCAAACTGAAAAGAGTCTAGAGAAGATGCATTATAGACCTGGAGGACATATGCTTCTGCTCTGTCACTATCCAGGAAGGGCAGATCAGAGACAGGGCAATAATTGGCTTCATCATTTTTCTGTAAGGATGATATTTTGTAAGTAGTGAACAGATAACTGGTTCTTACAGTGATTTAAGGAAGGTGCCCCGAGTTAGTGATTGATTTAAATATGTCAATGGTATGGTGGAAAACATTTTCAGTCATTTTGAATCTTCTCAGTTAGTAACAGATATGTTACATGGCCACAGCTTATAACGAGTAAACATGACTCAGAGTACATATTTTTTAAAAATCTTTTCTCAACATGAAAGAAGAAACAGAATGCTAAAAAGCAAGACATTTCTATCATTCTTACCTAGGTGGAGATATTCAAAGGTCAGTTTCCGCTCTACACTGGTGTTTCCATTTGACTATCTTGGCTTAACAGCCATTGATGGACCTATCCCCCATGAAGCTGCATAACCCCATTTAAAACTTGTGGCTGCATGTCTTGTATACTAATTAGGTATTGTAAGAAGAAACACATCCTTTTGCCTGTTATCAATCAATTGCTCATCAACTTTGGAACAAAATATCCTTTCTCCCCAGGAGAGAAGGGAGGGATTGACTGCTGAGAGCTATTGAAGCAGAAGCTGAAGAATGAATAGCCTTGATAGCCCAGTCCATTAAGGTGCATCTGCCTAAGATGTTTCCTTCTGATATTTGATTTTTCTTCTTCTAGCCTAGCTATTTGTCTAACAAATCCAACCACTATTCACTCTGTACGTTGGCTGGTTAGACCTCTTTGTTCCATTTAGATCACATCCTTCCTTTAAAGAAGCTTAGAGCAGGATTTAAGCCTTAGAACAACCCTGCATGATAGGGTTGGCTGATAGTTGCCTAAATTCATCCATTTAGCTTTCATGGCTAAATAAGGGTTTGAAACTAGATTCACACATCTAATGATCAAGATTAGGGTTCCCCATAGGCACCCACTGTTGCCTTTCCTGGTGTCCATGAAACATTTTCAGGAAGTGGGTGGGTCTTTTGCCTAGCAGGACATCAGGATTGGAGAACTAGTTGGTTGAGCTGATTTTTAAAAATGGTCAGGTAGCTGCCACCATTGGGTTGGTTTTTATTCTCTCTCTTTTAAAAAAATTAACCCCTTCTTCATTGCACTTGGGATTCCTCTGGATTTCCATGTGTGGCTGTGTTTGATGTAGTGGTTAAGAGCAGCTGCTTCTAATCTAGTGAGGTGGGCTTGATTTCCTGCTCCTCCACATGCAGCCAGCTGGGTGACCTTGGGCTCATCACGGCCATAATAAAGCTGTTCTGACTGAGCAAATAATATCAGGGTTCTCTCAGAATCTCTAGGAATTTCCCAACTTGGAGCTAAGAACTCTAGAGAAAATCCATGATATAAAAATATATCCTATAAGAACAATATTCATACATGCATGCACAATTGCACAATGCCCTATTTGATAACACTTTTTGCTCCAGAGAAATCAGGCAGTCTAATAAATGCAGCTTTTAGAATGGCTGGAGGATTTCCTAAAATAATTTTGTTTGAGTTTCCTTATTGTTCTAACAACTCCGTTTATCAAATTGTACATTTTATCATTCATAATTGTAAAATTATAAAAAGGTAGTGTCACATTTAGTAGTGTGTATTATGTGTGGCTCCTACTTTTTGTTGGTGTGATGTGACATTTTTACAAAGGCAAAATTTCAGATTCTCTCTTTGTATGTATAGAAAATTGTAAATCAGGATGATCTCAGAAGGTATTTTGCTAAAGGGCAAAAGATACTTCTTCTCTAGTAACCAGTTGTATGATTATGTGAATGCAAAGTTATTACATTTAGGGTTTTGTTTTATATGGGCAGTGCTCTGGGCAGCAGCTGTTCCACTGAATTTGTCTATTGCCAGAAATGTGTCAGTTTTGCTCAGCAGGCGTTGTGGGCAAACTGAAGTTGACCCACTGTCAGCCCTGAGAAGAATAGTTTTGTTTTTAAAGGGCCATTTTTCCTCATGGTTCCTATCACACACATTTAAAAGAGATCCCTTTCAAGATGAGCAGGCAATTTTTAAAGAGACTTCCAGGGTTGATAACATACTAGCTGGATGTCAATTTCAAATAAATGTCTATTTTAATTTGTTAGATTTAAAATCATAAAATAGCTAACAGATCAAACAAAAGGTTTTTTTTTAAAGCATTTGTTATAATATTGTGATTTGTTTTAAATTATCAACTCTTTAAAGCCAGCATAAAATGCAATCTGAGTACCCTGGTACTGAATTCTCCATCAAATGTGTAATCCTATGTCAGACACACAGCATGGCAAATTAGTTTCTCTTTTGATTTTATTTTACAAGTATCATGCCATATCTTATAGGAGAACTTAAAGACAATATGTGTCTGCTTCTCGGAGGTAAATCTGATTTTACACAGACGTTAACTCCTCCTGAGGTCAGTGGGATTTGCTTCCTAATGAACATGCTTAAATGCAAACAGATTCTTTTGTGGCAGTCTAATTCTGTGTGCCTGTAAATCTCCCTGGAATCCAGAAAAGCAATAGGGCTTTTGCTAAAAGAAGCAGGCAACTGCTTGCTTAGGTGCTAGGGCACAAACCCTTATCATGAAATTAAGTTGTGCTGTCTTCATTCGGCTGTATTCTAGGAGAGCATGCTGTATAATTCTGCCAACTCGATGGAATTATTTATTTCTTAGTAATTGGGGGAACAGTTACTCTTCATGCAGCCCCTTCACCATTTCTCTCTCATTCTCTCTCACACACACATGCTCAAATCAAACTGGAAGTGATAGCAAAGTGAAAGTCATGGGGCAGAGACAAACTCTATATGATTGCTATCTGGAGATCTCCCACAATTACAGCTGCTTTTTGAACAACCGAGATCTGTTCCTCTGAAGGAAATGGCTTAGGAGAGTAGACTCTATGGTATTATGCTCCACCAGCAAATCTTCAGGAATTTCTCAACCTGGTGTTGGCAGCTGTAGCACAGAGGGGGGCATATGCAGAGGTCTAAGATATACAGACAGAGAATATGGGGTCAGACAGAGTATAAAGGGGATACCCACAAATATGCATGCAAAGAGGGACAGAGATTTTCCAGCCGGACCAACTTAGATCACTTTGCTTAAAGGAAGACAGTTTAGGCCCTTCCTGCCTAAAGAGGTGGCTACTTTCCAGGCTTCAGCCCTCCATAGGTAGGAGGAAACAGCCAATCTCCAGGTGGTGGCTGGAGATCTCCCATTCTTACCATTGATCTCCAGGTGACAGAGATTCACTTCATCTGGAGAAAATAGCCCTTTGGAAAGTGGAGTTTATGGCATTCTACGCCATTGAAGTCCTCCCCCCCCCCAAACCCTGGCCTCCTCAGTCTCCACCCCAAAGATATCCAGGTATTTTTCAGCCTGGAACCTGCAACCCACTTCATCTCTGTCTTTCTTCTTTCATGTTCTGAAACCTGCAGCTCAAGGAAAAGAAAACATGGGAAAGGGAGAAAGCCTTAATGAACGTCGCCCTGATGTTTCTCCACATCTTTAAAATGTTCCGGGGAGGCTGGAGCATCAGTTTAGACTGCTGCTGAATGCAACACAATTCTAGTTTCCTAGGCCTTCAAACTGAATTTGGGTCCCCAGAATTTTGTCTCTAAAATCTTCTTTGCTTGGGAGCCCTGTGTATATTTTAATCTCAAAACATTATTACTTGGATGTATCCTAAGGCAGTGGTCCCAACCTTTTTATCACCAGGGACCACTCAACACCAGGGACCACTCACCGGGGACCACTCAACGCCTTTTACTGAGGCCCGGTGGGGGGGTAGTTTACTCCTCTACTCTCAACCACTGCCCTAACGCTCTCTGATCGCTATGGTAATGTTTAAACATCCCTTCAAAATAAGATACAGACACGCCACAACAATGAAGTGGGTTGTAAAGGGCTGGGGGGTGAAGTAAAGGGCCGGGGGGGGGGGGGAGAAGGCATCCTTCGGGACCCACCTCCAATTAGTCAAAGGACCACATGTGGTCCGCGGTCCACAGGTTGGGGATCGCTATCCTAAAGCAGTCCACCCAATCCCTCCTTAGCACAGAGGTTCTGATACAGGAAGAGAGGCTCCAGAGCGCCTAATGAGCATTTCAACATTTCTCCATAAAAGTTAGAGCCCTAGCCTCTCCCCATAACGTGCATGACTATTAAGTGAAGAATTGTACTGTCTCTGATCTTGCTATTCTAGTGGCAGGAGAAGGGGTAGCCTTAACATTTCTTGGGAATTGCAGAAATGGCTGAGGAGAGAATTTGTTAAAGATTCCTTCACAGATCTTGTTCAGTTTCTCCTGTTCAGATTCCAGTTCTTCAGCAGTCCTCTGTGGCCTTCTGTCAGGCCATTATTAGTGACCATTTCATATTTGAGGTACATCAGGGTAGTGTATGCATGACTGCATGGATAAATGTATATATGCATACACTGGAGCTTATCGATAGTGCTTCTGAAGGCAAGGATGAGGTTTTTTACTGAGTTTCATTTTTTGTTCTGCTGTCTATGTCTGTATAAACACACATGGTCAAACACACATTTTGTTCAGAGAAACAGATAGATCCAGAAATGGCACTAGGTGGCTTTGTTTTCTTAGTCTCATTCCACACACATTGGATAATGCACTTTCAATGTACTTTAAAAGTACATCTTCCTATTTCACACTGGAAAATCCAGCTGCAAAAGCATATTGAAAGTGCATTGTCCAATATATGTGGAATGGGCTTAGCTGAAATGAAGTATGATATCGAATGTTGAAAACACAATCATTCTTAACTCAGCTATGTTTTTGTGGGGGGGAATGAAACTC
Source organism: Paroedura picta (assembly GCF_049243985.1). Classification (NCBI taxonomy): domain Eukaryota; kingdom Metazoa; phylum Chordata; class Lepidosauria; order Squamata; family Gekkonidae; genus Paroedura; species Paroedura picta. The sequence continues at coordinate 96,862,860 of NC_135371.1, forward strand.
TTGTTGTGTGATTAAGTGCCAAGCAGGTGCCCTGATCTTCTTTATTTAATTAGGACATTTCCTTGTAGAATTTCTCTTCTAAACTGTGGGAGCGGAATCTTATTGTTATTTTGAGGTATAGTTTGACTACAAAGACATTTGGGCCTGTGTGCAGTCATGCAGTTGAAAATGTAAGAATGCTTGAAACTACAAACAGGAGGAAAGAATTTCTACCAATTCCCCTCTTTCACTGCAGCTCCTGAAATTTTGTTCCTGAGGAGGAATAACATAATTGGGTTCTGTAATTGAAGGAGAATCAGCAGAAATCACAAACTATCTCTAAAGATCGCTTAAGTGCCCTTAGACCTTTGGAACTCCAACAGGGTCTTCAACTTTTCAGTGTGATTTCTGCCTAAGAAGAGTGCTGCTGGATCAGGCCAAATGACTGTCCTGTCTGTTAGCCTTTTCCCCACAACAACCAGATACTTGTGGGAAGTTCATTTACAAGGCACAAAGACAGCAGCCTTCCCCAGCTGTTATCCCTCCACAGCTGGCCCTCAGAGACTTTCTGCCACTAAAGAGGGAAATGTAACTATTGATAGGTCTAACTGCCTGAATTTGTCTAGTCCCTTTTTAATGCTTCCTAAGTGACCTCTGCAATATTGTGTGGTAGTTACTTCCTTCACTTAATTATGTAAAGAAGTACATCTTTTTATGATCCTGAATCTACTGAGCTTCAACTTAATTGCATGAACTTGGAATCTGGTATTATGGAAGAGGGAGGAAAGGTTATTTCTCTCCATATTTTCCATACTATTCATAATTTCTTAAATAAGTTTTTTTTTTCCTGAATTTAAAATATTTAGCTTTTTCTTGTAGGGAAGGCAATTCAGTCTTCTTTTCTTTTCTTTTCTTTTTTCTAAAAGCCAACCTGATCACAAAAAATATACTACTAGTGGCCCTAAGAGAAACAAGGTTGTTGAGCTGATAAATTTGTACTGATGGCTAAATTTTCATGCCAGACAGGACTCTTTCTCTGCTAAAATAAATAAATCCTGAACGTCTGCAGAGGATTTCTGAGGTGATCTTCCACTGTACAATTCTGGTATTTCAACTTTGAAGGCACACTCCACTATGGCTGAATTATAATTACCTTTTTCACATGCTAGTTCTAAAGCACTTGTGGAAGCTTACAGCTTTTTAAATGCTCAGTGTTTCTGTTTTCAGCATCAGTTTATACAACAGACAGATTTTGCCTGAGGTTGTGTAGGCTTGTACTGTAATGGTAAAAGCAGAGCTCAGCATCAGCATTTTGTTACCCGTCAGATTAATCTCCCTGCAATATTTGATTGGTTCAAGGGTACAGTAGAACTGATTCTCTGTTCACCATGATGTAAATTGCAGTTCTAAAGAGCTTTTGGCAAATGACTTGACCTGCTGCAAATATACTGCTCTGCCCACTGTATTCTGTAGGATTGCACAGTCCAGACTTTGTAGCTCATGTCTAGTGATACATGGATCCTGATTGTAGATCTATATGAGTTTCCCACTCCCACCCCCTTAGAGTCTGACTTTGAATTATATTTTGGAGAGCAGATTTTCACATTATGGGTCACAGAATTTATGTATTGTTATTGTCTTTTTTTACATCAGCATGATTCTGCATGCAGTATGTGAAAATAATGTGTGACCTTGGCCCTCACTCCTTGATACTACAAAAATGATGCCCTTATTTTTAAAAAAGAGGTAGAACTATGTATACTCAAAATTGCTTAATGAGATGTAGTTACAGCACAGGCAGGAGCACCTGTTGCAGGAGGATGGTGAAAGTCTTTTTTGTCTTGCTCATTGACTGTTATGGGATTATTTTCTTTTTAATTTGGGCATTCTCGCCAATGGCTTCTCATAGCAATCATAGGAGGAAGACACTACATGGAGTGTGATTAATAAGATTTGCAATTTGAGAAGGGAGGAATGCTAGTGTCTTCTGTGTTCTCATTCTGTGTATGTATATTGAGGGAGTGCTATACCTTCTCCCATCCCAAGCAACTCTTTCCTCCAGGGGAAGTGATCTTTGCAGTCTGGAGAAGAGCTGTCATTCCAAGGGATCCCCAAGTCCCACCTGGAGGTTGGCATCCCTGACCCTCCATGGGGCACAGTGCCACAGAGACCTCTTCACCCAAGCAGCCCTTTCCTCCAGGGGAACTGATCTCTGCAGTCTTGAAAAACGTTTTCATTCTGGGGGTTTTTCAGGCCCCACCTGGAGTCTGGCATCCCTGAACAGTGGCAGGGATGCTAGCCTCCAGCTAGAAACTGGAGATCCCACTTTTGGGGTCTCTCGAAGTCTGAAAAATGTTTCATTGAGGGGTTTCTCAATGGTTAAAAAGTTGAGAAAAGCTAACATAGAGGCAGTAATTGAGAAACCCTTTGTAAGTTCATTGCCAACCAGTATTTTCATTTTGATTGTAATATGCAACTGTTTTTGATTTACTTTGATATTGAACTGAACTGAAGAACATACAGACTGAAAGGTTTTCAGTTCCTCAAGCAAATGTTGCTATCAATTAATTATTTTAATTGATGGAAGAAACTGGCAAGTTTATGAATTATTTGATGTTTATTGTTATTAGCAATTACTGCCACACAGCATTTCTCTTTGTTTCCCACCTGAAGCCTGGCATCCCTGCACTTCCATCAGATCCAAAGCCAGAGAATCCCCCCTCCCAAGTAGCCCTTTTCTCCAGGGGGACTGATCTCTGTTGCCTGGAAATGACCTGCAATGTTAGCAAATCCCCAAGTCCCAACTGGAGACTGGCATCCTGCTACCTCTCTGCAGTACAGTGCCACAGAGTTCCCCCCTCCAAAGCAGCCATTTTCCCTGGGGAGCTGATCTCTATAATCTGCAAATGACCTCTAATTCCTGGAGATTTTGAGGCTGCATCTGGAGGTTGGTGACCCCTGGGTCAGGAATGTTCCTTGAGGTTTAGAGGTGGGGCCTCAAGAGTCCAGGGCAGGAGCTTTTTGCCATGTAGCCAGCCCCCAGGAAGGCCACAGTGCAAGTGTGCATCCTAGTGCCCGTTGTTTCCCTGGGTGCAACGGGCTGTGTCTTTAGTAACATATAAAACCAAATGTGCACACACACACAACACCCAGTAACAGGCAATCATAATAAAAAGCCCCCACACAAAATTGACTAAGCAATATCACTTTTAAAAAAAATCCTAAATCCCTTTGAAACAATATAGCATTCATCTTGCTCCAGGAAGATTGTGATGAAGGAACAAAGTACACTTCTCCTGGCAGAGTTCCATAATGTTGTGGCTCCTACAGAAGACACCCTGTTGTGAGTAGTGAACCCCTCAGCCCCTGAAGAAGACCCTGTGAGGATGATCTAATTATCTGGGTGGGCTTATATGGGAATGAGTCGCTGCACATTGTTTTCCACAATGCCAGTTGGAGAGCCAGCATGGTGTAGTGGTTAAATCTCTAATTATGGAGAGGCCTGGTTTGAGTCCCTACTCCTCAACATGCAGCCAGCTGGGTGACCTTGGGCTCATCCAAATTCTGTTAGAGCTGTTCTCACAGAGCAGTAGTATCAGAGCTCTCTCAGCCCCACCTACCTTGCAGGGTGTCTGTTGTGGGGAGAGAAAGGTGAAAGCAATTATAAGCCACTTCAGGTAGTTAAAGAATCTCAGTTGTGAGAGTTTGCTTCAGAACTTCCAGCCAACTACTAACATCATCTAAACTTACCAATGCCCCCCTCATTTGAAAAAGCGACATTTTTTCAGTCAGCCATACCATATTGTGCTACTACCTTCCCTCACAGTTGATGAAGCAGATTGCTTTGTTGTTTTCTGGAATAGTTGCAGGTAACAGATAACTGCAACTTCATAAAGTAATATATCTGTGTAACCACTCATTTTAATTACCACTGACATATTCTACTGATTTAGGATCTCTAGTTTCACAATTGCAACCTTGGTGGGGCATTATTTGTTTTGAACACTAGAGTATAAAAATCCACAGCAAATACAAAGCCTCCATTCATGGGATTTGTTGTTTTGCTCTGGTAATTTTTTTAAAGTCAATGAGTAGTTGTCTTGGAAACCTGTATAGATAGGCACGCAGTGCATGCTGAAGGCTGCATTTCCTGAGATTACTATGCACCTCCTTCCAGAATGGAATCCAATATGTTAAGAGAAACTTCAGTTAAAGCACAGATTGGTCTTATTAACTGTTCTGTGCTATTGTCTGTTTCAAAGGGCTGCTGTTTACTTGCTAGCAGCTGAATATAATTGATGAGCTAGTTGAAGAATGTGATCTTCCTTCACATATACTCTCTGGTCACTGCTGATTTCAGGTTTCCTACCTTGAGCCCCCATGTAAAAGTACTTTGGAAAGTTTTATTCCTTTAACATTCACAGATCAAGCTCTGACATTCACTTTGCTACTGAGACAGAATGACAAAATAAAACAATTTGCAAGTGTTGCATTTTCCCCTCCCATTTTGCTTTCATTTATCAACCACCATCGCTTTGTACTCTGATGGAGGAAAGCCTTGCCTTATTACTGTATATTGTTCATTTTCATTACCTTTCTGTGGTAGCAGACTTGTTTAGTGTGTGTGGAAGGGGGCAAGAATGTCTGTGGAATGAAGCCAACCTTGGTAGCATAAATACTCATATGAAAGAGAGAGTTTTACCTGTAATGTAAATATCCTTATCCATTGGTCCTCTTAATATTTGTCAAACGCGCCAGGGGGTGGAGCTGTTTGGGGTGTCTAAGCGCTAATACGGGCCAATCAGGGTGCAGCCAGCAAAGCTGATTGGGCCGGCCCCTAGAGCTCCTGCCCTCCATCGCTGTCTGCTCCCTGCTCACCTGCCAGATGCACCTGGCTGGCCACGAGGTGCCACTGCATGCACTCTGGTCTGCTGCCTGCACCTGTTCAGGGCCCTCAGAGGGACCAACGAGGTGGCGGGTGCCATGGTATCAGCGGCTGACCCCCCCCACACCACTGTGCCCTCTTACAGGCAGTACCACCCTCCAAAGGCCCTCCGCCACTGCAGCACATCCTCCACTACTGCCGCCCAATGAAGGCCCTCAGAGGCCCAGACTACACGCCACCGCACCTCCGTCCTGCCACCTTTGGGACTCGCCACACTGCCACAACCCCAGAGAGGCCACTATCACCCGCTGCATTTCCCACTGCAGCGAGCTTCACAGCTAGTAGTTAACATAAATGCAATCATTACCTGGCCAAGCACAGAGATTCAGATGTTCTGTCAGGTCATGTATTTGACAGCATCTTAAACCTGAGTTACCACTGCACATCTGGACTTTAATGATGATGATGATGATGATGATGATGATGATGATGAGATCATTCATAGTGCACTGCAGTCTTTGGAAAGCCAAAGCACAAAAAAGAAAACATGGTAGACAGAGCATAAAATTAGGTTTATAATGGTCAATTCCATATGGGCAGAAAAGGCTGAGTGGGCACTCTTATGGAAGTAGAGCTAATCCCTGCTTCCACATGATGCAGCCTCTGGGCCAGCCCCCTCCCAGGCCTGCCATGGATTGGGCCCTCAGTTGCCCCAAGCTAAGGGAACACAGAAGAATCCACATTCCCTTAGCCCAGTGAAGAAGCCCACAGGGCTTGTCCTGTGGCAGGCCCGTGTAGACAGGGAAGAGCAGGCGTTCCAGGCCCTGCTCCTTCCTGTATTATGGTGGGCCAGAGGGGGCTAAAAGTGTCCCAGTCAGCTTCGTAGCATTTTGCCATGCTACAGGGCGGACAGGGGCATTTTTTTTATTTTGCAGGAAGCTGGGATTGCATTCCATAAAATCCCACCTTCCTGCAAAATAATAATAATTTTTAAAAAATCCACCACCACTGCGTTTCCCAGGGGGACACATTTTAGCTTTGGATCAGATCTGGCACAGCTGCCACTGTGCAGAATTGGCCTATGTTAGATTTTGATTTGATTCTGAACTGAGTCCCCTTAACTTAAAGCATAGCAACTAAAATTTTCACTTAAATTTCATATAACAAATTTAGCACACACTGCCTAGCTTTCACTTTCACCTTTTCTTGTAATTCAGATGTTGGCATAGTTTATGGGTGAGTAATTGTGTAGAACCAGAACACATACAATGCCTACAGGTTTTGAATAATCAGGTTTATCTTCTGTTATGCCAATGGACAAAATTTGCTTCCAGCAATTACTGATAAAGTATGGGATTGGATCCTTCAACTTGAACTTGTATTATAACTATGATTAAGATTCCTCAAGAGCAAGCAAGTCTAATAAGAATCCTGATCAACTCTGTTTAGTGGAGTTCATTTCTCGGAAAGTGACCTTAGTATTGCACTACCACTTATCAGAATATTAATAGGCGCCTTACACCCAGATACAAGTGGCTCCACCGAGGAAAACCATTTTGCGAATTAACATTTGAATGATTAGCTGAGGAATTCAAAGAATGTTTTTATCAAGATTAGTTAATAAGAAGGCCTTTGTTTTTACTTTTGGCTTTTTTGGGTCAGATTGCCTTTAAATTCACTATAATTTATTTCCAGTTTATTTCACTGGAACCGAAAGAGAGCTTATTCAGTCCTAAACAGAGGGCTTTCTGACTCTATCTACAAACCTTAGCACTTTGTTCACTCCTGCTTCGTATTCAGATGAAACATGCTAGATACACATCTGCCTCAAATATCCACTTCGTATAATCTCTTCCACTTAAAATTTCTGGTAAGGTCTTGGAGGAGGAGCGTGTCTCATGGCTTAAGTGCCACTCAGAGCTTAACACCCACTCAGGGTGGCTGCCCCGCCCCTGAGTGCCTCCTCCTCCAGTTGGCTTGCCTGTCTGTCTAGCAGCCAGCCAATTGCCTTCTGTCCCCATTCCTGACCACCCCTCCTCCTTCCACTTCCCTCTGAGGCTTGGAGGCTGCAGAATTCTGCCACGTGAGAGCTGCCCCGGCTGGTGAGTTCCATAACAACTGCGTGCAGCCTTTCCAGGTCCTGGGGGGAGGAGGAGGCTGTCCACAGAGTTCTTCCACTCCACTCCCCTACCCTAGTGCCTGTTGTATTCCTGAATGCAATGGGCTTGGTCCCTAGTCTTTTATAATTTGAGTCTCATTGTTTTTCACATTGGTCTATATTGTCAGCATCAATTGAGAATATTATTCTGTGCATTGTAACCCATTGAGGCTTGAATTATGTGCTCACCTTCGTGACCTAAAATGTCTCCCTTCCTATTATTAAGACAACTGTATGAAGCTTTCCAGTCAATTTCACCCAATGTAAGCAGGCTCTGAGCTGAGGTACTCTTTGACTTATTAGTCCCTGTTAACTGGGGTTAACTGAGGCTATCTTGGACCACACGCTTCCATTTTCTCCACTTGGCTATTTATTTTAACATGTCCAGTTAGCCAAACCCGCAGAAAATAGAGGATCTCTCTTCCTGTTTACCGAAGAATAAAACTGAAGTACAATGTTAATCTGTTGGATACCAAATGTTGAATTTTAAATTTGATTGGCCTCGTTCCACTAACCATGATGAATCCAACTGTGGTGAAAAGCATGTTTTTGTCCATTGGACTTGCTGAAATGGGGGGGGGGGGGATCTGTAACACTGATGACGCCCTTTTGCTGAAATCGATTATAAAAACACCTTTTTGTGCTGTGAGGTCTGATGTCTTGAGTTTTATTGTTAAATTGTGCAACAATGAAAGAAGTTCTTAGAATAAGAAGTAGAAGAAGAAGAAGAGGAATTGGTTCTTATATGTTGCTTTTCCCTACCCGAAGGAGGCTCAAAGCGGCTTACAGTTGCCTTCCCTTTCCTCCCCCCACAACAGACATCCTGTGAGGTAGGTGAGGCTGAGAGAGCCCTGATATCACTGCTCGGTCAGAACAGCTTTATCAGTGCCGTGGCGAGCCCAAGATCACCTAGCTGGCTGTATGTGGGGAAAGTCCATGCTCTTAACCACTATACGAAGCTGGGAGGACAATGCATTTTGGCTATAAAAAGTCTTAGATTGAGAGAGGATGTTTCTAATGTCTGTGTATTAAAATGCTGGTTATAAGAATTGTTTGTGTGACTTCCATCTTTCTCAAGACACATTTATGTAATCTAATACAGTTTATAATAACTTCAATGTACTTTGCATCACTGGGAAGTACTGATATTTATCTTTTAATGGGATCTTCAGAGAGAGCCTAATTTTTCCCTCTAAAGTAAATACCTACATCTTATATGTGCCTTATGTTAAAAATGTTTTCTGCTGGAGTTATCTTGCAAATGAATATATCAGACTCTTGTATTTCATTCCTCTTTTTCTGGGCTTAAATAGAAACCTGACAGTACAATCCTAAACAGAGTCACACTCTTCAAGTCATAGGACACTGTAACTAGCTTACAATTGTATTGTCAATATTTTACGTTGAAGTAAAGGAGAAGCTCTGGGGCAGGTTCATGAATTAGTACAAATTGTTTTTTAAATATAAATATCTAATTCAACTACTAAAATATTTTTAATCCTGTACAATTATTCCTTATTTCTATTAAATGGATGCAATTGACAGACCACATTAATAAAATGCATGGATAGAAATAAGGACAGGAGCATGTTAAGCAACATGAGTCCAGGTTGAACTGGAAAACCAACTGATAGGAATGTGTGATTATATATATCCTCTGGAATGGATCCAGAAAATATCACAGACATGTTACACACCAGTATGGCCTTAGCAGTTGAGGCCTCTCATAAGTGAAGGAAACAAGAAAATAAATTACCTCCATTGGGGAAAAGACAAGTACATCCCCCCACAGAACTAAAATCAGCTGTATACAGGTGGGATAATCTATATTATGCAAATTGTGCAGTTCAAGTATAATTATTTCAGCAGCAATGACAAGCTCTTAGAAGAAGTAGAAGAGTCAGTTCTTATATGCCACTTTTCTCTACCAGGAGTCTCAGTGTTGTACTTGTTATATTGTTGAGGTCCGACACGCTTCTCTGTGGTCAGGGATCCGTAGCCAGTTGGAGGTGGTAAAGCATGAGGCTTTTGGGGGGGCATGGGCAGGGAGGCAGTCTCTCAGGTACACTGGGCCCAGATTGCGTATGGCCTTGAAAGTGATTACCAAAACTTTAAGATTAATCTGGAATTCAAGTGGGAGCCAGCCTAGTTGTTGAGAGTACAGGCTGGATGTGGGATCTCCAGGATCTCCTGGCCATGGCATTCTGCACCAGATGTAATTTTCTGGATCAAGGATATGCTAGACTTGATCAAAATAGCCTGAACTAACTGATATGGAAAGTGAGAGAAAAAACAAAATCAGACAAATGCCACAACAAATTCTGAAGTATATAGCCAAAAACTGATGACTGAGCACTGCAGAAATTAGATGTGCATATTTTCTTTGTCTCTCCTTCTTTTCTGCTATAGTAAATTTCATATACATTTTCCACTGAAACATACAAGCATTTATCCTTTCCCAAAGACTGTAACACATTACTGGTTTGCTAGTGCTATAATTCATTGGTCCCCAACCTCCGGTCCAGGGACCGGTACTGGGCTGTGGATCAGTCGGTACCGGGCCGCAGCTCCTCCTCGTCCTCCTCCCGGGCTGCTGCCTCGGGGGATACTCTACCACTCTGTCGCGGGCTCACCTTTGGTGCTCTCCAGCGGCCGCCATGGCTGGGGCTCCCCCTTGGCGTTGCACTGCGCAGCTGCTGCTGGCAGCAACCCCCAGTGGGTGGCGGGAAGTCAGGGGCGCCAGCAGGAAAGCAAGTGGAGCAGGGGATCAGGTGGCAGCAACATCCTTCAGCAAAAGACTACTCCCCCCTCGGCCTCAGTAAAATTGTCAAGCGTTGACTGGTCCCCGGTGCTAAAAAGGTTGGGGACCACTGCTATCATTCACAGCCTGGGGCACATCTGACCATTCCCTAAAATAACGAGATTGAAAGTGGGTACACCACAAGATACCCTTACCATTTCACATTGAAATCATAACCCTTCCCCCTTTTTGGAACTAACTCTGATGACGTATTCCATCTTGTTTTCACTACATCATTAAATAGTGTTTGCATACTAGATCCATTCCCATCCATCATATTACCCAGCTTTATTTGCCCTGACTGATATACCTAAAGGAAGACAAGGAGAGTGTATCCTTGTTGGTTCCTTTCACTTTAGGGGCGTGCAAAAGAAAAATTATTTGTAGGAGGTTTGGATATATTTAACTCAAAAAATATTGATATACTTGAATTCCAAATACTATTATGGTATTTGGATTTTTGTTGTTTTTTTTTTTGGGTGGAGGGAGATTTCTGGATTGTTTGGGTCCATTATTCCATATGGGGAACAGCTAGGGGAGATATTTTTTTACAAGTATGGTTGTTTTTAATGGCTTCTAGGTGTCTAGGAGAGTTGTTTTAAGAGATGCAAGCACAAAAATTGCAGCGGAGCTGCTTCTGCCTGCCCTTAAAATAACCCCCAAGTTTCAAGTTAATTAGACCAACAGTCCAATTCTACATGCCTCTTAGCAGAGTGCCCTCAGCCATTTTCCATTATTTTCTATGGAGGGGGAAACGGTGGGAACAAAACAAAACCTTGCAAGTTGCTTCCATGTTAAAAAGCCATGCATGCAAGTAGCAATCTCTGAGAAGAGGCAGCAAGCCAAAAGAACCATAACAGAGCTCAGTAATCACAGCAGAACCACAAGCCAATGTGTCAAGGCAAAGTCAAACAAGAGACACTCTTAAGTAGAAACTGAAGTAAGAAGGATAGATTTTTCAAGCCCAGCAAAACTTATTGAAGGTTGCTACACTGCATTTTATGCCAATAAAGGTACTCAAACTGACAACTTATTGCAGTGTATAAGAAGCCCAGAAGAACCAGTGCCACTTTAACAGTTGAAATAAAAGAGGTCTAATGGCAAACCAGAGAGTGTATACTGAAGTTGGGGGGCATTTTTAAAGGTCAATTTGCAAATGCTAGTTCCCAGTATTCCCAGTTTTGTTTTGTTTTCCAGAAAAATCTTGTTTATATTTAGGATGCCAATTATATCAACACATTTTTGGGTATATTTTTTCCTCAGATGTATTGGAATGAACACCCCTAATATGTACTCCTGAAACACTTGGAGTGGGGAGGTTCTGTAGTGGTTTTGTAGTGTTTTGTTCCTCTCTGAGCATGGCTTATTATTCTGTTTCATGAGATTCCTCGTGTTTCAGTTTTATCTCCTATTATATTTAACATTAATATGAAGGTTCTGACTCAAGTGGGTAGCCATGTTGGTCTGAAGTAAAAAAGCAAGGAAAGAAAGAAAGAAAGAAAGAAAGAAAGAAAGAAAGAAAGAAAGAAAGAAAGAAAGAAAGAAAGAAAGAAAGAAAGAAAGAAGCAAGTATAAGTAGCATGATGACAAGATCTGAGTCCAATGGCACCTTTAAGTCCAACACAGTTTTATTCAAGGTCCCTTATTGAATATCCTGGAAGATTGAAGTGTTCCCCTACAGGTTTTTCAGTCCTGTGATTTTTTATGTCAGGCTTGTGTTCATTAATTCTTTGGCAAGTGGTGTGACCTGTTTGCCCTATGTAGAGAACAGAGAGGCATTGTTGGCATTTAATAGCATATACAGTGTTAGAAGATGAGCATGTGAATAAGCATTTAATGGTGTAGGTCAGTGGTCCCCAACCTTTTTATCACCGGGGACCACTCAACGCTGGGGACCACTCAACACCTTTTACTGAGGCCCGGTGGGGGGGGGGGTAGTTTACTCCTGTACTCTCAACTACTGCCCTAGCACTCTCTGATCGCTATGGTAATGTTTAAACATCCCTTCAAAATAAGATACAGACACGCCACAACAATGAAGTGTGTTGTAAAGGGCTGGGGGGGGGGATGAAGTAAAGGGCCGGGATGGGAGAAGTGTCCTTCGGGGCCCACCTCCAATTAGTCGAAGGACCACATGTTGTCCGCGGCCCACAGGTTGGGGATTGCTAGTGTAGGTGACGTTGTTACATCCAGTTATTGTGTTATTGGATTGTATATGGCAGCAAAGTTAGCATCTGTGTTTGTTCCAAGCTCTGGTACCAGTGTCCATCTTCAAATTAGATGTTGCATTCTTGTGAGTGTGGAGTTGTTTGAGATTGGGGGATTGTCTGTGCACAAGAAAAGGTTTGTCCCCCAGTACTTGGGAAAGAGAACTGTCATCCAGTAGGGATTTCAAGTCTCTGATAATGTGCTGAACTGTTTTGAGTTTCGAGCTATATGTAACCACTAGTGATGTTCTGTTATTGTCTCTTTTGGGCCTATATTCCAACAGGTTTTCTCTTGGTATCCTTCTGGCTTTGTTAATCTGTTTCTTGACCTCATAGTTCCAAGAAAGTTTGTCATAGATCCTTCAGGCAATAATGTCTGTGGGACTGGAGCAGATGTAGTTGTAACACAGAGCCTGATTGCATGCAATGGATTGTTTGGTATGTTTAGGATGGTAGCTAGAGGCATGCAGGTACATTTGTCGGTCAGTAGGCTTTCAGTATAAGGTTCGGTCGAGGCATCCATTGTTTATTTTTACAGTAGTGTCAGGTTGATGGTGGGCATACAGTGACGCCAATGTTGATGGTTATCCTGCTTTCTGCGTCCCAAACTGCAAATCTGTTGTTTTGTTGCACAGGCTTTTTCTGTTCCAATTAACTTGGCATGTAACCTTGAGAAAGCTTTTTCTATTCTTAATTTCATCTTTTTATTTGCCTTTCAGGATTCCCTCTCCTCATTAAACCCCAAAATGAAGCCCAGCTTTCTGATGTGTATGTGCGTGCGTGTGTATGGAAACAAATCACAGAATATTCTTGAGGCATCTTATTTATTTGTTTGTTGCTTGTTTATTACATTTGTATTCCACCCTCCCTGAAGCTTAGGGTGGTTCACACAGAACATAGGGCACTATACATTAAACTCAGTTTCTGTGTTAATAAACTACAATGCAACAATGGTAACAATAAGAACAACAGAGGAGAACAGTTTAACAGGGTAATAATCAAATAGGTCCGTGGTCTAGATTTGGTACATGGATTCCTGAGAGGGATGTTCAGGGGCCCAATGTTGTTGCTGATTCCAGCCGACCTCAACCAAATGCCTGGTGGAAGAGCTCCCTTTTGCAGGCCCTGCAGAACTGTTTTAGTTATTTCAGGTTCTGATCTCTTCCGGGAGCTCATTCCACCAGGTGGGGGCCAGGACAGAGAAGGCTCTGACCCTCATTCAGGTCAAGCGGGCTACTTTTGGGCCAGGGATCACTAGCCAGTTGGCGGTGGCAGAGCACAAGGCTCTTTGAGGGGTGTAGGCAGAAAGGCAGTCCCTTAGGTACACTGGGCATTGACCACATATGGCTTTGAAGGTAATTACCAAAACCTTTAGCCTGATCCGGAATTTGACTGATAGTCATTGCAGTTGATGGATGATGGGCCAGATGTGGGACCTCTATGGTGTTACTTTGAGGACCAGCTGTATTTTCTGGATCAAGGGCAGGCCTACATACATCAAGTTGCAGAAGTTGAGTCTAGAGTTGACCATCGCATGGATCACTGTGGCTAGGTGTTCTGGGGTCAAGTAGGGTGCTAGTAGTTTGGCTTGGCGAAGGTGGTAAAATGCCAGCCACACTACTTTTGTGACCTGGGCTTCTATTGTGAGGGAAGCATCCAGAATCATGCCCAGATTTCTGGTGGAGTGAGCCATTGAGAGCTGCACAGCATCCAGGGTGGGCAGACGCTTCCTCACATGGAGCCTTCCTACCCAGCCACAGGACCTCCGTCTTATAAGGATTGAGCTTCAGAAGACTCTGCTTGAGCCACCTCATCACTGCGTCCAGACAACTGGCTAATGCTTCTGGGGGAGAGCCAGGGCAATCATCCATAAGGAGTTATGAAATATTCAGGCTCAGAATATTTTTCTCAAAGCTACAGATGTCATTCAGTTTTTCTACATGTCTACAACTTGATCTAGATTATGAGAAATGAGTCCCTCCTCAAAATGAATGGTGTCATCAAGTTTGAAAGGAGTCTTCTATTTAGCTATATGAATATTTGTGAATATAAGCAAAGTACTTTATGATTTGTTTGTTTTTTACAAGTTAAATAAGACACAGAGCTACATAGCATATACACTGTGTGAATGTGTGAGTTGAGACCCCACTTTGAGGCTTTTTAAAAAAAGTAGTATATAAATATTTTAAATAAATAAAATGGAGTAGTAAAACATTTGAAAGAGCTGGCTGCCACTGAATGTTTTCAAACTTTCCATCTACTCAGGGACTAGCTGTCAAAATGTTACTGAAAAGGAATGAACATTCTAGCTGTCATTAAATCCAGGTGTACCCGTAGAATGTTTTTTAAAAGGTTTTGTGAGTGCTTTCAAAGGATGCTGGAAAACACGTATCCAGCCACCTCCCTTGACAATGCCTTCTCTTCCTGAGGAATAAACCCTGTATTTCAGTGAGGGGTAGTAACTGTCCGTGGCAAATAACTTGTTATGTCTTTTACAATTACAATTCCAGTCTTCCCTAGACTACAGGAATTGTCTATCTTCTGGTTTTGATTCAGTCAGAAGACCAAAAGAACTACATTCTCTCTAATACATGTTCTTTCCACTGCAGGTTATTCTCTGCAGCTTCTTAAAAGCATGTCTTCGTTCTGGAATCCAGGAGAACCTGACAGACAGCACTAGGTAGCAGCAGAATGGATATGAGCCTCTTTTTGAGTCAGGTCCAGATGTGAAGAGGATAAGTCCCACTCGCCTAGTTTTTGTCAATCTCATTAGAAAATTCTTGATTAAACTGGATTAAAGTGTTACATGGGCCCTAAGAACATGAACAACTGTTGAGGATAGGCAGAGAACTGGGAAGAGGCTTCAAAAAGGAGAACAGTTGAGGGACAGGCAGCCCCAGTGTAAAGATGGTGAAAGAATAGGCCATAAGCAGAGAAATAGGAAACCTAAAGAAGAGGTCATAGGTAGGGATGGGCATAAGCTGGGAAATTCCAGTTCTGTTCAGGGTGTTCCCTAACAAAACTGAACCCAAAGCCATAAAATAAACCAGCTCGTTTGGGACAGTCCATTTTGCTTCCTCCCGCTTCGAAGCAGAAAGCTGAGAAATTGATGGTTTAAATTGCGGCCAGGCGGATCCACCAAGCTGTTAAGTTTCAATGGCTGAGAGCTCTTTCAGGCCATAGAAATTGTTTTTGTGATACTAATTTAAAAAAAAAAACAAACACCTGAGGAATTGAATGAGTAAACTGATGTGGGAACAAAAATGTATTTTTAAATATCTGTGCAGGTATATAACTGAGATCCGATAAGTCTTCAGCTTATGTTTCTGATTCATTTTTTGTTCTCATTCCTCACATAGTTCCATTAGGTTACTCATTTTCAATATTTTGAATAAGGGAAAGAGACTGAAAGTTACATGACCTGCTGAAAACAAGTCTAAGGTCTGTTAGTCATAGATAATATACATGCTGTTCATTGTCCCGTGACAATTCTCCCAGCAAGACAAAACTCAGAGTCCTAGACAGAAAGTATCAGATTCAGAGTTTCTTCACTTCAGTAGGTTCTTTTTGTAGGGGCAAGGAAACTCCAAATAGATTACATCATATGTTTTAAAGATATCGATAAAATGTCTGATTTGAGTTACAAATCTTTTAGGGAAATGTTCTGTGATTCAGAGTCAGCAGGTATCCGATATTCTGGATACAGATTTTTACTGTCATAACCAAAAGGATTCTTTATTTCCTGTAACATTTGTCATGTGCACGCCTTCAAGTATATTCGTTTTATGAAAAATTATTATTCCTGAATCACCCACCATAATCAAGGGAATCTGCCTGCCCTAACCACCTCCCATTGGTTTTATCTAGCAGCCTTGCACTTCAATTGGATCAGATTTCTGCATTAGCAGTAGATATCTCCTAATGGTCCAGAGAGAAAATAAAACCTTTAAGCCATAAAGACATCCTGTCTCATTCTAAAAGGAGATCCCAGCATTTAATTAACTTCATAAATTAGCTGTAGATATAGGACCATCAATTTACTGCCAAATGGAGGTAACATAATCTCTCTGATCCTTTCTGCCATTGTAATGGATTCCAAACATCAATTAATGTGTCCTTGAGCCCTTTCCATTTGGGAGCATGATGGTCATGGACAATCTAATGTGCAGACTCAGTTCACAAAGGAGTGCTAAGCTGTGAAATTATCAATAGCCTAAGAATTATAGCAGGTTGTTCGGTGGACTGTTTTTTTCTGGTCATGCTCTATTCTTTTCCCCGTTCTCATATTTTAGAGCTCACCCTGCTCCAACTGAGACTGCTGAAGATACACCTACTTCAAATGAACCATCTGTGGAAGGTGGCAGCATTGACAAGTGATTTTGATTTCACCTTCTACCCTTCAAGTGGACTTTGTTGCTTGGGAACCGTACCATGTCTGAGAGACATTAATCTCAGACAGCTTTTAGACATACACAAATTTGGTGCACCCCCCTCCCTTTATATATTAACTAGTCTCTTCAATTTTTCTATATCCTGTCTCCTTTTGTCTCCAATATATATGAAAGAGGCTGCTTGTAAATTTTATAATTGAACTCTGCATCAAACAAGTTGTTTCCATATGTAATTGGAAACAAGATGGAAAAACAAGCAAATAAAATTATGAAATAGCTTTCTCTTATAAGTAACTTCGTTTGTTTTCAGCTCTGCAATTTTTTATACACATCCTGGATATCCATCTACTGCAGGCATAATGATTGCCTGGTGATTTACTGTGTAGTCCTAAACACAGTTGCACCCTGATAAGACCACTGAAAACTGTGCTTGGTACTGCACTGTATATCCTTAAAAGGTATTAATGGGTAAATGACTGAACATCTGAAATCGTGATCGTATAAATAAAAGCGGTAAGGCATCCTGGGAGCAGTTGGTGTTAAGGTTTATGGGCCAATCAGGTCCATCATTGGCACCTTTAGGCCTCTGATTGGCCATCCACCCACTGGCTGCCCAATCAGATTAGAACTCCTGTCCCTAATGGTCTTCCCACAATTCTGCGGCTTCTTCACAATCTCTGGCCCCTCAGAGACATTTCCTGAGGTGAGTGAGCTGCCAGGTGTGCCTGGGGACTCTTTGGCTTCACCCTCCTGAGTCAATGGCTCTTGCCAACAGAGCTTAGGGAAGCCAGCCTGTGCCTTTTCTGAGGGGGAGTGCCCACCCCCCATCCCCCAACCGCCACCTTGCTCCTCTTACAGACCCTGGGGCACACCAGCTGCCAGGCCATCCCTCCCACCTGCCTAACATGGAGGCTACCACATGGAGGGTGCCTCCATGCCAGCTTCTGCTAACTCTGAGTAATGCCTGCAGGCCAAAAAAATCCCAGCAGCCCCAGCCTAAACCACAGAGGAGTGGGCCATGGGGGAAGGCCAGGGAGAGGGGAGGGCCCCCTAGGATTACAGCTCCAGACTAAAGATATCAGTTCCCGTAGAGAAAATGGATGCTTTGATGGGAGAACTCTCTGGTACTGTAATTGGGGATGCCATAGAATTACAACTCCAGAATAAAGCGATCAGATCGCCTAGATAAAATGGATGCTTTGAAGGGAGAACTCTCTGGTACTGTAATTGGGGGGTGCCAGTCTCCAGGTGAGACCTGGGATCCCCTAGAATTACAGCCTGCATCTTTGCTCCAGTGTCCTCCTGGTTGTTTTAGGGCAGGGGTGGCCAAAATGTGGCTCTCCAGACTATAATTCCCATGAGCCCCTGCCAACAGTTAAGGAACAGTGGCCTCTAAACTGAACAGCTCTCTCAGTTCCACCTCCCTCACAGGATGTCTCTTATGGGGAGAGGAAGGCCTTCCCCCCTCTCCATCCACACCCCCCCCCCAGAAACCAACCAAGCTCTAGCACCCGTTGTATTCCTGGATACAACGGACTTAACCTCTAGTACTTTATAAGGTAGGATAATATTCTTACTTTTCCAAAGTATTGTGTGCCATGATTGTGAAGACAGGCAGAAAAGAGAAAAAGAAAGTACATCCAATCAATAGAATAACAAGTCAAGGGCAGCATAGGTGTTTGGACAAGGAATAGAAACACAATGTGGGCAGTTGTAACATTGAACTGGTATATTGACAGGACACTCACAACCCTATCGCTCATCCACTGCAACTTGCCACCCCCTTGAACCTTCACAGAATCAGCCTCTCCGTCAGATGGCTGTTTTAAAATTTCCAAAGATGGAGAACCCACCACCTCCCGAGGAAGCCTGTTCCGCTGAGAAACCGCTCTAACTGTCAGGAACTTCGTCCAGATGTTGAGACGGAATTTCTTTTGAATTAATTTCATCCCATAGGTTCTGCTCTGTCCCTCTGGGGCAAGAGAGAACAACACTGCTCAATCCTCTATATGGCACCCTTTTAAATACTTGAAGATGTTTATCAGATCCCCTCTCAGTCGTCTTCTCTCCAGGCTAAACAGACCAAGCTCCCCCAACCTTTCCTCATACGTCTTGGCCTCCAATCCCCTCACCTTCTTTGTTGCCCTCATCTGGACATGCTGCAGTTTGTCTACATCCCTCTTCAACTGTGGTGCCCAAAACTGAACACAATACTCCAAGTGAGGCCAAACCAGAGCAGAGTAAAGCAGTACCATCACCTCCAGTGATCTGGACACGATACTCCATTTGATACAGCTCAAATCCCATTTGCTTTTTTAGTCACCGAGTCACACTGCTGATTCATGTTCAATGTATGGATTACTAAGACTCTTAGATCCTTTTCACACATACTACTGCCAAGACAAGTTTCCCCCATCCTATATTGGTGTAAATGGTTTTTTCCTACCTAAAGCTTTACTGAAATCCAGATAAACTATGTCCACGGCATTCCCCTGATCCAGCAAGGTAGTCACTTTCTCGAAGAAAGAGTTAGGGTTGGTCTGACATGACTTGTTCTTGCGAAACCCATGCTGAGTCTTAGAAATCACAGCTCTCAGTTCCAGCTGCTCAAGGACCGAGTGTTTGTCCCGACTGAATTTCATTTTATTCATTTTAGCTCACTTCTCAAGCCTATCAAGATCATCCTGTATTCTGATTCTGTCTTCTGTTGTGTTTGCTACCCCTCCCAGTATCGTCTGCAAATTTAATAAGTATCCCTTCTAATCCCTGACAGATTAGGATCCATACCACACTTTACCAACTTGTCAACAAGAATATCATTGAACCTTATCAAAAGCTTTACTGAAACCCAGAAATTGTGTCCATGGCATTCCCCTGATCCAGCAAGGTAGTCACTTTCTCAGAGAAAGAGATAAGGTTGGTCTGACATGACTTGTTCTTGCGAAACCCATGCTGAGTCTTAGAAATCACAGCTCTCTGTTACAGCTGCTCAAGGACCGAGTGTTTGATTATTTGTTTTTCCAGCTACAGATGTCAAGCTGACGGGTCGATAGTTACCTGGATCCTCCTTTTTCCTTTTCTTGAAGATGGGAACTACATTTGCCCTCCTCCAATCATCTGGCACTTCATCTGTTCTCCAAGAAGAGTAAAAAATAATGGACAGAGGTTCAGAGATTGCATTTGCAGTTCTTTTAGCACCCTTGGATGCAATTCATCTGGCCCAGAAGACTTTGTTTCATTTAAAGAAACTAGGTGTTTGTGGACTGTTCCATCCTAGGCCACCATTCCCGTTCCCCATGTTGTGTTACATTTTTGCCACATTGATCACTATTTCCCTCACAAGAGAAGACCAAGAAGAAATAGGAGTTAAGCAGGTCAGCTCTCTCTTCATCATCTGTTATAATTGCACTTTCTTGTCCTCGCAGTGGTCTGGTGTCCCTATTCTTTTTCTTGCTTGAAATATAACTAAAGAAGCCTTTTTTTGTTATGCTTAGCATTTCTTGCTAGCCTAAGCTCATATAGAGCTTTAGCTTTTCTAACACTTCCCCTACAATTAATGGTTATTTGTTTATACTCATCCTTGGTAATAAGGCCTTCCCTCCATTTCCTAAATGACTCCTTTTTATTCCTCAAATCTTTTGACAACTGCTTATGGAGCCAAATTGGCTTCCTTAGGCTCCTTCCATCTTTTCTTCTCAAGGGAATTGTTTGTGATTGAGCCTTCAGTGTTTCCCATCTCTTTAAGTCTTTCTGACCATGGGACTCTACACAACATACCTTTAAGTCTGTGAAAATCAGCTTTCCTGAAGTCCAGTCTATACGTATGACTACGTAAAGGTTTTCTCTTTCCCACGATTGAAAGGCATGGCTAGAATATGGACAAGTTGTTCAACTGTGTTTTCTTGTTTTTCTTGTTGTTTTTTTAATTAAACAAGCATGCATCTCCTGTTGAAGGATCTTTATAGGAAAAAAGTCTGCAAGATATCTTGGAGTGCCACATCCCAGATAGAATTGGGATCAGACGAAACACACCAATAGCCTGTCTTGTTATGGACTAATGACCCCAGTGGTGTGACTTGTTACAAGGGGGCTTTATTTGTTACACACAGAGGAAAACCTTCTTCAGTATCCCTTCACTTCATTCATGCATTTCTGAACTTTTTCCAATCAAATAGTTTCGGAATCTGTGCGGTACACCATAATATTTTGCACCTTCAGGAAAACAAGATTGTTTAAAACAAAAATGTATTTTGTGGTTATAGTGAACTAAGGGCAATGTAGCATGCAAGTATTGTTGAGAATCAGGATATGTGGACTACATTCATTATTAATTACAATACATAAAAGTGAAAAAGGTGAAATTCTCAGTATTATCTCATCAACTGAGAATTAAACTCCTACATGCTTACAAAAACATTTGACAGAACAATGAGGTATTATAACTTAATGTGCTTTACAAAATATAGAATAGTAAAGTCTGATTTGTAAGGGATCAAGTGATAATTTAAAGTAGCTCCCTTCTCTGTGTATAAAGCTTATGTGTTCCTTTTGTTCAGAGGTGGTGGTTGTTATTTTAACAACTACACCAGCATGGTGTAGTGCTTAAGAGCAGCAGCCTCTAATCTGGAGAACCAGGTTTGATTCTCCATTCCTCCACACGCAGCCAGCTGGTAACCTCAAGCTAGTCATGGTCTTGTTACAGCTGTTTGCTCATAGCAATTCTTTCAGAGCTCTCTCAGTCTTACTTACCTCTCAGGGTGTCTTTTGTGGGAAGAGGAAGGGAAGGCGATTGTAAGGCACTTTGAGACTCCTTGTGAGAGACTTCAATTTCTAAATAAGTAAACTCATGGTATTACATTTTCTTTATTAAGAAAATGCAAGCATCTACATTGAAGGCATAGTCAGGACTGATTTACAAAGCATAGAGTGAAAAATATAGGGGCTCTTCCCCCTCCCTTGGAAACTTGAACCAGGAACAGTTCAAAGGGTCAAAATATAGAATTAATCATTTGGCCATCAAGGATCAGGAAGGTATGGGAACTATAGGACACTAAAGAAAGGGAGAAAAACGAATGTAAGGAAGCATAAAACATAGTGGCAGGAAATCAACCTTGGGGGACCAAGCAAAAGCATCTGCGTTACATCAGGGCAAAAAGGCCAGGCTAAATCAACATCCTAACAAGCAACAGAATAAAAAAGAATGAAATCATGGCAGAAATACCTGGGGATTCTGACACTCCTTTAGGTAGTGAAAATTGGGATACAAAATCCAACTCTTCAATCTTTCAGGAACTTTACTGCCTCTTCATAGATTGATTGTTGCAGATCTAGGGGTTAAATATCAAGGAAAACTTCCCAAGATCTGTCATTCTGTAGATAAAGACCATCAAGGCTTTCCTGAGTCAGTGGGTCAAAAGACAAGAGCAGTTTGCTCTGTTTTCATAATGAATTCCCCTCTTATTTTTTTCCACTTCTGCATTTGTCCCTGCTTTCTGAGTAGATGTCCATCTGAGTGTTGTTGTTTTTTTCTCCTCCTGCATTGCTTTCCCACCCTTCAGGGTTCAGCAGGCATTCTTTTCACTTTTTAAGAGTGCTATTGCCACAAGTTTTCCAGGGGTTATTTTCACCTCAAGCTGAAGCTATTTCAAAGCAGAAACCTTTTCTTGATTTTTTTTGCCCCAGCCAGCCCCCCACTCCTGCATCATCCACATTGTTTGGGGACTGCCCACTGTATAACTTTCACCCTCCTCCTGCACTCTTAGTCGTACCATCACCAGTGCCAGTACACTATTATATTTGTTTCTATTGCCCTACCCAGCCTAGAGATTCAGTGCAGTCCTGGCAGAAGTGGTGAGGAGAGAAAGATTAGACAGGGACTGTTGCTGCACAAGATGTAGCCATTCCACCCAGCCATTATGCTGCTCCATCCCCTGTTTTTTTGCCTCGGGATACTTAACCCTATCTTTTCCCAAGTCCACATGAGGGAGCCTTTGCCCCCCCCCCCGGTATGCCCCCAGATTTGTTTCTGCACACAATAGCTGAGGGACAGGAAATGTTTAAAAAACAAAACAAAACATGGTTACTGCGTTATGATGCTGCATCGTTTTAACAAACAAGGTTGTTGGGAGTTTTGTCCCTGGAGGACTGAAAACAAGAAAAGTCAAGCCACTCTGTATTTCCTTTCACCCCCAAAACCTGAAGCTGTGAATGAGGTCTTGCAAGCTAAATAGAAAACACAAGGGGCAATCCGGCTAAATTGTGGACAGTGGCACTCCAGCATGCCTGTTGCTTTCAGTTTATAATTATCTACTGTATTGTACCTGCCCATTCTTATGTATTCAATAGATATTGATGTGCTGCACTTGATGACAGGAGGGTAGATGACAGGAGTGATTCTGGGGTGGGGGGAGCAATGGCTGAGACTGCCCAACTGGGTTTTCCCACGCCCCTTACATATACCCGTTGGATCACATGTCAATGCGGATTTCTGTGCATTCTCTTGACCTGAGCCAATTGAAGGTGCAAGTCAGGGGCCCTTCCAGAAGGAGTCCGATTCCATGTGGAATGGGGGGTGGGGGCCACTGGAGGCTGTTTTATTGTCTATGGGGTTGTATCAGGATTTAATGAATTGTCGGTGGGAAATAAATAAATAAACAAACAAATAAATAAATAGGACAAATAGAAATCAGAGCCTAATCTGTCATGAGGAAACTGTCCCATTGCTTGACCTTGTGCCGCTTTTGGGACAACCCCCCCCCCTTCAGGTTGGTTACTTCTGCTGAGGCTGTGCTGGCTCTCTGGGTAGGGGAGAGCCAGAGAATGAGGCAGCTGCAGCGCAACTTTGCTAGGCAGGGTGTGTGTCCAGTTTGCCTTGGCTTGTTGGACTGCAAACTTTCTATGGTGGCTGAACACCAGCAGGGACCCCAAATGCACACAGCAATCCACTGGCCTTTTCCCTTTATGGGGACCAATGCAGGAAGAGGCACCCAAGAGGGCATTCAAGTTTCCCACCAAAGCTGCAAACCTTTCCATCCTCTGCACTCTTCCCATTACACAAAGCGGGCTGCCCATGGCTTGGCCTGCTTGCATAGCCCTCATGAGAGCAAAGGATCTAAGCCCAACATGAAAGAAGTACCACCCACCTACCCAGACACACATTTATCCAACCCAGGGTCTACTGTCTGCACCCTCACAACCTGGCCTTGTTTTTCCCCCTCTTGTTCCAGGGCAGCTTGTACGCTTCATCTGGCAAGGGTTGGGAGCAGGGAGTGCTTTTGTGTTAGCTATTGTCTCCTCTCTCCTTGAAACCACTTTTCCAGTTCCGCCCTCCCCTTTGCCAGGGCAACACCACCCACTTCTAGCCTGGACTGCCACCACGGGTTCTGTCTCTGTCTGGCCAGCCACCACAACCAACAGGGTAATCAACCTAGATGTAGCCATCCCACATCACTTTGGGGACACACCCCCTCCCTCAATCTCCTCTGGGTTTTGTATCCCCACACAAGGTTTGAGAGGGTGGGGCGGGTAAAACAATGGGTAGTCCTGGGAATTAAGAGCACTTAGTTTCACCATCCATTTTTGATTGCCCTGTTGCTGGCAGCAGTGGCAGCTTTAGAACAGTGCGACTGACGAACAGGCAGAAAGGAGGAGGAGGAGAACCAGAGAATGGGGCAGGGAAGAAGGCGACGGTGCCAGTTGGTGATCCTCACTGTCCCAGTCAGCTCTGTATCTGGAACCCACAATGGCTTGAGAGAAGGGCGGTGTGGACAGGAGGCTGCTTACTTTGGACTGGGGGAATGCCAGACTACATGAGGAGAGGGCACATCACACACACACACACACACACACACACACGTAAAGCTTTCTCTGACTTGTTTTTTCTCCAGCCATTTAAAGTCTGTCATTACACTTGGCCTTCCTTTAAAAAAAGAAAGAAAGAAACTCAGCAGAAATTGACAAGGTGGAAAATGTAAGCAGTAGTGGATCTAGTACACCGAGGAAGCGGTGAGAACCACTAAGGTCTGCTACTTACAGTTTCCAATAACACCCAGGGGGGAAATGGCCAATCATATGGCACCAAGAAACCCACAAAAAAACCTTCCGCGCTGTGACATATCTGTTTTTTTCATTGGTATGCAGAAAACATACCCCACAGTTCCAAAGAGAAAGCCAGAGGAGGGGGAAAGGTGCAGAGGGCAGGCACTGGAGTCAAACTGACTTCAGTGAAAGTTGGAAATAAACTGTGTGCACAGAAAAGGTCAGGGATTGCCTGTGTGTAGGATGGGTGGGGTGAATGAACACTGCTTTATACTTCAGGTATTTTAGCAAACACAGGGAGATATCTCATTAAATGAAAAGTTAAATCACTCTTTCAGGAGACCTTGCAGTAGTCCTCTGGCTCGGTTAATTATTAACATCCTGTTTTTTGTTTTGTTGGATTTTTTTGCCTCCATAAAGAAAAGAATTAATATTCTCCCTTAACTAATCAGCCACACTTACATTTTGCTTTCCTATTCTTTGTTTCTAAGTAAACTGTAAGCAATGTGTGTTTGTGTATATTAATTAGGTATATGGGTAAGGCTTAGAAATAGAGAACAATGTAGTCTTTGAAAGGCCTTTTTTCCCCCCTCAGTATGGATCTGTAGTTTTCTCAGTTTGGTTCAAGATACCCCCAAAATATAATGGTTTGTAAAATGAAGTTTCCTTTGTCAAACTAAAGTTGCTTCATAAACAGCAAGCTTGGATTTATCATACCAAAGGCGACATTTCTTCAGAAATCTTCAGAACAGCATTTTGTGCTTTTTAGCAATTAGGTCCCTGGCAAGTTTCTAATGTAGCCTCTCTTGGCACAGCTTGAATGCCTCCTTTCTTAACAGAATATTTTGCCAGCTCTTCATTGTGTTACTCTACTTGCCCTGGGAAATGCACTTGCTGCTTTCATTTTCCACTTGGGATTCTGAAATCCTGAGAAGGAGGAGAGCACATTTCTTGGGTGCAGAGAAATAGCTAGTCAGACAAAGCCACCAAGAAAGGAGCCCCTCAAGTTTTCCTATTATGTGGCAATAGAGAGGGAGCACAGTGTTTTCCACAGCGATGGAAAACAGAGCTCACCCTTACTTCTAGATGTGTTGGCTCAGGCCCAAGTCATCATCTTGTGTTCAGACTCCTGCTACAGGTCCCACAATCTCTTTCTGTCTAGTTATCAAAGACCATTTCCACGCAAGTGCAAACCTCCACATCAGCACTGTTAAATAACCAAAGTTTGTAAAACTTTGCGCATAACCTTTTGTCATCCCAAGAGTAGAGCCAAATTTAGTGCCACATAATCCCCTAATTTCTGAATCCACATTTTCGGATCTGAAGTCACAGTTTTCCAGAATCCCCAATTTTGAATTTTGTTTTCCAACTGTCCTTTTTTGATGTCAGTGTACCCCCTTATAATGTTGAGACAAAATGGACAGTGAGTTTTCATGTAACCTACTCTGTGCAATTACCTGTCTATGAAGTTCCATTCCTTTCCTTTTTTTTCTTTTCTTTTTTTTTGGGGGGGGTAGTATATTTTGATACCATGGACTAGTACTGTTTCTTCATTCTCCCCCACTGCTCTTCCCCTGTAGCTCCTAGTATGTTTCCTTTTTTTTACAGTGTTATGACATTATGATACTACTGTATATGCCACACAAAAACTAAGGTTTTATTTCTGACTAGGGGCAAAGCCCTTTGTCTCCAAGAATACAACGGGCGCTAGAGCTTGGCAGTGGGAAGAGGAAGGGGAGGAGTTGTCCAGTCTGTAAGGGCATGGGGTTGTCATGTGTGTTGTGTGGGAGGTTGTGGTGGCATGGTGGCAAATGAGGCCATGGGTGTGGAGATATGGGTGTCAAGAACCTGTGGTGTGGAATGTTCGTTGATTGTGGGAGAGGACTGACCTTTGGGAATTGTGGCATAGTGGTTACAAATGAGCTTTCCAGAGCCATGTCCTCAGATATGTGAAGGGAAAAACAGACTGGAGACTCTTCTTAGGAGAAGATTACATGGCAACCAATTCCCCCCAGTTCTGCATCACTTCTTGCGTGAATTAGGCCACATTCACCGAAATGCCCCTCTGCCCTAATACACATAGGGTAGTCACAGTACACAGGCCTTCTGTCTCCCATATTTTCATTGTTGGTAAAATGTTATGTGCCCACATGCTTCTTTCATGGTTGCTTCTTAGAAGAACGGATTTCTGTACCCTATTGCTTACTACCCAAAGGAGTCTCGAAGCGGTTTACAAACACCTTTTCCATTTGTCTCTCCACAATAGTCAACCCGTGAGGTATGTAGGGTTGTGAGAGATCTGAGAGAACTGGGAATGGGCCGCAGTGACCCAGCAGGCCTCAGGTGTCTCAAAGCATTTTCCAATCGTCTTCCCCTTCTCTCCCCATAGCAGACTCCCCATGAGGGAGGTGTGGTAGCGAGCCTCACAGGGAAGCTGGCAACCCTAAGAGGAAGACTGTCTGTGCACAGCAGTCTTGACCTTAGTAAGGTTTTTAATACTGTTTTTTTATTTGCCAGGCCAAGGTTATTTGCCAGTTACTATTTCAGTTACGATGTGTCTCCAGACATTTACTTGTTCTCTATTTAGTTTCAGGCTGTAAATATTTATTTAGATCTTCCTGCACATTCCAGACTCACAGGACTGATGCTGGGCTGCCTGTCTGCGCCCCAGAATACAAACAGTTGCTGATAAGGGCTGGCCATAGCCCATAGCCCAGGAGGGACACACCTGGACCACTCCCTACCAACTGCAGGCAAAAATGGCTCATTTGAAGGCTGGACTCTGAGGCATTGTACGATTTTGAAGTCCCACCTCCAAACCTCCAGGAATATTTCCAACCCAGGGGTAGCCAACCTCCAGGTGGGGCCTGGAGAGCTCCTGGAATTACAGCTCACCTGCAGAGTATAAAGATCAGCTCCTCAGGCAGAAAGGGCTACTTTGGATAGGGTTGTGGTAGTGAAGAAACATTTAAGGCTTCCCACACAGGTTGTTGTTGAATTGAAAGACTTGAGGCCTACTGCACAGGGTTGTTGTGCAGATGAAACAGGAGACAAAAGAGCCAGCTTCCTCTGCAGAATAACGCTGTGCAGTGGCCTCAAATCTGCAGAGAGTTGCAAAGAAGAAAGACACATGGCTTGGCTGTGTCCAACCCCCAGCCAGAGCAGTATTTTAAGTGAGAAGGGGCTTTTCTGTGGCCTCCCTGTCAGCCAACTGTTTGGCAGAAGGGGAAAGTTCCCCACCCTCAAAAGGAAGGCCCTCAGTCTCCCCTGCGTTGCTCTTGGAAATGCCTCCTTCCCTCAGTCAGGGCCTGTCAGAGGCTCCTTCGCAGCAGGCCTGAAGGGGGGAGGGGGAGGGGGAGCACTCTGCAGCCTCCTGCCAGCTCTGTCAGGGTTCTGAGGCCATTTGCAGTTGGACATGACAGTTAGAACAGCCTTGGGGCAAAAAGGGGTGGCGCAGCCTGTCTAAGCCTCTGTTCTCATCCCTCTTGGCAGCCCTGCTGACCTCCTCTCCCTGCAGTGGTCAGGAGCAGACTGGCAGCCAGACTGGGCTGGTTGAATGGAATTTTGGTCTGTCCTGGTGAGGGGCCAATAGGAAGGCACTTTGCGTGCCTCCCCATTGGCTGCTTGGCCCTGGATGGACACTCGGAGAGCCCAATCAGGAGCCGCTTCGCAGCTCCTGATTGGGCCCTCTGAGTTTTTATCCTGGACAGGGCCCGCCCTAACTCCTCCCCAGGTGGCCTTACTCTTTTATTTAATAGGACCCTGTCCTATTTAAAGATGAAGTACATGAGGACATAGTATGCTTCATATTATGGAATGTTATGAATTGGTGTATCCAGTTCAGCAGTGACCAGCCATTTTGATAGCTGGTGACTAAGGAGGAACAGGGGACATTTGAAATGGAAACAAGTGTGCTGTTCCCCGCAATACATCCAGCCATTTTTTACAACATTGTTATAACACAACTGCATATACAGGGGGCAAAGGTGGTTCTGTTGCTGACAAAGTACATGAGGACACATTTAGCATGCTTTACAATTATTAATAGCACTTTTATGAATTGGTATCCAATTTGAAGATTCCCATCCATTTTCTTTGTTGATAACTAAGGAGGATAAGGGGACCTTTGAAATGGCAGCAACCATGCTATTCTCTATGATACATTCAGCATTTTTTACAGTGAGTACCCAGCTTGCTGGGGGGTAAACGGTAATGACTGGGGAAGGCCCTGGCAAGACCACCCTGTATTGAGTCTGCCATGAAAACGCTAGAGGGCATCAGACATGACCCGGTGCTTGCACAGGGGGATACCTTTACCTTTAATGTTATAATCAGTAATCTGTTTCGCATGTGTATGAAAAGGGGAGGTTCTATCACTGTCAAAGTATGTGACAAAATTGTCACACAACACCTTTTCAAGGTGTAGAGCACATGGGGAGTGTCGGATCCAAATTCAATAGAAATGCCTGCCAAAAAATAGATGTTGTTTTGTGGAAGGGGTGCCAGAAATTTGGAGCATCAGCTGGTGATTCAACTTGACGGAAAACAGCAGCAACATTGAGCTGCAGAAAAGCTCTAGAAGGACTTTATAATCTTAAACGAGAAGTCTTTGTTATCTTCAAGTGGGTTCTTAACCTTCTCTTCAAGTGGGTTCTTAGTCTTTATTATATTCGAGTGGATTCTTCAAGTGTTTCAGGTAAATTCCCTTATTAAATGTTTTCTAAAAATAGGGAGACTATCCTCTCCTTTAAGTTTCAGGTGCAAGCTAAACGGAGTACTGAAGCCTACTATTGACCTAGTGTGGTTATAAGGACAGATGGACTTGCATTCTAGCTGTAGCTGAAGAAGTGAGCAGTGACTCAAGAAAGGTCATACCCTGCCACAAATGCTGTTGGTTTTTAAGGTGCTACTGGACTCTTGCTCTTTTCTACTATGGTTAAAGCAGGGATTTCCAAAAAGGGATCCCTGGAGCCCTGTGAGAATTCCCCCAAAGCTCCTCAACCTTTCCCCTGTATCCTGCATTAATGGACTTGTCCACAAGCTATTCCCAGCATTGTCATGGAAGCAGGAAACTAGCTGCTTTCATTGACCTGGGAGTAGCATTCTTGCATGGTTATCACATTTGGAAAAGGGGGTGGAGCCTGGAAACCTACTGCTTCCTCAAACTGCCTCCTTTGGGTGTGGCAGGGAGACATAGCCAGCTAACATAACTTCCAACCCAGTTCCCAGGCACCTCAAAGCCTGGAAAGTATTTCAGGGACTCCTCCATGTTCCAAGGTTTGAAAAAGGATGAGTGAGAATGTCCTTCTAGGATCTGGGAGATCCATACTGTACTGTTCAGTAATCTGTTTCACATTTTTACATGGGTTCCAAGATACTACGGTCTAGAGGATTTCCAGTCCAAGTTTTATTCATGTCTTGAGATAAGCTGACTAGAGGTTTTCCTTTATTTGTTTCCTCTTAAATAAAGTTACTATAAGGTAAAGGTAAAGGTATCCCCTGTGCAAGCACTGAGTCATGTCTGACCCTTGGGGTGACGCCCTTCAGTGTTTTCATGGCAGACCCAATACGGGGTAGCCTTGCCAGTGCCTTCCCCAGTCATTACCGTTTACCACCCAGCAAGCTGGGTACTCATTTTACCGACCTCGGAAGGATGGAAGGCTGAGTCAACCTTGAGCCAGCTGCTGGGATCGAACTCCCAGCCTCATGGTCAGAGCTTCAGACAGCATGTTGGCAGCATGTTGGCGCAGGCAGCCCTGTGCCACAAGATGCTCTTAAAAGTTACTATATGTTGATTAAAATTGCCATCAGCATCTTCCTGCAGGATTGCAGCATCTTACATGCATCTGAACCCTCACTCTGTCATGCAATTTTGCTGGGTGATCTGGGTCCAGTTTCAGTTATTCAGCCTAACCTACCTCACAGAGAAGAGAATGATGTAAGCCACTTTGGGTCCCCATTGGAGAGGAAGGAAAGTTGTATATGAAGTAACTAAGCAAGTAAAATTTGCTCAAGGTCCCTAGCCTCTAGGAGATTAAATTGGCCTCAACTAGGGACAGGGTCTGGTAGAACTCTCCTCCAAATGAGATCAGAGCCCTGCAGGACCTTGTATGGTTGTGCAAGACTTGCAAGATCTGAACTGTACTGAACTGTACTGGCCTCTCCATGAAAGCCCTCCTAACCTACATGTCATCTGCGGTGTATGTGATCCTGCCCCCTCCTCTTGTCTCCTTTCCAGCCAATAGAAGAATTGGTCAATTGGTTGTTCAAATATGTTTTTAATCATTTTAAAACTTATTTAATTATTGACTATTTAAATTTCATATGTGTATTCTATTTTTGTATGTATATTATGTCGATGTATTCCACCCTGAGTCCACAGAGATAGAGGAGACAACAAATGTAATTATTATTAATAATAAAAATAACTCCATTTGAGCTGATAATACCTTTTATGAGAGTGTAGTTGAAGCTAAAAGATACCTTTTAAATTATCACAAAATCAGCTCACAGAGTACTTGAATGCGATATTTTCCTGCTCAAATATTAGTACATGTTCCACTGAGCAAAGTTGTCCTTCATCTAGATCTTCCTTTGTTCTTAAAATACTGATTAACATTGTACTACAAGAATTAATGCTAATACCTTTCTAGTACCTTTTGTTACCTGAAAAGGCAATGGCTTAGCGTGGATGTAAAGAAAGCTCTAAAGAAAGCTCTAAGATGCAATGACAATTATGACAATTTCTCCTTGTCATATAAAGTAGTGGTCCCCAACCACCAGGCCGTGGCACCGGGCCGCGGCTCCCTCTCCCCCCCCGCCCCCCCCCCACAGCTAGAAACTCACCAGGCCACGAGCAAGCAGCCGATTAGCTTGCGTCCCGGCAAGCTTCTTTCTGCGGGAGGGGGGGGAGAGGGAAGCGTGGCTGCCGGCACACCGGCGGTGCAAACGCACACACGTGGCAGGTCCGCGCATGCACGTTTGTGCCCGGTGGGGCTGCAACCGCGCACGCGTGGCAGGTCTGCGCATGCGCGTTAGCGCGGGGATTCCGCACTTGCGCGGGGCACAGATCGCCCTCCCCCACACCGGTCCACAACCCAAAAAAGGTTGCGGACCGCTGATATAAAGGGATTGAACATTTCAGTTCAGAAGAATAAATAGCCCCCTTGATGGAAAATGAAGGGAATTGTCATTTGAATACAGTATTGAATACTTATCAGTATTCTGGAGAAGACTGCCTTTGAAGGACCGTTACTGCTAAATGATTTTCTGTATAGAATTATTCTAGTCATCAGCAGCAACATCTTTAGGCCAAAACCTTCAAGGGGGTTGTATCATGTATACTTGTATATATGGCACGGAGATATGACTATTTTGAAACATTTGCCAATTAAACCAAAAGAAAAAAAGGAATAGAATTTATTGGAAGGTATGTTAGGGATAATTCTTTAACTGTGCAGATAGGCCTTGTTGACTGCTATAAAATGTATT